>NC_054485.1:94149265-94471765 GCF_017639515.1 Carcharodon carcharias
CGTAGAAATATTCAGTATCTAATCTCAGAGTGTTTGCTGCTTTTATAATCATACACACAGGAAGTTTCTCTGCATTCTGGTGATATCTTTGGTAAAAGGTGTTTCCCTTTCTGCTGCCTCCTCATTTCCATGATTGTAACATCCAGCCAAGCATGACCTGCACTGCTGGTTTAGTGAACACCCAGAATGGGCCCCAGCAAAGCGTGCATGGCTAGTGTTCCAGCTAATGGGAACAGCTTTTCTTGGTCCACCTTATCTGAACCTTATCTAATCCTGTACACCTCTATCAAATCTTCCCTCAATCCCCTTAGATATAAGACCAGCTTCGCAAAACAAAACTTGTAACTCAAATCCCCTATCCTTGGAAACAGAGGAGATTCTGGTAAACCTCCTCTGCATCCTCTCAAGAACCCTCACATTCTTCCTAAAGTGTGGAGACCAGAACTGGACACAGTATTCTATTTCTGGCCTAATTATACTGTGTATAGGTTGACCATAACCTACCTGCTTTTGTACTCAATACCTCTAAATATGAAGCCCAAAATCCCATATGCTTTGCTAATCACACTCTCAATGTGTCCTGCCACCTTCAAAGATCTATGTACTTGTACCTCCAGGTCCCTCTGTGCCTGCACCTGCTTAGAATGGTGTCATTCTGTCTCTATTGCCTCTCCCTATCCCTTCTGACAAAATACATCACCTCACACATCTCCTTCAACAGTATTATAATTTCTAGTTTACAGGAAGCAAGACATTCCCTAAAGAAGAAAGACTTGCATTTATATGTTATATTTATGTGAGGCAAGGTGAGAGTGACTGCCCTTGACAGCAAGGCAGCATTTGACTGAGTGTGGCATCAAGGAGCCCTAGCAAAACTGAAGTCAACAGAAAATATAGGGCAAACTCTCCACTGGTTGGAGTCATACCTAGCACAAAGTACGATGGTTGTGGTTGTTGGAGATCAATCATCTCAGTTCCAGGGCATCACTCCAGGAATTCATCAGGGTAGTGTCCTAGGCCCAACCATCTTCAGTCACCTCATCAATGACTTTCCTTCCATCATAAGGTCCGAAGTGAGGATGTAAATTGACAATTGCATGATGTTCAGTATCATTCATGATTCCTCAGATATCGAAGCAGTCTGTGTCCATATGCAGCAAGACCTGGACAACATTCAGGCTTGGGCCAATAGTGGCAAATAACATTCATGCCATTCACGTGCCAGGTAATGACCATGATAAGAGGGAATATATCCATCTCCGTATGACATTCTATAGCATTGCCATCGCTGGTAGTGTCTTTGGAATCTGTTGATATATCAAGATCGATGACTGACAAATATACACAGACAGAGAGAGAGAGAGAAAGGTGTGTGGTAGATGGAGAGACAGCAAGATAGAGAGTAGAACCAGACAGAGGGAAGTAAACAGATGGAAAAGGAATGATACGGAGACAGAGAGGATTACAGACTGGGGGGAAAGAAAGAGTAATATGGAGGTGTGCAAGAAACACAAGAAAAGAGAGAATTTGAAAGTGTGAACGATGCAATCAGAAAGAGGGAAATAACTGAGGTATAGACATAAGAGGCTTCACTCTACTTTTAAGAGGTATTCACACTTCTGGACTCAGCCACCAGAAGAAATAATTTCTCTCAATCTGTTCTAGGCACTTCAAAACAATGCATTTTTCCCTGCTAAAGTGAAGAGGGTACAAGGCTGATCAGTCCTCATATTTTAACCCTTTTAATTTCCATATCATCCCGATGAACCTGTGTTGCACATACAAAATATCCGGACTCACTGTTTGATCCTCTTTAAATTTGACAATCATCTTTCCATCTTCTATTTTAAATTTCTCACAATCCTTTTATCAGTTCTTCTAGTGTTATATTAACCTCACAAATCTACCTGGTCAAACTGAAGTAAAGTCATTTTCCAATATTTCTACCATTTCACTGACATTATCTGTGTCTTTATCTGGTGTATACTTTAGTGAACCTATCCCTATCATGATATACCTTTTGTTATTTAACTGTCAAGACAATACTTTACTATTCCTTTTCACATTCTTCCACAATTTAAATGTGGAATTCCTCTTTGTCTTCCAAATATATATACCTGCTTTGCAAAACAGAGAGATACAGAAAGAGTGAGAGATGTGGGAGAGACACAGTCAGAAAGAGAGAAATAACACGAGGTATAGAAGTGACCGGGACCCCATGACATGCTGGTCCACTCATCATTCATCCCTAACATCCCCTCCCTTCCCTCTGGCACCTTTCTGTACAAGTACAGAGCTGCATAGCCTGGTTTTTCACCTCCTCCCTTCTCATCATCCAAGGCCCCAAACACTTAAAGATTTACGTAATCTGGTTAAGCAAGTGTTGGTGCAGTTGCAGATTTGTACTTATTGCTGTTTGAAAGCTATTTTTGAATCTGTACTTACCCCTTTTTCTCCTCTGACAGGAATCATAGGAACTTAACCTTGTCTTTCAATTTAATATAATGTGTTCACTGTTCACAATGTGGTCTCCTCTACCCTGGGGAGACCAAACACAGATTGGGTGACCACAATGTGGAACACCTGTGTTCTGTCCACGAGCATGACCCCCAAGCTTCCTGTTGCTTGTCAGTTTAATTGTCCACTTTGCTCCCGCTCTGACCCCTCTGTCCTTGGTCAGTTTAATTGTCCACTTTGCTCCCACTCTGACCTCTCTGTCCTTGGCCTGCTACAGTGTTCCAGTGAAGGTTAATTCAAGCTTGAGGAACACCACCTCATCTGTTGACTCAGCACTCTACAACCTTCTGGAGTCAATATTGAGTTCGACAGTTTTAGATCCTGAGCTTTGCCTCCATATTGTTCTGTTTGTTTTCTTATTGTTGTTTTTCTTGGCTTATTCATTTCTTTATCCTTTCATCTTGCATCCAGATGGCTGCTATGTAGCCATTCAGGCCTCATCTTTGTGTCTTTACTATACCCATTACCACTCTCTTTGACTGTTGCATCATGAAACCTGTTGCTATTTCATCTCCCCTGCCCTCCACCCTATCACAGAGCTTCCCTTTTATTCTTCCTGCCCCCTCCCTCTCCCCACATTCCACTGGCTTAAAATCTCTTCCATTTCAATCTTTCTTCAGTTCTGATGAAAGGTCATCTTGAGCTGAAATGTTAGGTCTGTTTCTCTCCACAGAAGCGGCCTGACCTGCTGGGTATTTCCACCATTTTCAGTTTTTATTTCAAATCCATCTTGTTTGACCAGCTGGGAAATACAAAATATTATCCAATATTTATTATATTTCTCCCACATTACCTGTGAGGAGGATTATTATTTTGAATTGTTCATTGGTTCTGTCCATATTTGGAGTTACCTTTTGTTATTTATGTGCCTGAAAGATATTTTATTTCTTTTTATATTAATTTCGTGATTTAATTTCATAAGACCCTGATTTCTTTGCTTTTTTGAATTCTTTGCTAATTTCTTGATTTTATTAATTTATCATACTCTCCTTTATTTACAATCCACTTTAGTCAATGTCTTTTACTTGATTTTCAGTTTAACCCTTATCACTTTGTTCACCCATGGGGTTTCATTATTGGCCAATTGGTTCTTGTTTTACTGGAATTTTTCCCCTGATCTGCATTGATCAGGTGGATTTAAAAAATGTAAATTTAATTTTTAAGTAGAATTGTCATGTTATAACTATCTTTAATTACCATATATTCTGTGATTATAATATTCATTACTATGATGAATCAATAATTGATTCATATAAGAAATATTCATAAGCAAGTATAAAAGAGTTATAGTCTCATATCCTCACGAGCCCACATATAGATAACAATATCCAAAAGGAGAATTTTCTCCCCATCGGGTGGGCCGGTCGGAAGTGGTTGCGGCACAGATCGCCGTCCACAATTGACTGCGCGCTGCCATTTTAGGTGGACGGGCCAATTAACGCCCACCCTGCGTGACGCGCGCCTGGTAACGCTCAGTGCTACCTGTGTGGGCGGGGGAGGAAGGAGAGTCGGGGCCTGTGTAAGAGCGCAGAAATCTCCCTGAGGCACGGAGCTGCGTCAGGGGGATTAAGTTCAGTTCTGAAGTTGGAATACATAAAAAAAAAGAAAATTATTCAGACATGTCCCCTCATGAAACCTTCATGAAACCTCATCCCACCTGTGGATGAAGCTTCATGAAAAATGCGAAGGCCACCTGGGCTCTTTGCCTGCCCATCAGCCTTACAATGCCCGGACAGTGACGTCAATTAGTTCATTAATGGCCTTAACAGGCCTTTGAGAGTTGGGCAGGCGCGCGGCTGACTCAGGTGCGAGCCCACCGAATGGAAGTTCGGAATGATGAGCAGCGACGTCAGGATGTACTGCCCACCCCCACACACCCAACAGGAAATGCTGGCCCCAGAATTCTTCAGTTTGGATTCTAAGTGCTGACGTTGGTAAATGTAAAAAGAGTTTTTGCTGCTGTCAGATACCTGTAGATATATTTTACCCGGAGATTAATTTTGCTGGTTTGAAAACTCCTAGTGGGGGAGAACGGACATTTCATTTCAGGGCCCAGTCTATAGCTGGTAAAGCTGACCAAGTTCCTTGATAGATCTGAAATTTCTCATTGTTGAGGTTTTAAGTGGGTGATGAGTTTCACTGGATAGGTTTACCTTGCTGGGGGGGTAAAGAAAGGAGATCCATTCACAGCTGCTGCCCAGCTCATGGGGCTCGAGGTCAATATTAATTAAAAACCATCCTAAATAGAGTTATCCTCTGATAGTGAAGAGATTACAGAGGAATTCCTTTAAAATTCACAATAAATTAAAAGGCCTTACTGAGGGAGGTCCACATTTTAGCTGACCCAGCAAACCATCTTGCTGGGCAACAAAATGCAATTCCACATCCTCAACCCGATCAGGTTGTGACTTTTGCTGGCGCTGGAGGCGGCACAAATGGAGGTTCTGTCTGAGCTCCAGGGATAGTTGTTCCTCCTGAAAATCAGGCAGGGATAGCTTCAATTAACTGGCAGCAGAATTTTGTCTAACAGCCTTTAAATCAATATGCTGTCTACATGACAAATAATCAACATATTCCCTTTTGGGAGAGAAATAGCTTTACCACCCATAGGGTAAACCAATACACCAGACAAGAAAGTGGAAAAAGATAGATAGTCTGAGGAAGACTGAAGCACATTTTCAGGTAATACATGTCAAGGACATAAAAAGGATGGTACACATTTCTTCGGGAACAATGTGGTCGACATGGAGGCAAAAGCAGCAGTAACTAAGCGCCCAGATTGGAAACGCATTCTCGTAGTTACTAGAGCATAAACTGTAGAAAACACAGATTCTAGGCTTCAACAATTATTGTCTTTGTCTCAACCAAATACACCCACATATCCAAAAACAGATAAACATTGCCAAAATCCACAAGGTAAAGTTCTGGTAGAACTGCTTAAAGGAGAAAGGGAAATACCGGCAAAACACAAAGGAGATGAACTGATTGCAGAAGCTCAATCTGGCTAGGCAACTTACACCCAGGAGGTCAAGGAACTTTCTGTAAATGAACAAACTATTATTGGTGGCCTAACATTCAGAAACATTGCAAGACTTAAGCTATAAATTGTACAGCCTGTAAGCAGGTGATCAAGCCTTTTATTATAAAAGCACCACCAATAGTCACCAAAAAAGCCAAGCATCCATTGGAAAAGATTATTATTGATTTTATTGGACCTTTACCAAATTCCATTGGATACAAATATGAGCTTATTAATATTGGCCATTGTATTGATTTTGTCCAAAGATGTAATAGAATGTGCATTTATTAATGCTTTTGAAACAGAGTTTGTTGCATTCTTAGAATGATGAGGGCACCATGCCCCCACCCAGGGCACTGCATCCCCACCCAGGGCACTGCACTCCGACCCAGGGTACTGCGCCCCCACCCAGGGCACCCCGGTCCAACCCAGGGCAATTCACCCCGCACCCAGGGCACCCCGCTCCCGCCCAGGGAACCCCGCTCCCACCTAGGGAAAGCGCTGTGGCTGACGTGGAGCAGACACACCCTCAGGATCAGGCCCCTTATAATTCACCAAGGCTCCTGAGGCAACACACTCCAAACCCATGACCATTACCATCCAGAAGGACAAGGGCAATAGATGGATGGGAACATCATCGCCTGGAAGTTCCCCTCCAAGCCACTCACCATCCTGACTTGGAAATATATCATTATTCCTTCACTGTCGCTGGGTCAAAATCCTGGAACTCCCTAACAGCACCGTGGACTGCAGCAGTTCAAGAAGGCAGCTCACTACCAACTTCTCAAAAGCAATTAGGGATGGGCAATAAATGCTGGCCCAGCCAGCACAGCCCACATCCCATGAAGGAATGAAAAAAAAGGGGGCAGGAGCTCATGGAGGATAAAGGAAGTGAGATGCCAACACAAACAAATGGAGAGCAAAATCTCAGAGAAAAAAAAATGAAAAATCTGACTGAAAATTAAAGACAGTGACAATTATGGAGACGGAAGGAGCAGTGTCAATGAACCTGGTAACCTTGAGGATGCCTCTTCTTACCATTCTCCTCATGCACTCCTCTCCACTACTGAACAGACTGGCTTTATGGGCTGGGGCTGAATTCCCATCCCTTGCCTTGGATGATGTTGGCCCAGGGGTCCAGTGTGCATTCTGGGATGACAGAGTCATTGTATTGCTTATAGTGGGACAAAGACTTTAAGAAATGGTGAGTGTAACAGATTGGCACTATATCTGCACACTTTGGCTCCACAGTTCTGAACTCTGGGTGTGCTCCAGAATCGTGCCCACTGGCCACTTAGTTGAGCCTCAGATGGACGGGTCGAGAGGCCAGCAGGAATGTCTGATGAGCAGTGAGGAATCACTCTGCAAGGTATCTCCGGATCACAGATTCAGTCTCCGAGTCAAAGTCACTCTCTCAGTCACAAAGTCACTTTCCAACACAGTTTACGCCCCGAGCACAGTCACTGCTTGAGTACTGGGTAATCTCTTCTCCCACTCTCCTCTTTTTCTCTGTCGTGTGCCCCCTCTCTTTCCTGTGCACAGCCTCTCTCTCTCGTTTCCTTCTACCCTATCTCCCTCTCTCTCCTGTCTCCCTCTCTCCATGCATGTGCTGATCTCACCATTCTATGTCATCGCTGCCTTGGATGCTGTGGGTCTTCCTCTTCTGATCTGCAGTCCAGTGTTCGGGAGTTCGAATCTGAGATAGTGACCAGGAGCAGACAACGTGGTTACTTTCTTTCCTCCACCGAGGCATTTGGGAAAGGCCAAGACCTTCAGGTAAAATCTTTAAAGAAGGCATTAAAAGACATTTCAATAAATGTCTCTCCTGGTATAGCAACTGAATTGCTATGGTGCTGGATTAACAATCCAGAGTTTGTGATTTCAAATCCAACCACGGAAAGTTACATACATAGAATTGCAGGGCAGAATCAGGCCATTCAGCCCACTTGGTCCATGTTGGTGTTTGTGCTTCACGAGTAACCTCTCACCCCCCCTTCATCTCAGCCGGCCAGTGTATCTTTCTGATCCATTCCCCCTCATGGTGCTTATCTAGTTTCCCCTGAAAGATATCTATGCTGAGGGGAGACAGTGGCATAGTAAGGGTTAGTGATGGGTTACTTGTATTGTTGTTGGACTTATAATCCAGAGGCCCAGGGTAATGTCCTGAGGGTCCAGGTTCGAATCACCACGGCAGATGGTGGAATTTGAATCCAAACAATTCTGAAATTAAAAGTCAGATGATGACAATGAAACCATTGTCAATTGTTATAAAAACCCATCTGGTTCATTAAAGCCCTTTAGGGAAGGAAATCTGTGTTCTTACCTAGTCTGGTCTACGTGTGACTCCAGACCCACAGCAATGTGGTTGACTCTTCAAATGCAATTAGGGGTGGGCAATAAATGTGGGCCTAGCCAGTGATGCCCACATCCCATGAACAAATAAAAAATAACCTCAGCTACTCTATGCTGTGCGTTGAATTAGCAAAAGAAAATTTTAAAACAAACACGTAAGCTCTTAGATTGTCCTAAAAACTCAAATATGTCCTTCAGGGAAGGAAACCTGCTACAACTGTCGGGTCAGGTCTTCTGGTCCAGCAAACGATGATAAACAATCACGACAAAGTCCAATAACAAGAGGAAAATCAGATAGGTCTGGACAAGGTAAAAGCAAAATACTGCGGATGCTGGAAATCTGAAACAAAAAAAATGCTGGAAAAACTCAGCAGGTCTGGCAGCATCTGTGGAGAGAAGGACAGAGTTAATGTTTCGAGTCCACATGGCTCTTCTTCAGAGCTCTGAAGAGTCATATGGACTTGAAACGTTAACTCTGTCTAGAACTGGACAATCCTGGCATTGTGTCAGAATAAGATTATGGTGATCTCAGCTGATGAATGAGTACTTCACCATGTTAATCACCACTAGGGAAGTAGACCAAGGACAGATTCCAAAACTGGGTATCCATGAGGTGCAGTGAGTCATCAGCAGCAGTAGGATTGTATTCGACCACAATCTCACAGCCGAGCACATTCATCGTTCCAGTAGATAGACATGTCAGGAGCAGCATTGGCTCCCTCTCTGCCACTTGCCTCTCTGCGCACTGCCTCCTCTCTATCTGGGCTGAGATCAGGAACTACCCTTAACCCCACCCCCACCCCCTCCATACAGATGAAGGTGCATTCTTCAGAGCTTCTTGACACACTGAGTTTGAACTAGTGTGCAGCCATTCCTACCCTGCTCTGCTGCCAGTTATAAGTTATAACCTGATCGCCCTTTACAGTGAGTCTGCCCCCTCACTGGGAGACGGCTTCACAGTGAAGGTCAGTAGGATAGTGAACCATGAGGGGAATCACAAAGCTCCCACTGACTGCCAGGTCAATTTCTGACTTTTTACACAATAATAGTCAACAACAACTTGCATTTATAAAGCACATTTAACATATTTCAATATCTCAAGGTGTTTCGAAAGCACGTTAACAAAGTTTGGGAGCTTGCTGTGTGCCCATTGGCTGCCCCGTTTCCTACATTACAACAGTGACCACACTTCAAGAGTACTTAATTGGCTGTAAAGAGCTTTGAAACATCTGGTGGTTGTGAAACGCTCCATGTAAATGCAAGTCTTTTCTATCTTTTCTGAGGAGGTTACAGAGATAAGGTGGACCCACAGCATCCAAGGCAGTGATGATGTGCAGTGGTGGGATCAGCATATGCACAGGAGAGAGGGGCACAGGAGAGCGAACTGAGGAGAGGGGTGAAAAGATTGACTCTGTGACCGTGAGAGTGACTTGTCGAGTGACTCTCACTCCTCGCCAGACCTCTCTGTTGGCCTCTCACCCCTTGCCTGCTATCACATTTTGTGCCTGTTCCTTGCTCTGTCCCTCACCCTGCACCTCTTTCCTGACCTCCCATTTCAGGATTTGGGAGACGTCAACACATTCAAGGATTTTGGAGAGGAAAGGGAGGTTGGAGATGGGACAGTAGTTTGCAAGGGCAGAGGGATCAAGTGTTTTTTTTTGAGGAGAGGGGTGATAACAGTAGATTTCAAGGAGAGAGGGACATCTAAACAGAGAGAACCATCAGCAAAACCAACTAACCTGGGTCACTCACACTCAGATCAGAATCAATATTCACCTGCCTTACTCACTCGGACTCACCTGTATTACTGACCTTAATGTCATCACATGACGCGATTGGGAGCAGGGCCAGGTCAAATGGTAGGGGAGCAACGGAGGGGTGGGGGGGGATGCAGCATAGAGAGTCCTCCAGACACAGCGCATCTAGTGCTGGGAGGGTGCACTGCTGACCAGTATCACTGAGGAATCCCAAGTTGTTCTGGAGTGTGGCTGTATTTGAGTCAGTGAAATTTAGGATGTTTGGTTTTTGCTTGTTGTGGGGATCCTCTATCAGTATTGAGTCTGTAGGTTGTTCCTCACTCCTGGAGTCTAACCACTTTTCTCCAACAGTTTCACTTCTCCTGACACCAGGGACTTTTCCACCTTTCGCAGCTTCAGGACCCAGACACAAAGACAACACTGACACCTGTAGCTCTAACTAGTTACCACTTTAAATCAAATCAAACTTTCAGGTTGCCAGTTTACAGGGGGAAAAGCATTTTCTACACAGCCTTGGGACTTAACCCCTTAGAAACTGAATCTAATACAACAGCAATTGTTGTTAATTGTGGCTTAGTTAGCACTCTTGTCTCTGAGTTAGAAAGTTGTGGGTTCAAGTCTCACTCCAGAGACTTGAGCACTGAGGCTGAAACTCTACTGCAGTGCTGAGGGAGTGCTGCAATGTCAGAGGGACCATCTTTCACATGAGTTAAACTAAGGCTCCATCTGCCCTTTCAGCTACATGTAACAGATCCCATGATACTACTTTGTAGAAGAGCAGGGAAGCTATCCCCGAAGTCCCGGCCAATACGGATTCCGCAATCAATATCACCAAAACAGATTATCTGGTCAATATCACATTGCTGTTTGTGGGAGCTTGCTGTGCACAAATTGGCTGCCAGGTTTCCGTCATTACAACGGTGACAAAGTTCAAAAAGCTGTGAAGTGTTTTTGGACACCATGTTCGTGAAAGTTAATATATAAATACAAATATTTCTTTCTTCGGGAAATGTACTTCCTGTGAACTGGAAATTGTAAACCCATTGATGGAGAAAGTGAACCAGCCACAGTGACATTGACCAATAGATTGTGTACAGGAGTCTTACTGTAGGCTCCTGAGTGTTTCAGTGAATAGGGACACACCATGCTGACAAATCAGGTAGACTGAGTTCAGCTGAAAGAAGTGAATTTAATGTGAGTTATAAATCAGAAGAACAATAAAACAGCAGACATACAACAACACAATATTCAGTTTACACCAAACTTTGAATCAACCAAAATAATAAAACATTTGAAAATGACTCAAGATCTTTCCCAGAGCATGAAATGAATCTTGGAAGAATATAAGGTGAAAATATCACACCGTTATTACATCGAGGTATGATGGGCTGAGGGAACTCAGGTCTGTAGAGACCCACCCCGACTCCCTCACCACACTCAGAAAAGTAGTCCTCCCAGACAGGAGAGTACAAACATACCCCATGGCATTGGTCAAACACCCATCACCTGAAGATGATCTGAATACAGTTCACAACATCAGCTAAAGCAGGGTCCGATTCTATCCCAAACCCACTCAGTTAACTAACTTTACTAACACACACACACAAAAACACACACATCAGAGGAAACTCTCTCAGAATACAACAGACAGAAGTTTCTTTAAAATCCCTGTGCTTTGGTCTGGCTCCCAATTCCAATGGTCAGAAATGACACCGAACTTTAGTGGCACAGGATGGAGCTTGTTTCCATCATACAAACCCATCAATGGTTACAGAGATTCGGAGTCACGTGGGTCCATGGCCCAATCAGTTTCCATTCCTGGAAAACACTTTTCCCCCAGGGTGAGTTGGACAGCGCTTTCCAATTCTCAACTCTCTGTCCTTAGACGCTCCATTCTCCACAATGCTTCTGTAACCATCAATCTGGTTTAGTCACTCCCTCATTTCTACCTTCGACACGCTTGTTCCCAAAATTACATTTACCCTCTTCCTTCCTAGTCGATCTCCCTGCTTCTCAAGTCTCAGGGGTGAAGATCTGTGTATATCTGGTACACAACTGGTTTAGCCCATCCATCACCAGATCTGACTGGACCACATCAAGCACTAGTGGTCCTGCTTTCCTCTGCCAAAACTGCTCATTACTCCAGGACCGTCCTGAAGAGAAAAGATAACCCAGAACTTCTCCTCCCCAAAACCAACTGTGTCCTTGTCAAAGTTATGTTCCAGCTGTACAGAGCTCTGTTTAGACCCTATCTGGAGAACTGTGTTCAGTTCTGGGCTCCGCACATCAGGAAGGATATATTGGCCTTGGAGGGAGTGAAGTGTAGATTCACCAGAAAGCTCCTGGGGCTTAAAGTGTTAAATTTTGAGTACAAATTGCATAGACTGAGATAAAGAAAAACCTGAAATAAAAACAGAAAATGCTGGAAATGTCTCTGAAGAAGGCATATGCACTCAAAATGTTAACTATGAATTTCTCTCCACAGACACTGCCAGAACTGCTGCTTTTCCAGCATTTTCTGTTTGCACAGGCTGATCTTGCATTCCATTGCATGTAGAAAATTAAGGGGTAATTTAGTTGGGCTGTTACCTGGTGGTCCAGGAGGTTTGAAATTTGGGTAAAGGATTTAATCACACACCTCGAACTTGAGTGGTTTCTCTCCAGCATGAATGCATCAGTGATTCACAAGTGTAGATGAGTGCGCGAAGACTCGGCCACAACCCTCATGCTTGAATGGTTTCACTTCCATGTGGCTGTCTTGTGTTAACAACAGGTACACTTTAGGTGTTACAAGATATTATGAGCCTGTGAAGTCCTCCTCACACACCTCACACTTGGACAACCTCTCATCTGTAGGAATGAGTCAGTGGCTCATGAGGCTCAAAGGATGATTGAAGCTCTCACCACACTTAGAGCCACTGACACTTCTTCCCAGCCTCACCCTGACCAATCGTCCACAGCCGAACTTTCAGAAAGGTTGGTTCTGATGGAAGGCTCCATACAACTTACCAGTTTCAGATCTGATGATATCTCAAAGCTCCCCTGGCCCGACCAATTTCCAGATGATGGTTTCAAGGGATTGGATGCCTTCCCACAGTTGTATAGATGTTCCATGTCTAATGGTCACGATCTGTCTGTTCTGTGTTAGAATATCTCACAAGACTGAAGTTTTTTTTTACAAAACGGAAGGACATGGCATGATCTGGACTTCAGGATGCTAACCTGGGATTTTTTTAAAAAGAACATTGTAAGTTCACCTTGGAACTGTCAACATTATAAAAGATTTAATAGCTGAGCACTTGGAAAACAGTGGCAGAATCGGACAGTTAGCATGGATTTACGAAAGGGAAATCATGCTTGACAAATCTACTGGAATTTTGAGGATGTAACTAGTAGAGTTCATGAGGGGGAGTCAATGGATGTGGTTTATTTGGACTTTCAGAAGGCTTTCCCACATAAGAGATTAACGTGTAAAATTAAAGTGCATGGGATTGGGGGTCCTGTATTGAGATGGTTGGCAGACAGGAAACAAAGAGTAGGAATAAACGGCTCTTTTTCTGAATGGCAGGCAGTGACTAGTGGGGTACCACAGGGATCAGTGCTGGAATCCCAGCTATTCACAATATATATTAATAATTTAGATGAGGGAACTAAATGTAATGTCTCCAAAGCTGGGTGGGAGGGTGAGCTGTGAGGAGGATGCAGAGATGCTTCATTGTGATTTGGTCAAACTGAGTGAGTGGGCAAATGTATGGCAGATGCAGTATAACGTGGATAAATGTGAGGTTATCCACTTTGGTAGCAAAAGCAGGAAGGCAGATTATTATTTGAATGGCTATAAATTGAGAAAGGGGAATGTACAACGAGACCTAGGTGTCCTCGTACACCAGTTGCTGAAGGTATGCATGCAGGTGCAGCAGGCGGTAAAGAAGGCAAATGGTATGTTAGCCTTCATAGCCAGAGGATTCAATTACAGGAGCAGGGATGCCTTGCTGCAATTATACAGGGCCTTGGTGAGACCACATCTGGAATATCGTGTGCAGTTTTGGTCTCCTTATCTGAGGAAGGATGTTCTTGCTATAGAGGGAGTGCAGCGAAGGTATACCTGACTGATTCCTGGGATGGCAGGACTGACATATGAGGAGAGATTGAGTCGTTTAGGATTATATTCACTGGAGTTCAGAAGAATGAGGGGGGGAATCTCATAGAAAACTATAAAATTCTAAAAGGACTAGACAGGGTAGATGCAGGAAGGATGTTCCCGATGGTGGGAGAGTCCAGAACCAAGGGTCACAGTCTGAGGATATGGGATAGACCATTTAGGACTGAGATGAGGAGAAATTTCTTCACCCAGAGAGTTGTCAGCCTGAACACAGAAAGTAGTTGAGGCCAAAACATTGTATGTTTTCAAGAAAGAGTTAGATATAGCTCTTGGGGCGAAAGGGATCAAAGGATATGGAGAGAAAGCAGGAGCAAACTATTGAGTTGGATGATCAGCCATGATCATAATGAATGGCGGAGCAGGCTCGAAAGGCCGAATGGCCTACCCCTGCTCCTATTTTCTATGTTTCTACGTAACAAGATGGCCTCTTCCAAGAAATCAACTGCCCCAAATGATACTGGAGAAGGAGTTGTTTTGAACGGCAAAGCTCTTTAATTAATGAAAAGCTGGGAGACAAAAAGGCAATCACATGGGAGAGAGGAAAAATACTTAAGTTGTGAACCTGCTTGTTTTGAAGGCAGTCTTGTTGGAGAACAAGCTGAGGAAGGAAGGCTACCTTGACTGGCTCCCACTCTCTGTCTTGCTAGAAATTGTGTGTGGCTATCAATCTGTAGCCAAAGAACATACATCTGGGTGTAACTAGTCCGCATTTGGACCTGCAAAGCTGGACAGGTTTGTGAGAAATTCCGGTCATCCATCTCTTCACATGAGAGAACTCCAGCTCGACAGCGTCAAGACCTGCGGATTTTATTCTTTATTTTATTATGCCCATCCTCCAAAGCCCAGTTCTACAGAAAGACTATCTGCTAATCCTTTGTTTGTCTGTGTGTGTTTGTCCATATGTGCACTGGGAGAATTCTTTCGGAAGAGTTTATCACACACCTCGCACTTGAGCAATATCTCTCCAGTGTGAATGCATCAGTGATTCACAAGTGTCGATGAGTGTGTGAAGGCTTGGGCACACACCTCACACTTGAATGGTTTCAATTCTATGTGGCTGTTTTGTGTTAACAACTGGTACACCTTAGGTGTTACGAGATATTATGAGCCTGTGGATCCCTCCTCACACACCTCACACCTGGAGGAATGAGTCAGTGGTTCATGAGGCTTGATAAATGATTGAAGCTCTCACCACACTTGAAGCCATTCACACTTCTTCCCAGCCTCACCCTGACTGATTGCCCACAGCCAAACCTTCAGAAAGGCTGGTTCTGATGGAAGGGTCCCGATTACAATTGTGCATTAACCAGTACCTACAACTTGTTAAAAGAAGTTTTGTTTTAAAATAAATGAATCATTGAGTGCTTGAAAGAAGTCTGGTCAGAGTTCTCTTTTCTTCTGGTTTCTAGAGATCTCGGTACACAATTGGCCATTTTGGTGAGAAAATTAAACATTTAAATAGATGGCTCAGCATGCGGAGTAGTGGGGCTTGATAATTCAAGTATTCCTCCCATCCTGGACGTAACATAAATTGGGGGCTCGTCCAAGATTTGCAACATGTATGTGTGGTTGGACGCGGAATAAAAATTGGTGAGGAATAAAAGGACGGAGACCAGGTTTCTTATACATTGGTGAACTAAAATGGCGTTGGAAGTTGCTGAGACTTTGTTTTACAGATGGAAGATGTAACCTTGACTAGTTTACAGAAATTAACTGAGGGTAAGCTAATGGAATTGGCAGATAAGCTGGAGTTAGAATTACCCATAGGGGCAAGGAAAACAGACATAGTTGAGATAATAGTGCGGCATTTGAAATTGGAAGGGATACCAGAGAGACCACATTCTCCAGGGGGTAAATCAGTTGAATTGGCTATGGTTCAGTTGCAAATGAAAAAAAAACTTGAATTGGAGGTGAAAGAAAAGGAAAAATAGAGTATTTCGAAGAGAAATGGAAATGTAAAAACTCGACCTCCAGAGGGAGAAGTCAGCAATGGAGGAAAGAGAGAAGGAACGAGAATGCTGGCTTAAAAGGATGGAAAAGAGGTCTCAGATGTCGAGGAAGGTCTGGTGATGAAAAGAATCCTCCAAACCAAAGCCTAGTGGGGAGATGTTTAAATTAGTGCAGTTCTCCCAAGGTTTGAGGAAAGGGATGTAGACGTGTTCTTTATTTTGTTTGATTTATTTTTGTTTTGGCTAAGAAAATGAAGTGGGAAAAGAAATCTGGACATTGCTCTGACAGAGTAGGTTGGTGGATAGAGTGCATGAGGTTTATGCTTCACATTCAGAAGAAGTTTCTGTGGATTATGATGCAGTAAAAGAGGCTATGCTTAGTGTATATGAGTTAGTCCCTGAGGCGTACAGGCAGAAATGTCAGAATATAAGGAAACGGCGTGGACAGACCTATATTGGGGTTTGAGAGGGTAAAGCAAAGTAATTTTGACTATTGGATATGGGTTTTAAAGGTAGAGACAATGTATGAAGCTCTTAGAGAAATAATTTTCTTAGAAAAATTTAAAGATTCACTTCCTCCAGTATTTAGAACCCATGTTGAAAACCAGAGGGTTAAAACAGACAGGGAGCAGAGATGGTTGACAATTATGAGCTGGTCCATAAACCTAAACCCTTTTTCCGTCATTCCCACAAAGAAGGATAGTAGGTGGGAAGATGAAAGGAAGGCAAGTAGCCAGGGAAGAAAAGGGACAGCTGGGAATAGCCCAGAAATTCCTCCTGAGGCCAGAAAGGAATGTGCTGAGGGTGCAAGTGATATTGGAAGAATAAGTATTTCCATTGTAACAAGGTGGGACATGTTTGTGCTGATTGTTGGAAGTTGCGTGGGAAATCAATGGGACTTATTGGGGTACATAAAGATGATTCAGAAAAAGGAACCCTGACTGAAAGTACAACAGATCAAGTTGTAGCATTAACTGCAGCTGTGAAACCGAGTGTGAACACTGCTGTGAGATCAAGAAAGGTGAATGAAATACATGAGTTATGAAGATTTTTGTCAAGGGGAAAGTAACCCCTTATCTCTCAAATGAGGAAGCTAAACCCATAATGATACTTAGAGAAACTGGAGCCACTCAAACACTTTTGTTGGGGAAAGGCATATCTTTTCCACCAGAGAGCGCCTTAAAAGTCAAAGTTTTAGTCACTGGTATTGCTGAGGAGTATATACCCGTACCTTTGTACCAGGTGCATTTGGAGTGCGACCTGTTGTCTGGGACAGTGATGATAGGGATTGTTCAACAGTTATCCATAGATGGAGTTGATTTACTCCTGGGAAATTATTTAGCTAGAGCGAAGGTAGTAGCTTCTACCATAATTACAGAAAGCCCAAGTGAGGTGAAAGAGGCAGAGCAGTTACAGGAAAAGATTCCAGGAATTTTTCCTTCATGTGGGATGGCCCGAGCAATGGCTAAACAAAGTCCATCATCAAAGGCCAAAGTGATACCACAGACAGATATTTGGCTGGCTGAAACTTTCTTTAAAGACTTAGAAGATCCGGAAGAGATGTTGAACAAAACTTCTCCAGTTGAGACTCAACAAGCTAATCCAGAGTTAAGTAAGATCACACGATCAGCCCAGTGATTAGTGTGAAAGGCTTAGAGGGGGCAGAATTCTTTAAGTGCATCTAGGAGAGCTTTTTGAGACCAGCACGTAGCAAGTGCCACAAGAGAAGGGGCAGTCCTGGACCTAATCGTAGGGAATGAAGCAGGACAAGTGGTAGAAGTGTCAGTAGGGCAGCATTTTGGGGATAGTGGCCATAAATCTTTAAGATTTAAGGTGGTTATGGAAAAGGACAAAGACGAACCAGAAATAAAAGTCCTTAAATAGGGGAAGGCCGATTTCAATATGATCAGACAGGATCTGGCCAAAGTGGACTGGGAGCAGCTATTTATAAGAAAGTCCACATCAGACCAGTGGGGATCATTTAAAAAGGAAACAGTGAGAGTTCAGGGCCAACATGGTCCTGTAAAGGGGAAGGGTAGGACCAACAAGTCCAGGGAACCTTGGTTGTCAAGGGATATAGAGAATTGGATAAGGCAAAAAAAATGGCAGATACAGAGGACTGAAAACAGCAGAAGCCGTAGAGGAGTATAGAAAGTGTAGGGGGTACTTAAACAAGTAATTAGGAGAGCGAAGAGGGGGGGCATGAAAAAACACTGGCGGACAAGATAAAGGAAAATCCAAAGGCATTTTATAAATATATTAAGGGCAAGAGGATAAGCAGGGAAAAAGTAGGGCCCATTAGGGACCAAAGTGGCAATCTGTATGTGGAGCCGGAGGACGGAGGGGAGGTTTTGAATGATTACTTTTCATCTGTGTCCACTATGGAGAAGGTCGATGTAGGTGTAGAAATCAGGGAGGGGGTTACTGTGGTATAGTTGAACAAAGTAGCATTAAAAAGGAGGCATTAGCGGTTTTAGCGGGCTTAAAAGTGGATAAATTCCCAGGCCTAGATTAGATGTATCCCAGGCTGCTATGTGAGGCAAGGGAGGAGATTGCAGGGGCTCTGACACTAATTTTCAAATCGTCTCTGGCCATGGGAGAGGTGCCAGAGGACTGGAGGACAGTGAATGTGGTACCATTATTCAAGAAGGGTAGTTGGGATAAAACCAGGTAATTACAGGCCAGTGAGTCTAACATCGGTGGTAGGGAAGCTATTGGAAAAGCTTATGAGGGGCAGGATTAATCTCCACTTGGAGAGGCATGGATTAATCAGGGATAGTCAGCATGACTTTGTCAGGGAGAGATCATGTCTAACAAATTTGATTGAATTTTTCGAGGAGGTGACTAGTTGTGTAGATGAGGGTAGTGCAGTTGATTTCATCTACATGGACTTCAGTAAGGCTTTTGACAAGGTCCTGCATGGGAGAATGGTCAAGAAGGTAAGAGCCTATGGGATCCAGGGCAATTTGGCAAATTTAATCCAAAATTGGGTTAGTAGCAGGAGGCAGAGGGTGATGGTTGAAGGTTGATTTTGTGATTGGAAGCCTGTGACAAATGGTGCACAGCAGGGATTGTGCTGGGGCATTAACGATTTAGACGTGAATATAAGAGGTATGATCAGTAAGTTTGCAGATGACCCGAAAATTGTTGGTACCGTAAATAGTGAGGAGGAAAGCCTTAGATTACAGGACGATATAGATGGGCTGGTAAGATTGGCAGAGCAGTGGCAAATGGAATTTAATCCTGAGAAATGTGAGATGATGCATTTTGGGAGGACTAACATGGCAAGGGGATACACAATGAATGGTAGGACCCTAGGAAGTACAGAGGACATAGATCCCTGAAGGCAGCAGCACAGGTAGATAAGGTGGTTAAGAAGGCATATGGGATACTTGCCTTTATTAGGCAAGGCATAGAACATAATAGCAAGAAGGTTATGTTGAAGCTGTATAAAACGCTAGTTAGGCCACAGCTGGAGTACTGCGTGCAGTTCTCGTCACCACACTAGAGGAAGGATGTGACTGCACTGGAGGGTGCAGGGGAGAATCACCAGGATGTTGCCTGGGCTGGAGCATTTCAGCTATGAAGAGAGACTGGATAGGTTAGAGTTGTTTTCCTAAGAGCAGAGAAGTCTGAGGAGGACCTGATAGAGATATACAAAATTATGAGGGGCATAGATTTTTAATTCCTCTCTGACCACGGGGGATGTGCTAGAGAACTGGAGAACAGGTAATGTGGTTCCGCTATTTAAGAAGGGTTATAGAATTAAGCCAGAGAACTACAGGCCAGTGAGTCTCTTGTAAATGGCAAGGGATTATTGGAGAAAATTCTGAAGGAGAGAATCTATCTTCACTTGGAGAGGCAAGGTTTGATCAGGGATAGTCAGCATGGCTTTGTCAGAGTGAGGTCATGCCTAACAAATTTGACTGAATTTTTTGAGGAGGTGACCAGGTATGTAGATGAACGTAGTGCAGTTGATGTAGTTTATATGGATTTCAGCAAAGCCTTTGACAAGGTCCCACATGGGAGACTTATAAAGAAGGCAAATGCTCATGGGATACAGGGTAATTTCATAAGGTGGATTCAAAATTGGCTTAGTTGTAGGAGACAGAGGGTGATGACAGAAGGATGCTTTCGTGACTGGAAGCCAGTGTCCAGGGGCGTACCACAGGGATCTGTGCTCGGTCCTCTATTATTTGTCATTTATATAAACAACATAGATGACTATGTGGGGGATTGGATTAGTAAATTTGCGGATGACACAAAGATTGACTGGGTGGTTAACAGTGAGGTTGAGTGTCGGGCTACAGTAAGATATAGACGGGATGGTCAAAAGGGCAGATAAGTGGCAGATGGAATTTAACCCTGAAAAGTATGAGGTGATACGCTTTGGAATGAGTAATTTGACAAGGAAGTTTTCAATGAACGGCATGACACGAGGAAGTTCTGAGGAACAAAGGGAACTAGGCGTATGTGTCCATTGATCTCTGAAGGCAGAGGGGCATGTTAGTGGGGTGGAGAAAAAGGCATATGGGACACTTGCCTTTATCAATCAAGGCATAGATTACAAAAGTAGGGAGGCCATGTTGGAGTTGTATAGAACATTAGTGAGGCCACAGTTGGAGTACTGTGCACAGTTCTGGTTGCCACATGATAGGAAGGATGTGATTGCACTGGAGGAGGTGCAGAGAAGATTCACCAGGATGTTGCCTGGGATGAAACATTTAAGTTATGAGGAGAGGTTGGATGGACTTGGGTTGTTTTCACTGGAGCAGAGAAGACTGAGGGGCGACCTGATCGAGGTATACAAGTTTATGAGGGGCATGGACAGGGTGGATCGGGAGCAGCTGTTCCCCTTAGTTGAAGGGTCAGTCACAAGGGGGCATAAGTTCAAGGTGAGGGGCAGGAGGTTTAGCTGGGAATGTGAGGAAAAACTTTTTTACCCAGAGGGTGGTGACAGTCTGGAATGCGCTGCCTGGGAGGGTGGTGGAAGCGGGTTGCCTCACATCCTTTAACAAGTACCTGGATGAGCACTTGGCACGTCATAACATTCAGGGCTATGGGCCAAGTGCTGGCAAATGGGATTAGGTAGGTAGGTCAGGTGTTTCTCACGTCAGTGCAGACTCGATGGGATGAAGGGCCTCTTCTGCTCTGTGATTGTGTGTGAAATACACACACCCAGCTCTCCGAATACAATGGCAAAATACCATGAATGCTAGAAATCTGATATATATGTTCAGAAACTGCTGGAAATACTCAGGTTAGGCGACATCTGTGGAGAGAGAAACAACCTCTCTGCAGCCGTTGATATGCCCGACCACACTATCCTCCTCCTCCAACTCTTCCCTGTTGTCCAGTCAGTTGGACTGCTATCGCTTGGCCCACTTTTGCCTCTTCAGTTGTAGCCAGAGAATCCCCTGCAATGGTTAATCTTCCCACCCCTATTGCTCTAGAGTCTGACCAAGGGTCTATCCTCAGCCCCCACATATTTCTCATCCACATGCTGCCCGTGTAAAACCATCTGATGATCTGATGTCAGATTCACAGAGGATCTCTTACAATCTGTCCCATTTTACTTTGAGTCAGAAAGAAATGCCATTCACCACCAGACAAAACAGAAAAGTAGTCGCAAAGGAATGTAAGCACACAGCTTTAAGAGGGAGAGAAATGATTTGAGGACCGGGCCATGGAGTGGAGCACCTTAGATCTACAATCTTAACTGGGGCAGGCCCTTCAGCACCAGTAAGGGAGATGGATTCAAAACTGGGGGAGTCAAACTTTTGTACTTTTACTCCACAGTCTGGAGAAAACAGTCTCTCAGCAGTCACAGAAAACCAGTGTAGAATGTAGTTCCCATGTTATCCATTTAACCATGTGTCTGAGATGCGGGGGGGGTAGTGTGGTGAAGGTGGGGGATGGGGCAGTGAAGAAGGGATGCTGGAGGGTGAATGAGGGGGATGTGGGTTGAAGTTGGGCAGATGGGGGTGAAGGAAGGGGGATGGGGGGTGAAGGAACATTAGAACAGGAGGAGGCCATTCAGCCCGTCAAGCCTGTGCACCAGTCAATTAGATCATGGCTGATTGTCCTCAATGCCACTTTCCCAGACTAGCTCCATTTCCCTTGATGTCATTGGTCTCCTGAAATCTATCGATCACGGTCTTGAACATGCTCAATGGTTGAGTTTCCACAGCCCTCGAGGGTAGCAAAATCCAAAGATTTACCACCCTCTGAGTGAAGAAATTCCTCCTCATCTCAGTCTTAAATGGCTTACCGCTTATTCTGAGATTACATCTACTGGTTTTAGACTCTCCAGCCAGGGCAAACATTTTATCTATTTCCGCCCTGTAAGTATTTTGTAAGATTCAATGAGGTCACCTGTCATTCTTCGAAATTCTAGGGAATACAGACCCAGTTTCCTTAATTTCTCTTCGTAAAACAATTCTGCCATCTCAGGGATTAATCTGGTGAACCTCTGTTGCACTCCTTCTATGTCAAGTATATCCTTCCTTAGATAAGGGGACCAAAACTGTGCACGATACTCCAGGTAAGGTCTAAACAAGGCTCTATATAACTGCAGCAAGACATCCTTGCTGCTGTACACAAATCCCCTTGCGATGAAGGGCAACTTACCATTTGCCTTCCGAACTGCTTGCTGCACCTGCATGCTAACTTCTAGTGACTCATGAACAAGGACATCCTTTGGATATCGGCACTTCCCAACCTCTTACCAGTTAAGAAATAGTTTGCCTTTCTGTGATTTCTACCAAAGTGAAAACCTTCACACTTATTCACATTATATTCAATTTGCCATGTTCTAGCCCATTCACTTAGCCCGTCCAAATCCTCTTGAAGGCTCTTTGCATCTTCCTCACAACTTATGTTCCCACCCAGTTTGATGCCATCAGAAAATTTGGAAATATTACAATTGATCCCTAGATCCAGATCATTTATACAGATTGTAAACAGCCGTGCTCCAGCACTGATCCCTGCGGTACCCCACTAGTCAGCCTGCCATCCTGAGAGTGATCCGTTTATTCTACTCTCCGCTTTCTGTCTGTTAACCAATTCTCAATCTATGCTAGGATGTTTCCCCATTCCAATTTTTAAAAATTTTATTAACTAACCTCCTGTGTGGGACTTTATCAAAAACTTTCCAAAGATCCAAGTACACATCCACTGGTTCTCCTTTATCTATGCTGCAAGTCATGCCCTCAAAAAACTCCAACAAATTTGTCAAACATGATTTCCCTTTCATAAATCCACATTGTCTCTGCCCAATTTTACCAATCTTTTCTAAATGTCCAGTTATCACATCCTTCATAATACATTTTAACATTTTCCCTACTACTGACGTCAAAATAACAGGTCTGTAGTTCTCCATTCTCCCTCTTTCTCCCTTCTTAAATAGTGGGGATACATTTCCTACTTTCCAGTCCGCAGGGACCTTTCCAGAATCTACTGAACTTTGAAAGATAACCAGCAATGCATCCGCTATCTCTCTTAGCCCCCTCCTTCAACACTCTGAGATGAAGCTCATCAAGGGATTTATCAACCATCAATCCAAGGAGAGGGATGGGGGGAGTACATAAGAAATAGGAACAGGAGTAGACCATTCAGTGCCTCGAGACTGCTCCGCCATTCAACAAGATCATGGCTGACCTTCTTGAGTTTTCATTTCCACATTTCCATCTAACCCGATAACCTTTGATTCTCTTATCTAGCAAGAATCTATCTACTTCTGCCTTAAAAATATTCAATGACCCCACCTCCACCACCTTCTGAGGCAGAGTTCCAAAGTCGCACAACCCTCAGAGGAAAAAATTCTCTTCATCTCTGTCCTAAAAGAGCAACCCCTATTTCTGGTTTCGCCCACAAGAGGAAACATGCTTTCGATATCTACCTTGTCAAGGTCGTTCAGGATCTTGTATACTTCAATCAAATCACCCCTCACTCTTCTAAATTCCAGTGGAAACAAGCCTTGTCTGTCAAACCTTTCCACATAAAACAACCCACTCATTTCGGGTATCAATCTAGTAAACCTCCTTTGAATCACCTCCAATGCATTTACATCCTTCCTTAAAAAAAGAGGCCAAACTTGCACACAGTATTCGGGGCCTTGTATAACTGAATCATAACATCCTTACTTTTATGTTCAATCCCTCTTGTAATAAAGGATAACATTCCATTAGCCTTCTTAATTACTTGCTGTACCTGTATACTAACTTTTTATGATCCATGCACCAGAACATCTAGATCCCTCTGCGCCTCAGAATTAGGCAGCCATTCTCCATTTAAGTAATACTCTGCTTTTTTGCTCTTCCTGCCAAATGAACAACTTCACATTTTCCCATATTGAACTCCATTTGTCAGATCTTTGCCCACTCAACCTATCTATATCCATCTGCAACCTCCACATGTCCACTTCACAACATACTTTCATACCTATCTTTGTGTCATCTGCTAATTTAGCTACCATGTCTTCACTACCCTCATCTGAGTCATTGATGTAAATCGTAAAAAGTTGAGGTCCCAGCACAGACCCCTATGGGACTCCACTCGTCACATCCTGTCAATCAGAAAATGACCCATTTATGCATACTCTTTGCTTTCTGCTAGCCAGCCAATCTTCTATCCATGCGAATATGTTACCCCCTACACCACAGGCTTTTATTTTCTGTGATGACCTTTGATGTGGCGCCTTATCAAATGCCTTCTGAAAATCCAAGTATAGTACATCTACAGGCTCCCCTTTATCCACTGTGCATGTTACTCCGTCAAAAAACTCCAATAAATTGGTTTAACATGGTTTTGTTTCCACAAAACCATGCTGACTTTTCCCAATTGCCTTGAGCCCTTCTAAGCGTCCAGCTATAACCTCCTTAATGATTGATTCAGATAACTTCCCCATGACAGATGTCAAACTAACCAGCCTATAGTTTCTTGTTTTCTGCCTCTCTTCCTTCTTGCATAGAGGGGTTATATTTGCTACTTTCCAATCTGATGGAACCTTTCCAGAATCGAGCGAATTTTGGAAAATTAACACCAGCACATTGACTACCTCATTAGCCAACCTCTTTTAAGACCCTAGGATGTTGTCCATTGGGATCTGGAGACTTACCAGCCTGCAGCTTGATCAGTTTGCTCAGTGAACTCCCCAGTGATTTCAATTTCACCAAGTTCCTTTCTCCCGTTCACCTCCTGATTTACAGCTATTACTGGAATGTTTTTTATATCCTCTATAGTGAACACAGAAGCAAAATATTTGTTCATTTCTTCTGCCATTTCCTTATTATCTACTATTAACTCCCCACTGGCGTGTTCTAGAGGACAAACACTCACTTTACTTACTCTTTTCCTTTTTAAATACCTGTAGAAACTCTTGTTATCCATTTTTACATTTCTAGCTAGCTTTCTCTCATACTCTAATTTCTTTCCCCTGATGAACCTTTTGCCATTCTCGGCCGTTCTTTATGTTCTGCCCGATCATCTGTCCTGTCACTCATTTTATGCGTTTTCCTTAAGTTTGATACTTTCCTTAACATCTTTAGTTCACCACAGATGGTGGGTCCTCCCCTTAGAATTTTTTCTTTATAGTAGGAATGTACTTATTCTGAGTCCTCTGAAATATCCCCTTAAAGAAGGGGGAATGAGGGGGTGAAGGAGGGGTAAAGGGGGAGTGAAGGAGGGGGAATGAGGGAATGGAGGGGTGAAGGGGGGAATACGGGGGTGCGCGGTGAAGGAGGGGGTAATGAGTGGGTGTGCATGAGGGGGGATGGGGGTAAAGGGGGAGTGAAGAAGGGGGATCAGGGAATGGGGGGGTAAAGGAGGGGGGAATGAAGGAGGGGGGATGGGGGTAAAACAGGGAGTGAAGGAGGGGGGATGAGGTACCGGAGGTTAAACAGCTGCGATCCCGGGGCTAGGATTTACAGATGCGCACCTCCAATTCCAGCCCCGCCCACGTGGCAAACGCTCGGTCTCGCATTTTCTCAGATTCGAACTCTCGAACTCCTGAAGCCAACAGCCGCTGCGAGCGTCAAAGAACTACAATTCCCATCAGGCACCGCGGACGTGTCCCCCATGGTTCCACACTGCCGCTTGTCAGTGCGCAGGCGCCTGGACCATTTGCGGCATGGATATAGTTCCGATTGGGAAAGCCTGTCCCCAAGGGCCTGCGCAGAACCCGGAGGAGCAGTTGATCATTGATGTCCCACCCCCTCGGAGTGATTGGATCAGCAGAATGATCGACGTGTTGATTGTGGTAAAAACAAAGAACTGCGGATGCTGGAAATCCAAAACAAAAACAAAAATCTTGTGATCCTTTGATTTGGTCACTGAGAAATTCATATCTCTTTTTAAAAGTTCGTGGTCTCCACAGGAATCGGAAAAACACTTCAAAAATAAAGGGGTCTCCAACTTAAGACAGATGAGAAGCAATTTCTTCTATCAGAAGGTAATTTGTCTTTGGAATTCTTTTTCCCTGTATGTAGTGGAGGCTGGGTCATTGAATATATAGTTCTGTCGAAAGGTCATGAGGACTCGAAACGTCAACTCTTTTCTTCTCCGCCGATGCTGCCAGACCTGCTGAGTTTTTCCAGGTAATTCTGTTTTTGAATATATTCAAGGCTGATTTTGTCAGATTTTTGAACTGCAATGGAATCAATTGGGGGAGCAGGTAGGAAAATGAAGTCAGGGCCACAATCAGATCAGCCGTGATCTTACTGAATGACAGATCAGACTCAAAAGGCCAAATGGCCTCCTCCTGCTCCTACTTCTTATGATCATTGCATTATAATAGGATGGAATGGCATTGAGAAGCAGGCTTGCTGAAGCACATCATCTGGCTAATTTCTACATTTACCATATGTATGTACAATTTTATGACATGCACTGTGTTTTGTACACGAAGTTCCAAAGTCTACAAATATGCAAGTTTCTGTGCAAGCCAGAGTATGAAAGCAACTCTTGACCTAATGAAAACGGGTACCATTGTGCCACTTGAAACCACAGATCAGACTTATCATAGCAGTTTACCTTTGGCATATGTATTCAAGTATAGCAATGCATCTCTTGCACATACACAAGAGATTTCACCTAACCAATATTGACTTGGTAACCAACAGGTACAAGTTGGAAAGAGAATTCCTTTTGGAAGAGAAAACAAAAATCATCTCAAAGTGGACATCGTAGAACTCCAGAAATTGCAAACTAATAACCTACTTTAAGCTTTTTTTTTAAGAGAAACTGTTGAAATTTGACGGTCGATTACATTTTTAAAGATGATAATGCAACCAGAACTTTTGAGCTACTGTAGTGTTAACCTCAGGATTCAATGTTATTATCAAACCCATGTCTTTCAAAGCAGATACCCAAGTGCCCAATCAGACACAGTCAGTACAATTTATAACATAAGGCTTTACCACATGGCAGAGACTCCAAGCTGCTGTAGATTTGAACCTGTAAGCAGAACAAAGATGACATTTTGGACTAAGGTATTTAAAGGACATCACCTGTCTGATCTTCTGCTAAATCTGGCTTTGTACTAGCCATTTATTTTTCTGTTTCTCCCCATCATCCCGCAAAGATGCTGACTTTTTGCTGGGATTCAGCCAACAGTAGCAGTCACCTGACATCTCCACATGGGGCCATTCTTCACCTGAGCCTAGGTAGCAATTGCCAGCATGAGATTTGGCTTCAGGTAATGTCACAGCTGAGGGCACTCTTGATCCTTTTGTCACCTAACTTTCACATACTGGACAGCGCAGGAACCTCAGCTAATTTAGTTCATCTCACCTTATCCTGGAAACACTGAGGTCAATTGTAGGGCCATTACCACTATCCAAACAGAAATTAGACCGAGAAGGATATTGATAAGCTCAGTGGTAATTATATTGTCCAGTGTAAAGCCAGCCTACATAATCCAATACAAGTACTAATAAATGTAGCAGATTTAACAGATAAAATGCCCTACAGCATCAGAAAACAAAATTTGACATCAAACTTTAGAAGGAGATATTAGGACAAGTAACCAAGAGCTTGTTAAAACAGGTAGATTTTAAAGAGTGTCTTAAATGAGAAAAATGAGGTAGACATACAGAGAAGTTTAGGATGAGATTTCCAGAATTTAGAGCCCAGAGGCTTGAGTATGGCAAACAAAGTTGAAGCGATAAAAATCAGAGATACTCAAGAGGCCAGAATTAGAGGAGAACAAAAATCTGAAAGCTGTGGGGCTGGAGGAGGCTACACAGATCGGAAGGGGGTGAGGCTTTGGGCAATTTGAAAATAAGATCAGAACTTTAAAATTGAGGTGTTGCCTAGCCAAGAGCCAAAATAGGTCAGCGAACACAGGCATAGTGATCTAACAAGATTTGGTGAGTTGGGACATGGGAAGCCAAGTTTTGGATTACCTCAAAGTTATTAGGAAGGGTAGAACATGGGAGGCCTATCAGGTGTGTGTCAGGGTAGTCAAGGTTAAAGGTAATAAAGGCACGAATGAGAGCTTTGAGCAGCTGAAGAGTTGAGGCAGGGGCTGAGATGCGTATAGGTATGGCCATGAAAATAGGCTGTCTTTCTGATGGAATGAAATATTATCCAGGGTCAAATATGATACCAAGGTTGCAGTCTGGTTCAGCCTCAGTTAGTTGTCAGGGAGACGGATGGAGTTGTTACCAGGGAGTGGATCAAGAAAATCCAAGTTTCATCCCATGTCTAGGCAGAGTTAGCTGACCCCAGCTACAACAGGGGAAGCAGCGCTAGAACTGAACTCCATGTCGCTGACTTAGCGGTATGAATCTGTGGCCAATGTTCTAAACCTGATAACTAACCAATGTGTGGATGTCAGCCGAGAACAGGATCAGATTCAATCTTTCTACTCTCCAACTAGGTATCCTGTCATCACTCTGTTTAGCATCGGAAATGAAGCAAGTACTAGGCAGAAGAGGCGCCTGTTGAATCATACCCCAGCAAGACTCAGCACCTTTAAGAGTGCAATCGAACGTACTGAATTCTAAAAAATTTTAAAAGACTGAAAATAGTCAAGACTTTTAACAACTCACCTCCAGGAGGCAGTGGAAAACTTTATTAGTACAATTACTAACAACTTTACACTGGAACTTTGGAGAGAACCTGACTCACCTCTGAATCAATATACAGAGTCTGCACAAGTGTCATTGGCCGAACTCGCCTGCTCATAAAATGATCGACTGGACGTTGGAAATTGGGCAAGGTGTGGACACTCCAAACTATCTCTGCTGCTTGGAGGAAATAGCTGGCGCGGTCTCTGCAGAGGGCTCCTTTCCTGGCTGTATTGAGCATTTTGTGGAGTCACATGTTGATACTCGAAACCACTGTGGACTAAGACACTTGTGGGAGAACTTAAATGTGTATGCTGAGGTGCCTGCTGATCACAATCGGTCTCTACCGTCGCCCCATAAGGACGTGTCCGATACCTCGCATAGTAATCGATGAACCCAAACTGATCCATACCACTGACCGACTGCTCTCCATATCGTGATTCAGGTCGCAGAGACTCTGAGTAAGGGTCAGAGCGATCTCGGGAATACCCGTCCTCCAAATCACCTCGCTTTTTCGGACAGTCTGCAGACCAGTGGCCCTCCTTACCACACTTGTGACAATGTGTTCGGGGATCTTTCCACCCTTTACTCTTCGATAGTTCGACATAGATGCGTTTGCCTTTAAAAATGGATGCGCAAAAAAAGTTTCTCAATTCAAATTAATGGTATCAGGTGGATCTGCTTACGGGTTATAATTTTATTATTTACACTTTGGCCTCCATCCTAGCGCTAGCGAGAATAGGAATGATAAACTTTTATTTTCAAAAAGAGGTTTGTCATCTAGAATTTACATCTTAGTTTTCAGTCTATGTGGGCTGCTGATTATATTTACAAAATCCCAGACAACACAGATTTCAGACAGCAATGGATAGAAAGCAGGGGGCCCAGATAGGGCGCTCTGTTCGGCCTCAAAATTAATATTGGCAATGTCATCAGAAAAATAATCCATTTATTTGACATTCCTTCACCTTTTTAAAAAAAAATGCAGGGATTGATCCAGTTAGAATAGATAGTTCTTTCAAAGAATTGCACGTTTGCTGGGTGCAAAGTCTCTTTCCTGTTGTCACATTTTTGCATTAACTTTTTCCAAGTCAGAAGGGCTTGGGTGTACCCACAAAAGGAACACAAAGAAAGCATGTAGGTACAGTAAGCAATTAGGAAGGTAAATTGAGTGTTGCCCTTTATTACAAGGAGATTGGAGTACAAGAATAAAGTCTTGCTACAATTATATAGGGTTTTGGTGAGACCACAGCTGGAATGTAGTTTTGGTCTCCATATCCAAGGAATAATTTACTTGCATTGCAGGCGGTACGGTGAAGGCACACTACACTGGGTCCAGGAATGAGAAGACTGTCCTATGATGAGAGGCTGAATACATTGGCCTTAGAATCTCTAGGCTTTAGCAGAAGGAGGGATGATCTCAATGAAACATACAAGATTCTAAAGGGGCTTGACAGGGTAAACATTAAAAGGGATTTTGCTGCCCTGACACCAGTGGGCATTGTCGCGGGCGCAACAGGAAAATTTGGAGAGCTGATAAAAGTCAATGATTCTCCAAATTTTCTTGTCCCACCCACAAAGATGCCCGCCAGTGTCGGAGCCGCTAAATCCTACCCACTGTTTCCCCTGATTGGGGGATCTAGAGCACAGGGGCAGTCTCAGGATAAAGGGCTGGTAATTCACGATTGAAGGGGCAGAAAATTCTTCAATCAAAGGGTCGTGAATATATAGAATTCTCCACCCTGGAAGGTTGTGGATGCTCCATCGTCGAATATATTTAAGGCTAAGGTGGACAGATTTTTGCTTTCTCAGGGAATCAAGGGATACAGGGAGCAGGCAGGAAAATGAAGTTGAGGCTGATGATAAGCTAAGGTGGCATGGACCGAGAGCAGGGAGGGGCTAAGTGGCCTACTTTGCTGTTCTTTCTAATGTAAAACAAGAATTTCAAATCTCATCATCTTTTCATTGATGGGTTTCGCAATGAAAATTGATTTTAATAAAGAAGTTGGAAACTAAACCACCTCAAGCCTTAGAATTTGCATTTTAATCAGAGAGTAATCAACAGCCTTGTAAATGGCATGTCGAAGTCTAACAAGACCTGAACATGTGGGGCTTATCCACAGACAAGTACAATATTGAGCTCTTCAGAAAATTGTGGTAGATAGCACTGAACTGATACTTATAGTTACAATCATTTGAACCAAGGCTTGTAAATTATGCATGTCACACTTTCATATCCTGTTGTATGCTTTTGAACTTGGTAAAGTCATTCTAGGAGTCAATGTCTGAAACTGATCACACCATGTGCATCCTGAAGCTAAAGACTATACAAGCCGAATGGGGGAAAAGAGGCACCACTCAATCACTGGCTTAATTGCAAAGTGCACAATGTCACAGGTAGAGAGAAAGCATTCCATAAGAATCTGACGTCAGTAACCAGCAGTTCAATACTGTAAAGTAGACGAACAAAGGAAAATAGATACACCACTCCCTTCAGGACAGCAAGGTCATTCACTCATCTGTATGGTGCCTTGACCAGTTTCACAAACTTGGAAGTGGACCATTGAACATCACAAAAAAAAACTTGGAAACATTTCTGGCGCAGCGCAATACAGACCCTATGTTACTCAACTGAAAGCAACTACAAAAAATCATACCTGAATAACATTGCTTCAGATCAGAATTGCATATTGTTGGGTAAAAGAATCTTGCTACAGATGTGCTACAGGGAACAATTAGCCAAGTTAGCAAACCATTGGTCTGATTAAAATGGGAAAGGGGAACTGTCAATTTAACAGGTATACCACAATACCAAAGTCATATGCCACTACCTAAACATTTAGCTCAGTCAGTCATATAGCACTAACTAATCCTTTCCTACGTTCTCAATTTTCTGACTGGGGTACAATTCCACATTCTGTGTTAGTTTGCTGATGACACAAAACTAGGTAGAAATGTGAGCTGCGAGGAGCAAGCAAAGGAGGTTTAGACAGGCTAAGTGAGTGGGCAAGAACATGGCAGATGGAATATAATGTCAAAATCTATGCTGACTGGCCATCAGTTGGCCCAATCTTTAAACTCCTTATAAACATCACCACTTGAAGTGAGGTAAGACGACTAAGTGGTCAGCCTAAACTAGTATTTGGCACCTTCCAGAAAGCAAACTCTGCTGTGAAAAGTTCTGGATGTGTCTTAGTAGCTAAATGCCCCACTTGGTGTGGTACTGGCGCCTACAAACTGTCAAGATCCCTGCTTCAATCCCCAATCTACATTGAGTTAGTTGATCTGCGGGTGACAGCTGGGCTCCTACCAGCTGGAATGGGAGAGAAATACAGAAAAGGCACCAGTTCCTCATTACAACTCCCAACCCTTTACAAAGAGTGCAAGAGGGGCAAGCACATATTCAGGCTGCAACACCGATTCCAAAGCGAAATAGCCAACTGATACTGACTGCCAAGGTGCACCTATGTAGAATAACCAAATAAGTGTGCTACTGAATGCTATCAGCATCCCTGGTATTATGTACAGGAGATGTTACCATCTTCAGGAGAAGGGGTGAAATGTAGATTCTATGACAAAAAGTGAACAGGATAAAGAATAAATTTGTGTCAGCATTTTGACAATAACATATCTCAAGGAAAAATAAAATCCCATTGCTGGAGAGACTGCATAGCCACCACATCCCCCAGTTAGTTCACCTTTGAAATCTGTGTCACTAAGAGCTCTCATTGCTTCCTTGGCATCTTCCCCTCTTTCCATCTCCACAAAGGCATCATTCTTTATAATCCTGCATTTGACGACTGGTCCATATTTCTCAAACAAAGTGCTCAGCTCTTGCTTGCTGCAGTGGGAGCTAACGTTGGCGACATGCAACTTGGAGGAGGATATAATCTTGCTCTTGCTGAAAGCCACAATAATGGAGAATCCCCGAAGCTTGTAATTATTCAGGTGGGAGATCGCTCTCTGTGCTGCCTCCACATCTTCCATGTGCACGAAGCCATAGTCCTATAAAAAAGGAAAGAAAACCAGTTTAGGCCTAATCTCTTGTTTGTAGTTATTTCCAAAGCTTCGTTGGTAAATACCTTGCACAATGAACATATGAGTTGCACGAACCAGGGGAGTTCCAGGTTCAGTGTTGGGGCAGTAAGCATTTACTACAGATCTTGGTAAGGGTCAGTTGAAAAGTCAGCCAGTTTTTTGACCAAATAAGAGAAAGTGATACAAGGGAAACGTGGACGAGAAAGGTGCACAAAGAGGAGGATTGGGGGCATTGGGAAAGAAAAGCAGCTTGAATGCTTCAGTCCCTTGCTATAAAAGCTGGTTATTCCCAAAGATAAGACTTTAAATTAAGATATTATACCATGTAGATGGTACAATATGTATTTCTTCAGCTCACTCTAATCCAGAATTATGATTGTTTCAAAAGCAGATTATGGAGGCTGAGTAAATTTTCAACCCATCAAAATGGCAGAGAGGAAAAGGTATGTAAGTAGCAGGCACTCAAGTCAGCTAAGTGCTAACTTTCCTAACAACTGGCAATCTTAAATGCCTGTGAAATCTGAATAAAAATAACCTGGTCCACAGGACAGAGGTGTTCCCCAAAGGGGTGGGGGGCACTGGATTTTCCCCTCCAGAAGTGGGAAACAGGAGTCAGAATTGTTTCTAGGTCATGAACCTGACCTCTGGGGAAACAGTCACTCTTTGGAATTTCCATGGATATGCCCTCTTAACTGGCATTGAGACAGGTCACCTTTCTAATTAAGGTTGACAGACAGGCTCTTGAAGCTGGAGCACCAAAGGACTGCAATGGATGGTAAGTAACCAAAAAGGAATTTCAACATGGAAGTACTCTCACAGCAACATAGATACAGCAACGAGGCCACCACTGCAGGGGAAGAATCCTTCTAAGGATAGTCTTTGGCTGCAACCAGAGCCAGGCAGGCAGGGAGGGCTTCAATTCTGCCTGCAATGCTGGGTCCCATCCTGCTGCTGTTGCCCACCTCCAGGCAGTTGAGCTGCCCCCAACGGTTCTGGAATCTAGTGGGCAGAGATTATATAAGCAGAAATGTGGTGGAGAAAAAAACTGAGACATACAGGGGAACTGACTGACAGAGAGCTATGAGGCAGAGAATGGCAAGAGGGGCTAGAAGCGAGCAACTGGAGGGGTTGAGAAGCAAAAGTGGAGGCAAGGGGGGGGCAGAGAGAGAGATATGGGAGGTGGAGAAGAATGAAACTGATACAAGGTAGGGGAGACAGGAAAGAGGAGGATGTTCCAAATTTTTAGACCTTACCAGGTGTTCTTCTTGAGTCCAGTCTCAAAAATCATTTTTGTTGGTAAACCCACATACTTTGATTAACTGAAGAGACTTCATAATCCAATAGTCAATGATGCAGCATTGCCCAAGGTTAATCAGAGGATTTGTAATTTGTTGACTAGGTATGCCAACAGCCCTCCCATGTAGATAACTAATGAAAGAATCAATCAGTTGAGCTGTGTGGATCTGTAAATTGGACTCATTAAGACCTTCCGTGTATCCCAATACCTCCTGCACACAGTCTGCTCCCCCCTACCTGTACAGTCTCTCTCCATTCCCCTCATGTCCCACACTCCTCTTGCCACAGTATCAATCTTTTCCCTTCGTATCTCCATCCTCTTATCTTTCCCCCTGTTCCCCCACCACAACTCCTCGCCATTCCTCTCAAGTTTTGGCATTCTTCTCTGTACCTCCATCTTTCTCTACCTCATCTATCCCTCTCTGTTCCAATTTCCATCTCTCTCCCATATCTCTCTTTAACCCCATCTCCTCATCATTCTCACTCCCATCTTTCTCTCAGTCCACCAAATAGGGTTGTCAACTCTTGTCAGACATATTCCAGGAGACGTCAGCAGCCGTGACATCACAGAAAGCCGGCAGTGTGGTGCGAGCAGGTGAAACTAGAAAAAAGGCCTTTGACACTGAGTGAGAGGGAATGAACTTGTCTTGGAATTTCACTATTGAGTCTGAACAATTCCTTCCCCTGACAGTTCCTTTTGGGGACAGAAATCCACAGAGTAGCACAGTCCACCTGGTCACCACCAGTTCAATATGACACTGATGAATATTAATAACACTAATTAATCACTGAAAGGGTTAACAATTTAATAATTTTATTTTGTTAGAAGTGTGTTTCAGTAAAAACAGAACTGTAAGCAGAAAAGCAGAACTGGGATAGCAGATATGTTTTAGACAGGATAAGAAATGAGACAGGCAAGCTAGTAAAACAAAGAACAAGGCCAGGGAGTGGTTGCTGGGATCAAGGAGGCCCAGGCTCCTGCACAATCAGCAATATATAGTGGTCTTGCATAGATGAGAACAATGCTTGATGTATGTACGTACGGGAAACAAGTAACTGAGACTGGAGAAGCATGTGATTGTAAATTGACAAGATTAAAATATGTGTACGTGACCACAGGCGTATATAAGGAATAAATACTTGTAACCTTTTACAGCAGAGTCTTAAACTGCCCAAGGCTGTCTCTCCCTGAGTACGCTTGAATAATTAATAAATAATCGTAGCCTGTACCCGAGTCTCCTGATGCTTTGTTCAGGCGAACTACAACAATCACTATACCAGATTCCAGCTAGACTCAGCCGAGCCTTGGCTCATGATCAGCACCCAGCGCCCTTTCCTCCAGCACTGCAGTGAGTGGGCATCACCTCAACTGATTACAGTGAAGACCATATGGACCGTAGGCCATTCAGATATTTCCACCAAGTGGCCTCTGCCAACGCAAAGTCAGGCTTTCCTGTGGGTACGGGAGTAAGTTCCTGACATACGGAAGGTCAGGTGATACCTGAGCCCAAAATGTAATTAGCTGACAGCCAGTCCCTGACGTTAGGAAGGTCAGGTGGTACAAGGGAAGGTCAGGTGGTACAAGCCCAGGCTGTGATTGGCTGTCGGCCTGTCTGGCTTCCACTGCCAGGAGCTGATGTGTTCCCAGAATGCTTTGTTTGGCTACCTGGAGATTGTGGCTGATTCTGGGGTACGCCCAGCCATTCCGAGAGGATTGGCAACCCTACCACCATAACACATAGGAAATACAGCACAGAAATAGGCTAATCGGCCCAACAGTGCATTCGACTATCTATGCTCCACTCGAGCCACCTCCAATCTTTCCACTTCTAAATTTATCATTGTAACCATCTATTCCTTTCTCTTTCATATGCTTATCCAGCTTCAACTTAAATGCATCTGCACTATTCACTTTCAACAACTCCTTTCATTAAAGATTTCCATATTCACATCACTTTTTGGGTAAAGGTTCTTCTGAATTTCCTATTGAATTTCTTGGTGACTATCTGGTATCTTCCTTGTGCATCTTCTCTGCACCCTCTCCAGTGCCTCAACTTCATTTTAATGATATATATGTGATCACTCTCCCTCCATCTCGGTCCCATTTATCTCCCTATGCCCTCCCCACCTTTCCCTGTCCCTCTGCCTCCATCACTTCCATTCTGCCCTCAGGTCCCCTTCTTCCCCAATGTCTCTCTCATTCCTACTTTCTCACCCCCGGTTCTCTCACCCTCCTCACCTAATCTTCTCTCATGCCACCGCCTCCCTCCAACTCTCTCCCATTCTGCACCCCACATTTGCCTATCATTCTTCCCCCCATCTCTTTCCCATTCCTCTCTCTGTACCTATCTCCTGTCATAATTCCCATTATTCTCCCTCCATCTCTCAGGCCCTCATCTCCCATCACTCTCCCCCGACTCTATTGTCTTTTTGTTCCCTTCCATCCTCTCCTTCCATCGCAATCTCCCTGTCCCTCTCCCATTCCTTTCCCTCTTTCTCTCCCAATCTCTTATCTCTCCCTCCATCTTTCACCCATCCTTCCCTTTCTCTCCACATCATTCACTCTCCTCCATCTCTCTCCCATTCCTCCCTCTATCCCCATCTCGCTGTCTCTTTCCCATCACACCCCTGCCCGCCCCCCTCCTGCCACACTCTCTTTCCCCTCTGTCATTCTTCCCATTTCTACTTTCACTAGTTCCGAAACAGACTCGAAACGTTAACTCTGTTTCTCTCTCTCTGCAGATGCTGAAAGACCTGCTGAGATTCCCCAGCCCTCCGGCCCCAGCACTTTCTGTTTTTAATCTCACCTTCACTAAATCGCATTCACTGACTCTGCCGAACTGCTCGAACAGCGGTTGAACCTCATCCCTCCGCACCTCCGGGGGCAGCTTCCCCACGAAAAGCTTCACCATGCCCTCGCCGTGGGTAGGTCAGCCCAGGTTGGGGACGAGTATGAAGGAAGGGAAAACCACAGAGCCCCAATCCAGCCTCTCAAAATGACGACCGCGGCACAGCCTTCCCTCCGTTTCCATTGGCTGCTCCGTTCCTCGATTACTGATTGGCAATAACCACGCGACCCGGGAGCAGATGTCAATCAAAGAGCTTATTGGCTGAAAGTCAGATACTTTCTCAGCTGATTCGCTGACTGCTGGAGAATCTTAAAGCCAGTTGGCTGTGATTCAGAGAAATCTTGCAACCGATTGGCAAGGATTCAGAGAAACGTGAAGCTGATTGGCCGGTGCCCAAATCGGTGTAACCCCGCCTGCAATCCCACTCGATGCCGGTACTTTCGCTGGGATATCTTCCATTTTCCATCCTTTGTAATTGTCAGTGATGATACTGGTTTGACGCAGAGTCATCAGCCCAAACCAAAAATTCATTTGAAGTGGCACAAACAATAAACATCCAAATTACAAATAAAACAGATGACTCTTGGCAAATTAAATTAGAAGGTCAATGCCGCACACTGCAATCCCTGCAGTACCTACCAGCTACTAAGCATACAAACAGACACCGCGTGCTCCTTTTCCCGGGTCTAGACAAACAAGGAACAGCATGCAGCCAGAATGAACACCCCCTCCAGTCAGTGAGCATCATTCTCAATGACTGCCTGTGTCAAGCTGCAAACTGCAATGGTATACTGACCTATTGATCACAATCCCATTCTGCATGCTGCCCCCTGCCCCCATAATGACCCCTGAACAGCTCTGTGGACCAGCTCCAGGTGCTGCTGTTTGAAAACCCTACCCCATGGAATGTTGGAGCATTGCTTTACGCAATCCTGTCTGCTGGATGATCCAGCATTCCCACCTATGCAATACATAAGACATGTGACCAAAAGCTTGGTCAAAGAGACAGGTTTTAAGGAGTGTCTTAAAAGTAGTGAGGGAGAGAGGTGGAGAGGCACAGATGTTTAGACCAAAATTTCCAGAGCTCAGGCCTAAGTCACCAATAGTAGGGTTGCACAAAAGGCCAGAATTGGATGAACATAGAAATCTCAGATACGTGTAGGGCTGGAGGAGATTAAAAAGATAGGTGGTGGTGAGGCCATGAAGCAAATTGAAAACAAGGATGAGAATTTTCCAATCATGAAGTTTCTGCATCAGGAGCCATTATGGATTAGCAAGCACAATGTTGACAGATGAATGGGATGGGTAGTGGCAAACATACTTTTGGATGAACTCAACTTTAAGGAGGGTGCAGACTGGAGGTTGTATTAGAGAACATTGGAATATTTGAATCTAAAGTTAACAAAGGCTTAGATGATGTTTCAGCAATAGATGAGCTGAGGCAGGAGCAGAAATGGGCTATGTTCTTCGGGTTAAAATAGGTGTCCTTGGTGATTGAGAGAATGTGAAGTCAATGTTCAGCTGAGAATCAAATAGGATTTCAATGTTGCTGATGGTCTTGTTCAGCCTCAGATTTGCCAGGGAATAAGGTGAAGTTGATGGTCAGGGAACAGAGATTTCAGCAGGGACCAGAGACAATGACTTTAGTCTTTCTAATACTTAACTGAATGAAAGTTCTACTTATCTAAAACTAAATTTCAGGAGAGCAACATGACAGATCAGAGACATTGGGGGAATCAAGAAAGGTGATGTGTGATGGAGCTGGGTACTGTAAGCATACATGTGGAACCTGAAATTATGTTTTTGGATGACCACTTAGGGGCAGCATTTAGATCAGAAATAGTCGAAGTCAAAGTATGTACCCTTGCTGAACATCAGAGATAATAATCAATAAAGAGAAGCCATTGAAGTAGAGTCTCTAGCTATCACTGTATGTATAGGAATGGAACCAATCAAGAGCAAGCCTACCTAACTGGACGGCAGAAGCAAGGTGTTGAAGGAGGCTGGTGTGGTCAATCGTATAAAAGGATGCAGACAAGTCAAGATGGATGAGGAAGGTTAGTTAACCATGGTCACAGTCCCTTCAGGTAGCTTTTGTGACTTTGATGAGGTGTGAGTGACTGCTCTTGACATCAAGGCAGCATTTGACCAAGTGTGGCAGTAAGGTACCCAAGCAAAACTGGAGTCAATGGAAATCAGGGGGAAAACTCTCCTCTGGTTGGAGTCATACCTAGCACAAAGAAAATGGTTGTGTTGTAGGAGGTCAGTCATTTCAGCTCCAGGACATCACTGCAGGTGTTCCTCAGGGTAGTGTCCTTGGCCCAAACATCTTCAGCTGCTTCATCAATGACCTTCCTTCCACCATAAGGTCAGAAGTGGGGATGTTCCCTGGTGATTGAACAATGCTCAGCACCATTCGCGACTCGTCAGATACTGAACATGTCCAAATGCAGCAAGGTCTGGACAATATCCAGGCTTGGGCTGACAAGTGACAAGTAACATTCATATCACACAAGTGTCAGGCAATGACCATCTCCAATAAGAGGGAATCTAACCATCGCCCCTTGATGTTCAAAGGCATTACCATTACTGAATCCCTCACTATCAACATCCTGGGGTTTACCATTGACCAGAAACTGAACTGGACTAGCCATATAAATACTGTGGCTACAAGAGCAGGTCAGAGGCTAGGAATTGTGTGATGAGTAACTCACGTCCTGACTCCCCAGAGCCTGTCCAGCATCTACAAGGCACAAGTCAAGAGTGCGATGGAATACTCATCACTTGCCTGGATGACTGCAGCTCTCACAACACTCAAGAAGCTTGACACCATCCTGGAGAAAGCAGCTCGCTTGATCGGCACCACATCCACAAACATTCACTCCTTCCACCACTGATGTACAGTAGCAGCAGTGTGTGCCATCTACAAGATGCACTGCAGGAATTCACCAAGGTTCCTTCAGCAGCACCGTCCAAACACACAACCACTACCATCTAGAAGGATAAGGGCAGCAGACATGTGGGAACAACACCACATGAAAATTCCCCTCCAAGCTACTCACCATCCTGATTTGGAACTATAATGCTGTTCCTTCACTCTCGTGGGGTCAAAATCCTGGAACTCCCTTCTTAACAGCACTGTGGGTGTACCTACACCACATGGCCTGCAGCGATTCAAGAAGGCAGCTCACAACCACCTTCTCAAGGGCAATTAGGAATGGGCAATAAATGCTGGCCCAGCCAACAAAGCCCACATCCCATGAACGAATAAAAAAAAGAGCTGTTTCAATACTCAGGCTGGAGCAAAAACCTATATGGACAGACCTAGGCTAAATGTTTTAAACTCCCAGAGTGCCTATAACAACAATTTGTAATTATAAAATGCCTTTAACATAACGAAGCTTCCCAAGGTGCTTCACAAAAGCATTTTAAAACCATGTATGGAACCAAGCCACATAAGGAGATTGTTGAGTTCCTATGGCATGGAAAGAAACCCAACTCTGTATATATAAAAATTTTATCCTTGCTGCTATTTTATTTTAAACTGAACTTTTCTGTTGAACAAAGAAAATTAAGGTGGCTGCTACAAGTTACCTGATCACAGGGCTGGCCCACTGCCTGGGAGTTCTCCCTAGCAGTTTTAAGAACAAAATAATTATTTTTTTAGTTTCTGGAACTTCACACTTCACTGTACAAATCACTTGTAATCATCAAAAGGAGAGAAAGTACACCCCCACCCTGAACTATCACAAAGGAGAAGAAACGAAACTCATTACTTGGAAGAGATGTTAATCACCAAGTCATCTCCCTCTTAAGGAGGAACAATAGAATCCTGGCCAGGAACACAGAAACTAATTGTTAAGCTACAATTAACCATTAAAAAGCCATGTCACATGAACCCAACCTCTGGCCTTTTGGACAGTTTTAACATTGCATCTGTGAAAAATACAGCCAGTCGGCTGTTTTAACATCCAATTGATAAGCCACAAAGAAGCAGGCTCCTCCAGGTAGAACACCATACCCATCTAACCTGAGTCTGCTGGAAAATTTTGTACCATCGCCTACAGAGTCAATCTCTGAGTGCCTACTTCATCTTGCGCATCAGCATCAACTGAAAAGTGCATTCTACAACTTCAGCTAGCTAAACTCAAATGCCTACATGAAAGAGTTCTTTATTGGGCTCTGGAACTCACATGAATCGACATTCATTTTTCTGTGATCTTCATGCTGTAAAACTCCTTTTCTCTATTTCCCTCCCCCTCCCTGTACTGTGTGATTATGTGGAGTGTCATGTTGCAGACATCCCTTTCACACATTTTGAATGTGTACAAGAAACTAACCTTCTGAGTTAATCTGAACTCGAGTTTCTGTGGATTATTAGTAAAATTGGATCACAAAAATTGAAGTGTTTGGGAAATACACCATTGCTTTTTCTTTAAGAACTAATTCAAAACACCGTCTGCTTACAGTAAGAGGAAATCAGTACAGTGTTATGACGTGACAGATGATGTATGCCAGGTGGATTGAATCCACAAGGGAAACTCAATCCCGCTAAAACAACGGTTTTGCAATTTGTATTTGTTTCAAGATGTGTGCACTGAATTCAGTAGTACAAAGTCCTTCAAGACTTTAGAAATTTTTTAACAACTAAAAATTTTAATATTTATTAACAAAAGAAAAGATTTCAAGTACATAAATAGGTCTACAAATTACTACTAAAAGAACTCCTAAAATCCCTAGTTAACCTGACTACCAGTTACACCCTCTTTAAAGCAACAGTCCAAAAATAGATTTTAGATTTAAAACAGATCCAGCAAATTAACAATGCCCTGGACAGTGGAATTCAAAATGGCTCCCTCCAACTTGTATTTATGTAGATAGCAGGCTTAATGCACAAATACTGGAGGCTTCACACCCTTCTGTTAGATCTTACAATGCCTTCCTCTGACACATAGCCTCATTCTCCTTTATATATGTTTCTCCCTTTATAAAATGTAAATTCCATTGTGTCCAAATGTCTTTGAAACTTTACCTTTCTTATCATATAAATCTTTTCATGTTACAAATATTCTCATTAACCTCTGAAATTCAAGTCCCCCTCATCTATCTTAGGTGCAAATTCCCTTTACACCTTATATGCTAAGACCCCAACCATGTTTACTCATTAGCATATTAAAGACACTTCTGCACCTTACTTCTTTTGATAACTTCAACCTGTAGTCTGCTTGGCTACAAAATGTAATTAAATCACACACAAAGACAGTAAAACACAACCCCATAAACTTACTTTACAATGAACCGGAAATATATTATGAAAATTATTATACTCTCATGACAGCAGTTTGAATTGTCCCTTTCCTCTACTTAACAAGATATTAGGTCAGATGACCAAAAGCTAAACCAAAGAGCTAGGTTTTACATATGAACTAGGAGCAGGAGTAGGCAATTCAGCCCCTCGAACCTGTCCTGCCATTCAATACGATCATGGCTGATCTAATTTCGGCCTCAACTCCAATTTCCTGCCCTCTCCCAATAACCTTTCAACCCATTACTAATTAAAAATCTGACTATCCTCTCCTTAAACATATTCATCGTCCCGGCATCTGTACTCTGAGGTAGTGAATTTCACAGATTCATGACCCTTTGAGAAAAGTAATTCCTCCTCATCTCTGATTTAAATCTACCACCCCTTAGCCTAAAACTATGGCTCTCATTCTAGAATGCCCCACAAGGGGAAACATCCACTCCACATCTACTTTGTCTATCCCCTTTAGTATTGTATATACCTCAATTAGATCTCCTCTCATCTTTCTAAACTGTAGTGAGTATAGGCCTAAACTGCTCAGTCTCTCCTCACAAGACAAGCCCTGCATCTCTGGAATCAATCTAGTGAACCTTCTCTGAACCGCCTCCAATGAAATGTTTTAAGAAGTGAGTTCAAGGGGAAATGTGAAGTAGAGAGGTGTAGAGAGGGAATTGAAAGCTTGGGCCCCAGGCAATTGGAAGCACAAAAATTTGGGATGCACAAGAGACCAGAATTAGTGAAATATAGATATCTCAGAGGGTTGTAGGGCTAGGGGTGATTATAGAGATAGGTAGGGGCAACGACATGGTTGTTTGACCAAGAGCCAATGTAAGTCAGCGAACACGCAGGTAATAGGAAAAAGGAATTTCCTGTGAGCCAATACACTGGCAGCCAAGCTTTGGATGACCTCAAGTTTACAGGAGGTTGAAGGTGGGAGACAAGCCAGGAGTGCATTAGAATAGTTGAGTCTAGAAGAAATTAAGGCATGAGTGAAGATTTCCACAACAAAGAAGCTGGGGAGAATTTTCCCCCATTGGGGGGGTTTTGCGGGGGTGGGTGGGAGTGGGCACGAACCCGATCAGCGCCCCCGATCGGGTACATGCCGCCATTTTATGTGGGCAGGCCAATTAAGGCCCGCCCAGCATGACACGCCCCTGGAAGCACTGAGCAGTCCCTGTGCAGGCCGGGGGGGTGTTGGGGGGTTGCTATTCCCTGAGTTGGGGCCTGCGCTCTTTTGTGCATGCGTGCAAAAGAGCGCAGAAAGCTCCCTGAGGCACTAAAGTGCCTCAGGAAGATTAGTTTACGTTTTAAACATCTAAATAAAGATAATTTTTAAAAATTTCAAACAGGTCCCCTCATGAGCTGGGACATGTCAATGAATTTTTTAAAAATTTTACTCAATTTTTAACCTCTTCATGAGACCTCATCCCGCCAGTGGATGAGGTTTCATGAAAAATGCGAAGGCCACGTGGGTTTTTCACCTGCCCACCAACGTAGGATGGGCATCTCAATTTATTAGTTATATTAGTTTTTAACAGGCCTTAATAGGCCTTTGGCAGTTCGGTGGGCATGAAGCCGACTTGGCTGTGTGCCCGCCAAACTGAAAATCCAAATGATGCGCAATGACGTCGGGATGCATGCCCGACGTCACCCCGTGTCATTTTACACTTCAGTGAGTGGGCCCCCACTTGCTGAGCCATAAATTCTGGCCACTGAGACAGGGCAAAGTTGAGCAATGTTTCAGAGATGGAAATAGGTGGTCTTAGAGATGGTTTATTAGGTCTTGGTGACAAAAATCAGTGCAGATTGGTCATATTTACCATTGTGTGCTGTAGGTAGGAATTATGGTGAGAACAGGAATATGCAGCAGTGAGATTCACTTCCAATTAAAGCAGTAGAGCTAAGCATGACAATGAGCAGAGCATTGCTGGTCGAGAGGGAAATGGAAGCTATGAAAGGGGCAGGGGTAGAGATGAAACAGACAGGGAAGTTAGGAAGAGTACCTTTGAAAGAGAAGTAGAGAGAGCAAAAGGACTGGATAGAAGTGGCACATGAAGTAGTAACTGGTCCATGTTGATTTTACTTGCTAATGGAGGCAGCTGGAATTGATCCATCAAACCACATTTGATAACCTGGAAAACTATCAAAGTTTACCCACATTATAAAAAATCTGACGACCATGCCTCCACTCCACATCTCCACTCCATGCCCCCACCCCAACAAAATTGACAAGTCAGAATGAACCTGATTATAAATCCATAATATTTACAAGCAAGTTGTCACATAAGCTTTCGGGACATCAGAACATGAGAAGGCCACTTGTTCTCTTGCGCTTGTTCTGCCATTCAACAAAATAATGGCTGATCTGTGACTTAGCTTCACACATCCACCCTCACCCCATATTCCTTGATAACTTTTGTTAACAAAAATCTCCATCCATCTTAGATTTAAAATAAATAATTTATCAAGCATCAGCCGTCTGCTGAAGAGAGTTGCAAATTTCTACTCCCATTTGCATGATGAACTGTTTCTTAACTTCACTTCTGAAAGAACCAACTCTAATTTTTAGGCTATGTATAACCAAGTCTTAAACTCCGCAACAAGCGGAAATAGTTTTTCACTGTGTACACTACAGGTACAGTTCCCCAAATCCAGCTTTCTGAAAACCGGAATTGTCCAAACACCGGACACTTTTCTCTCTAGGCGCCACTCAACATTTTCAATATTTATATAATTTACCCTGTGTTTCATAATTGTCCATTTACTAACTGTTCTACTGCATCTGATTATGAATGTCACCACTGCCCTCAGCTTTTAGGCTCCTTTCAAACAGCTACAGGGATCCCTGCAACATAAGCCAAAAGGCAGTAAGGGAACGCTTAAGCCAACAGTGCAGCAGAGCATCACACTTTATAATGGCAATGTAGAGATTTCCTGCAGGCTCAGGGGCTTAAATCTGTTTTACATTTGTTTACACCAATCGTCACATAAATATGTAAAAAATGTGGATCTTCCTTTAGAGACCAGCAGCTTCAATTCATTGGGTAACCAATTGGGTAACCAAAATCCAAGAAAATCCAAAATCTGGCACTGCCTTGGTCCTGAGGGTGCCAGATTTTGGACAGTGCACCTGCATTAGTTTCTGTTAATATGATCACAGAATCATAGAATGGTTACAGCACATTTAGCCTGTATGGCTGTGCTGGCTCTCTAAAAGATCTACCCCGCTCGTCCCATTCCCCTGCTTTCTCCCCATAGCTCTGCAAACTTTTTCACTTTAGATAATTATCCAATTCTCTTTTGAAAGGTGCAGTTGAATCTGCCTCCACTCTCAGGCAGTGCATTCCAGATGCTACCCACTCACTACATTAAAAAGGTTTTCCTCATGTCACCTCTGGTTATTTGTCAATCACCTTAAATTGGTTTCCTTTAGCCCTAGACCCTTATGCCAATAGGAGCAGATTTTCCCTATCTACCCTGTTCAGATCCTTCAAGATTTTGCCTCTATCAAACCTTCTCTCAATCTTCACTTCTCTAAAGAGTACAGCCCCACTTGCCAATCTATTTACATAAATGAAGTCATTTATCCCTGTAATCATTCGCATAAATCTTTTCTGTATTATCTCCAATACCTTCACATCCTTCCAAAAGTGCACTGCCCAAAATTGGACACAATGCTCCTGTTGAGCATGAACTAGTGCTTTTATAGTTTCACCATAAATTCCTCTCTTTTGTACTCTATGCCTCTATTCATAAAGTCCAGGAACTGTTACCATCCCCATAGAGGCCGACAATATTTTAAAAAAAAAGTTGAATTTCCCAGTGACTGACGGAACTCACCGATGGAAAGGATTTCACATTTTAAGACTTTTACTGTAACAAACAAATCAAATCAATGCAGATCAAGTGTTCCTGAACTGGCAACTCATACACCAAACTAAAGGGAAGATATTTCCGCATTTACTAAACAACTCAATCAAAATATGCCATATAGAACATTTTTACTTCACACTATGCTTCTGGGAGATGAGTAACAATACAAGATTAAGCCCCAAGTTACTCCTAGCTTCCAGCAGGCTCATTTCTCCCTCCCATGCCAGGTTGAATCTTCTGATGTGCTTCGAAAATCATTCCACTCAGTCTGAGTATTGCGGAACAGATTTCTACTAACAAGGCCCACCTCAGCAACTCCTTGTTCCTTAAATTTCCAGAAGTTCCATCAGTCCTGTTCCCTTCCTTTTGAACAGAGAACCAACTTTTACAAGAATTCTTATTAGTTGCTAACACAAAAACAGTCACCCTGCTCTTACGAGCAGTAGCTGCTGCTTCTCCCTGACAGCAGTAATTTCTTTGTCTCTCTCTCTCTCTGCCTCTGTGTCCAAAAAACAGCTACCCTCATCTTGTGTCAAAGTGTGAAACCTATCACTTGATTTTCAATTGGTTTCGATTTGGGTCAAATGTGCCTTCCTCCAGGCAGAGTTATTACGATCACTATTACCCCTATCTAGGACATTCTGTTTTAACTTAAGTAACAAGAGACATTTGAAAATATGACCATCTTGTAAAGTCCTGCATTTGTAACAATACGAATACCCCCATGTCACATGGTCCTGCACGCCATTTAGATTTGTATCCTTTATTACATATTGCCTTCCCTCATTCTTCCTACCAAAATGCATCACATCACACTTCTGTGCATTATATTTCATTTGCCACGTATCCTTCAATTCCAGCTGCCTGTTGATGTCCACTTGAAGCCTATTAGTATTATCATCACAGTTCACAATACTTCCAAGTTTTGTTAGCTGCAAAATTTGAAACTGTGCCCTGCAAAGTCAAGTATAGGCCATTAGTATAGATCATGAAAAGAAGTGGTCCTAATAACAACCCCTTAAGAACCCCACTATATAGCTTCCTCCAGTCCGAAAAACAACCATTCACTGCTACTCTGTTTCCTATCACTCAACCAACTTCATATCCATGCTGCCACTGTCCCTTTTATTCCATGGACATTAATTTTGATGACAGACCTGTTATGTGGCACTTTATTAAACACCTTTTGGGATTCCATGTACATCACACACACATCATTATCATCATTACTTCATCGAAAAACACCATCAAATTAATTAAACCTGATCTGCTCTTAACAAATCCATGCTGGCTTTCCTCAATTAATTCATATTTGTCCAAGTGGCTATGAATTATGTCCCAGATTATCTTTTCTAAAAGCTTTCCCACCACCAAGATTGAACTAGCAGGCACATAGATGCCAGGTTTGTCCTTACACCCCTTTTTACAAGGGCCTAATATTTGAAATTCTCCAGGCCTGTGGCACAGCCCCTGTATCTAAACAAGATTGGAAGATTACAGCCAGTGCCATGCAATTTCCACAACTCCTTCCCTCAGTATCCTTGTATGCAACTACTCTAGTTCCTGTGACATTTCAACTTTAAGTACAATCAGCTTTTCTAATGTCTCCTCTTTATCACTTTTTAGCCTATCCAGTATTTCAATTACATCCTCCTTCAAAATAAATTTGGAAGTTTTTTTTCCTTTGTAAAGACAGATGCAAAGTAGTCACTTAATACAAAAGCAAAATGCTGTGTATGCTGGAAATCTGAAATACAAACAACACATGCAAAAAATATTCAGCAGGTCAAAGAGAACCTGTGGAGAGAACCAAAGTTAATATTTCAGGTCAATGACCTTTCAGATGAAAGGTCATTGACCTGAAACGTTCTTTTTTTCTCTACAGATAGTCACTTAGTATCGCAGTCATGCCCTCTACCTCCATGTATATATCCTCTTTTAGGGCCTTAATCAGCCCTACCTCCCTTTTCCTACTGTTTAATGATTTATATGTCTTTGCATGACTTTTGTATTCCCTTTTATGTTGGCAGCCAATCTCTTATACTCTCTAGCATTCTCAACATTTCCAGGTTTTATTTCAGATTTCCAGCATCTGCAGTTTTTTGACTTTATCTTTTCATACTCTGTTGCTTATTTTCACTTCCTGTCTGAACTTTCTATGTTCAGTCAGGTTCTCAGTTGTGTTATCAACCTGATGTTTCATGCAAACTCTTTTTCTGATTTATCTGCTCTATTTCATTATCCCACCTTTCTCCTATGTGGGAATTAAAAAAAAATATTCATTCCTGGAAATTGGGCTTTGCTAACTGGGCCAGAATATATTGTTCACCCCTAATTTCCCTTGGGAAGGTGGGTGAGCTGCCTTCTTGAACCACTGCCGTCCATGTGGTGTAGGTACACCCACAATGCTGTTAGGAAGGGAGTTCCAGGATTTTGACCCAGTGACAGTGAAGGGACAGCGATATATTTCCAAGCCAGGATGGTGAGTGACTTGGAGAGGAACTTGCAGGTGGTGCGTTCCCATGTCTGCTTCCCTTGTCCTTCTAGATGGTAGTGGTCGTGAGTTTGGAAGTTGCTGTCAAAGGAGCCTTGGTGAATTCCTGCAGTGCATCTTGTAGATGACACACATTGCTGTCATTGTGCATCGGTGGTGAAGGGAGTGAATGTTTGTGGATGTGGTGCCAATCAAGCGGGCTGCTTTCTCCAGGATGGTGTCAAGCTTCTTGAGTGTTGTGGGAGCTGCACTCATCCAGGCAAGTGGGGAGTATTCCATCACACTCCTCACATGTGCCTTGTAGATGGTGGACATGCTTTGGGGAGACAGGAGGTGGGTTACTTGTTGCACGATTCCTAGCCTCTGACCTGCTCTTGTAGCCACAGTATTTATATGGATAGTCCAGTTCAGTTTCTGGTCAATGGATGTTGATAGCAGGGGATTCCATGATGGTAATGCCATTGAACATCAAGGGGCGATAATTGGATTCTCTCATGTTGGAGATGATCATTGCCTAGCACTTGTGTGGCGCGAAGGTTACTTGCTACTTGTCAGCCCAAGCCTGGATATTGTCCAGGTCTTGCTGCATTTGGACATGGACTGCTTCAATATCTGATGAGTCGCGAATGGTGCTCAACATCGTGCAATCATCAGCGAAATCTCCACTTCTGACCTTATTATGGAAGGAAAGTCATTGGAGAAGCAGCTGAAGATATTTGGGCTGAGTAAACTACTCTGAGGAACTCCTGCGGTGATGTCCTGCGGAGCTGAGATGACTGACCTCCAACAATCACAACCATCTTCCTTTGTGCTAGGTATGACTCCAACCAGAGGAGAGTTTTCCCTCTGATTCCCATTGACTCCAGTTTTACTCAAGCTCCTTGATGCCACACTCAGTCAAATGCTGCCTTGATGTCAAGGGTAGTCACTCTCACCTCACCTCGGGAGTTCAGCTCTTTTGTCCACGCTTGAACCAAGGCTGTAATGAGGTCATGAGCTGAGTTGTCCTGGTGGAACCCAAACTAGACATCAGTGAGCAGTTTATTGCTAAGCAAGTGACGCTTGATAGCACTGTTGATGACCCCTTCCAACACTTTACTGATGATTCAGAGTAGACCGATGGGGTGGTAATTGTCCGTGTTCGACTTGTCCTGCTTTTTGTGTACAGGACATACCTGGGCAATTTTACACATAACCAGGTAGATGCCATTGTTATAGCTGTACTGGAACAGCTTGGTCACGGGCGCAGCAAGTTCTGGAGCACAATTTTCAGTACTATTGCTGGAATATTGTCAGGGGCCATAGCCTTTGTAGTATCCAATGCCTTCAGTCATTTCTTGATATCATGTTGGAGTGAATCAAATTGGTTGAAGACTGGCATCTGTGATGCTGGGGACCTCCAGAGAATGCTAAGATGGATCATCCACTCAGCATTTCTGGCTGAAGATTTTTGCAAATGCTTCAGCGTTGTCTTTTGCACTGATGTGCAGGACTCCTCCATCATTGAGGATGGGAATGTTTGTGGAATCCCCTTCTCCAATGAGTTGTTTAATTTTCCACTACCATTCATAACTGGATGTGGCAGTACTGCAGAGCTTGGATCTGATCCATTGGTTGTGGGGTCAGTTAGCTCTGTCTATTACTTGCTGCTTATGCTGCTTACCTTGCAAGAAGTCCTGTGTTAAAGCTTCACCAGGTTGACTCCTCATTTTTAGGTATGCCTGGTACTGCTCCTGGCATGCCCTCCTGCACTCTTCATTGAACCAGGGTTGATCCCCTGGCTTGATAGTAATGGTAGACTGGAGGATATGCCGAGCCATGAGGTTACAGATTGCGTCCAAGTACAGTTCTGCTGCTGCTGATGGCCCACAGCACCTCATGGATGCTCAGTCTTGAGTTGCTAGATCTGTTCGAAATCTATCCCATTTAGCACGGTGGTAGTGCCACACAACACGATGGAGGGTATCCTCAATGTGATGGTGGGACTTCGTCTCCACAATGACTTGGCGTGGTCCCTCATATCGTTACTGTCATGGACAGATGCATCTGCGAGGGGCAGGTTGTTGAGGATGAGGTCAAGTATGTTTTTCCCTCTTGTTGGTTCGCTCACCACCTGCAGCAGACCCAGTCAAACACTTAGGTCATTTAGGACTCAGCCAGCTCAATCAGTAGTGGTGCTACCAAGCTACTCTTGGTGATGGCCATTGAAGTCCCCACCCAGAGTACATTCTGCACACTTTCCACCCTCAGTGCTTCCTCCAAATGGTGTTCAACCTGGAGGTGTACTGATTCATCAGCTGAGGGAGGGTGGTACATGGTAATCAGCAGGAGGTTTTCTTGCCCACATTTGACCTGATGCCATGAGACTTCATGGGGTCCGGAGTCGATGTTGAGGACCACCAGAGCAACTCCCTCCGGACTGTATACCACCGCTACAAAGTTAGCACTATGGGTGTACCCACACCACATGGACTGCAGCAGTTCAAGAATGCAGGTCACCACCACCTTCTCAAGGGGAACTAGGAATTAGCAATAAATGCTAGCCCAGCCACTGAAGCCCATGAATGAATTTAAAAAACTGTGCCACCATCTCTGATGGGCCTATCCTGCTGGTGGGACAGGACACACCCAGGAATGGTAGTGGTGGTGTCTGGGACATTATGATTATGTGAGGATGACTATGTCAGGCTGTTGCTTGACTAGTCTGTGAGACAGCTGTCTCAATTTTGGTACTAGCCCCCAGATGTTATTAAGGAGGACTTTGCAGGGTTGACAGGACTGAGATTGGCATTGTAATTTCCGGTGCCAGGTGGTCCGTCCAGTTTCATTCAACTGAGTGGCTTGCTAGTCCATTTTAGAGTCAACAACATTGCAAACCAGGAAAGGACAACAGATTTACTTCCCTAAAGAACATTAGCAAACCAGATGGGTTTTTACAAAAACAAAATTGACAATGGTTTCATGGTCATCAGCATCAGTCTTTTAATTCCAGATTTTTATTAAATTCAATTTCCACCATCTGCCATGGCGGGATTTGAACCCAAGAGCATTACCCTGGGTATTTGGATTACTAGTCCAGCAACAGTACCAGTATGCCATCACCTCCCCTCAACTGTACTCAAACTATTTCTTCCTTAAGGACAATCTATTGTTCAAATACAGTTTTGTCAGCCAGTTTTGTTTCTGATTTATCTGGGTTGGATCTGTTCAAACTCCATTGATATTGTTCGTCCCCAATTATTTATTTTCATCTGAATAGCTCTTGAAAACTTCATTTGAATCAACCCTGAGCTTTTTTAATTACTGGGAATATGAACTTCGCATTGTGTAATCTGTTTTAGTAATTTAACCCTTTGAGTCAAAGTATCGTTTTGGTAAATCTATGCTGCCCTCCCTCCAAGACCAATATATCCTTCCTAAGGTGTTTTACATAGAACTATTCGTGGTATTACAGGTGTGATTATAACCAGGGTTTTATATAGTTGTAGCGTAAATTCTAACCTCTTGTATTCTAGTTCTCTAGAAATAAAGGCCATCATTCCATTTACCTTTTTGATTATTTTCTGTTCCTTGTTTTAAAGGAACATATGATTTCCTTTCCGTTGGACTGTTGTAATGAACATATCTTTTTATTTTCTGTTGGACTGGGGATTAAAATTACAATGGCTGCAAGTTGAAGGACATGTCCACTGAAATACGATGAGAGATATACAATGTTGCAGTCCTGGAACAGAGTGTGCCATGAAAGACAGGATGATGCCAAAAAGGAGTCCTGGACCAAGGGAACTGCCTCAAAACAATGTTTCAATTGGTCCTAGCCAGATGACCAGGTTTTGTATGAGAAGCAGTACAGCAGAACAGCTCCTAGCCCGAAAGGAACAAGACCTAAAACCTCTTTCTCCTGTGTGTGGAAGATTCCAGTAATTCCACAATAATAGCTAGCTGGATTTTTCTTTTCATATCTCTACAACCTGCTCCATCTCTGAAAACCTCTGCCAAGAGGCAAACAGGAAAATCACTATTAGAGACATTGAAAGGCAAGTGCTCAACTAATGAACTAAATACTGAAAGTACTGGAAGACCACTTTGTGTCATCAACAAGAACTGAAAGGAGTTTGGGAGACATCGATTAAAATTATCCCATCGAACTCTGTACTCCAGAATTGCATTGTTTTATCCCACCCTTATAATCCATGTTTTTGTGTGTCTCATGTGTCTTGTATGTTTGTGTATAGGGATTTAAGAAATGGTACAGTTTAGGTTATAGAGTTAGAAATTAGCAGTTCATATTTCTTTTTTTTGCCACTGGTTAACAGCAATTTGTTCAATAAACTGTTATTTACTTATTAAGTTTACAAACCTGGTGCTCATATTCTGTAACCTAAGCAGTTGGGTAGAATTGGGGCAATCTGATGGTTTGTTCAAACTTTTCCACCTTTGTTGCGGCCCGGGGAACAGTGGGGCTTCATATTACAGTGCCCCACCCTCATTGAGTCATGATACTGTAATAATTTGTGTACGTGTACTACAAATCTCTTTGAACCTCCACCATTTCTAGTTTTTCACCATTTAGAGAATATGATCTATCTTTGTACATTTCAAAGTAGATGATCTCACACTTGCTTATGTTGACATTAATTTGCCACAGTTTAGCCTATTCACTCAATCTATTATTATACCTTTGTAATTTATGCTTTCCTCTGCACTGCTTACAAATCCACCTATCTTTGTGTCTTCAGCTAACTTTATTCTTAATTTGTTCATGGGATGTGGACACTGCTAGAAGATTTATTTTGCATCTCTAATACCCTTGAGAATATAGCGGTAAGTTGCCTTCTTTAACCACTGCAGCTCATGTAGTGTAGGAACATCCACATGCTTGGATATGTGACTTTCTATCCCATTAACTAAGTCATTCATAAATACAATAACACCCCAACACAGATCCTAGAAAGACACCACTAGTTGTATCCTGCCAGTTAGTGTACATGCCCATTATCCATACTCCCTGTCTACTGCTTTTGAGCCAACTTCCTAACCAGGTCAATATTTTGCCTTTAATTCCATTAGCATCAACTTTGGCTCACAGTCCCGTATGAAGTACTTCATCAAATATGTTCTGGAAGACAACATTAATGACATGCGGAGATATTCTTCGTGTCTATTACCTTAATCACACCTTCAAAAGATTCAATCAGATTCAGCAGGCATGAACTAATTTTTACAAATCCATGCTGGTCCTCTCTGATCAGCTGAAACAAAGCAGGCTAGAAAGGCATAAAATACCCAAAGCGGGAAACACAAATATTGAAGTCATAAAATTGGCAGAGTGCTTCTAGAGGGTGTGGGTACGGTTCACTGGAAAATTAGATATTTTACATAATAAAAACTATGATTCTGTTATTTTTAAGCAATTTAATACCCCAGAGACATCAAGCATTATCCAACACCAGTTGTTTCTGAGACACTTTGTCCTCCTCAATCATCTCAAGTTTAAATGAGTATTCTTGTCCCTCTATTTTCTTAATGCTATCTAGCATTCTTCTCTTTCAACCTTCAACTCAACCACACTATCTTCTTAACTTCCAACTTAGATCAAGTGAGCATTTTTCTTTTGCCTGCCTCCCAATCATGTTGGCACAATTCTTCCCTGTCCAGTTCAACCTATACTCTTTCTCCCTCAAATCTCCAGTTCGAGGTGACAATTTTCCTGACTCATTTAGTGATGACTGTCTTCCCCTCCTCAACACCACCACGCACCTTCTTCTCACCCCAGCCCACAAAATTTGACATTCTCTGTTCCCACTCCCTCAGTTAAGCTTTATTCTTCTTCATCCACCACCATGAAAGCTAGGCCATTTAGTAGTGAAATTAGAGAATGATTTTTACACAGCTGGTATGGAAATCTGGATCTCACCCACCCACCCCCTTCAAAATGTATGTATTGTGGCTCATTTGAAATATTCAATGCTGGGGTTGATAGAATTTTAGCAGCTAAGTGTCTGAGGGAACTAGAACAAAGGTGGGTAAATGGATTTGCGGTACAGATCACCTATGATCTAACTGAGTGACACAACTGGCTCAAGGGGTTGACTGGGCTACTCTTTCTGTAAAACATGCCATCTTTTGGAAGGAACAAGCCTAACTGGAATAATTTTCTAATAAATGGAACAGGATTTTACTTCCTATTTGCTATTTAGCAATTAGTTTGAAAATTTATAAAACATTTTTTTCCAGTCTACAGCCTGAAACTGAAGGAAAGTTTCAAATGTTAAAGAAAAAATAATTCATTATCAAAAGGGGAATTAGAGAGCAGTTTTCCCAAAACATTGAGCACGTGTCCCTTATTTTTCAGGTGGCAAAAGAGCAATGATCATTTCCAATGGAGATTAGAAAATGCATCAAATGAAGTGCCACTAATAAAAAATTTTGGGGCAGCACATCTAATAAAAACAAAATGCTAGCCTTGATTATTTCTGTCTATTCTGAATGTAGAGTTCCACTCCACAAGTTTAACTTTTTTCTGCACAAAGCATTCACCCTTTAAGAAAGTGTCTTCTGATTTTGGATAATCATGTCTACCACAGAACTGACACATTAACTCTATTTAATAACTTTATTAGCAGCATTGCCCTAGATAGAGTATTGTAACGCAATTTGACTTTGGAGGTTCCTTTTTCCAAGGACTGTCAAAACTATCCTGGCTCTATGTATTCTTAATTGTTGTTCAGTATCAAATGGCTACTTTGTTTACTCCTCTGGACAAATAACATCTCTTTTCCCATCTTCTTTCTAAAATAGTAAATCAAATCTAAAATCAATGCAATTAGTTGATGACACCACTGTAAGTGAAAAAATGCAGAATAATCGTATACTACCTTTTTGAAAATAATTTTAGTTTTCTGTCACGACTCACAGCAGATAGTGTGCTGCAACATCAAGCTCCAATGTTTTCCGAGCCGCGACAAATGTGAAAAGTTTGATCAAACCACCAGATTGCCCCAATTCTACCTAACTGTTAACTTAGGTTAACAGAATACAAGCACCAGTTTTGAAAACTGTCATGAAGCCATTAATGTATATAATGTAGGATTTTTAAAAAAATAAAAGTTTAGTCTGTGGGTGTGTCTGTGTACATCTTAATTGGATTAAAGCCAGCCAGGCTGGGTGCTTTGATGTATACTAGTTTTGAGATGTAAACAGAGTAGAGGTGAATTTGCATTTTGTTGAATAGAACATTCAAGCGGAGTGAAATCTGGCACCTAGCTAGCAGAAACCAAGCAATACAAAAACAGAATTACCTGGAAAAACTCAGCAGGTCTGGCATCATCGGCGGAGAAGAAAAGAGTTGACGTTTCGAGTCCTCATGACCCTTCGACAGAACTTGAAACCAAGCAATGTTTATATTAGTAATAAAATTGTAAACATGAAAGGGGTTTTATTGTTAGAAGTGGTGAAGTTCAAAGGGGCTGGTGATAAAATGAGAATTTACATTCAAGGAGATGTGCTGGGTATAACAGACAGCAGTTTTCATGTGTGCAGCTCAGAGGCAATGTAAGATCAAAGCCTGTAAGCCTACTACTGAGTCTGCATAAGAACCAAAGTTAAAGGAACGTCATTTTGAATTTGTAAGGTGAAAATGCTTTGCCTGTGTCTGCTTAAAGTCTATGGGTTGCTGTTGCCTTGGTAGAGATGAGTTTGGGAATTTGTTATAAGTCAAGATGGTAGTAATTTGTAGCCAAGTGTACATGCTTAACTTGTGTAAATTAATAAATGTCTCATATAATTTGATATAAAAACCTCTCAGGAACTGGTGATCTGAATCCTGAATTTAAGGCTGTCTCTCAAACATACCAATTGAAAATATAGGTTACGACAGTTGTTTTAAGGCTTCCCTCTGGGATTTTAAATAACTCAGCTTTACCAACTGCCATGTCATAACAAAACTTAAGTAAATAACTGTTTATTGAACAAACTGTTGTTAATCATTGGCAAAAGAAATATGAACTGCTAATTTCGAACACTATAACTTAAACTCTGCCCCCTCCTTAAATCCCTACACACACACTTACAAGACATATAAGACACACAAAAACATGGATTTTAAGGGTGGGATAAAGCAGTTCAATAGCACCAATTGGATTCAATGGGTTGATTTTGACCAATGTCTTCCAAATTCCTTTCAGTTTTTGTTAATATGAGGTGGTCTTCCAGCACTTTCGGTATTTAGTTCACCAGTTGAGCACTTGACTTTCGTTGTCTCTGGAAGTGACTTTTCCCTTTGCCTCTTTACAGGGAGTTTCAGAGGCAGGTTATAGAGATATGAGAAGAAAAGTCAGATAGCTATTATTGTGGAACGACTGGAATCTTCCACACACAGGAGAAAGCGGTTTTAGGTCTTTTCCTTTCAGTCTAGGGGCTATTCTTCCGCACTGCATCTCACATAAAACCTGGTCACCTAGTCAGGAGCCATTTAAAACATTGTTGCCAGGCAGCTCCTTTGATCCAGGGCTCCTTTCAGGCACCAAGCTGTCTTTCATGGCATACTCTGTTCCAGGACTTCAGCATTGTATTCTGTGATCCTGTTGCAGTGGATATGTCTTTCAAACTGCAACCATTGTAATTTTAAACCACGGTCCAACAGAAAATAAAAAGATATGTTCTTTATAACAGTCCAACAGAAATAAAAATATACGTTCCTTACATTTTTCATAAAATTCCTTCATAGTTTAAAAATCTATTGCCTAGTGCAAAGTATTTTAAGTTGGCATTTAATTTGATGTAAATAAATGCAATATTTTGTATGAATATTAAGGAAAATTAACAAAGATTGTATTGTTATAAATGTTCAGTATTCTTTCATTATAAGCAAAACTCAGTGACAAATTATATTTATATAGTGTCTTTAATATCATAAAACGTCTTAAGGTGCTTCACAGGAGCATTATAAAACAAATTACAACACTGAGCCACTTAAGACGATATTAGGGCAGATGTCTGAAAGCTTGGTCAAAATGGCAGATTTTAAGGACTATCCTAAAGGGGGAAAGCTTTGGAGATGTAAAGGAAGGTTATTCCAGAGCCTGGGGCCTAGGTAACTGAAGCTGGGGTAGCCACCAATGGCGGAGCGATTAAAATTGGGATGCACAAAAGGCCAGAATTAGAGGAACACATATCTGAGCATTGAAGAACTGGAGGAGATTACAGAGATAAGAATGGATGAGGCCAAGAAGGGATTTGAAAATAAGGATGAGAATTTTGAAATAAAAACATTGCTTGACTGCGTGTCCGTGTAGGTCAGTGAGTCCAAGGGTTACAGAGAATTGGGACTTGCTGGGAGTTAAGACAGGGAGCAGAGTTTTGGATGGCCTGAAGTTTATGGAGGATGGAATATGGGAGACCAGCCAGGAGGGCAATGGAATAAGCAAGCTTAAAGGTAAGATATAAATGGGGGTTTCAACTGCAAATGAGCTGAGACAGAAACAAATCAAGCGATGTTACAGGAGTGGAAATTGGCATCTTAGTGATGGTACTTCCATGAGTTCAGAGCATCACACCAATTTGTGGTTCACTGCAACACCATAGTGCAACCAGATTAGCTTAATTTTAGACTGTTGCCAAAAATAGGGATGTAGTTGGTGCCTTTATTCCTGTCTGACATTATACTGTCCGATTTAACAGAATCCAATTGGCCTGCTCCAGTGAAGAAGCATTGGGTATGCCAAAAGTTTAATGTTGAAGTACAAGCCAAAACCCAACTCACCACATTGAAATTTTATTCTATTTGGTACAACTTCAGCATTTTTTTTGCAGTATTCTTGGATGCCACATTATGCTCCCAGGAGTGATGCAGGCAAATCTGGTCCCATTTGGTTACTCCATTCCCTGGGCTGCTGTTTTACCAATCCTCTCTTTGGATACCATGCACAATGACGTTTTACCTTTTAACAATCTTGATTCCAGGAGTTATGCACCAATTCATAGGTTGACTCTTGAAAAGGCTGTGCCCAGGATTAGGGGTCTTGTGGTGCTGAGCCAGTGCCCCTGTTTCTGAGCCAGAAGCTTTGGGTTCAAATCTCACTCTGGGACTCAATGGCCACAGAAGATGCATTTGTAATGTGGCCAAACAAGTTGATTATCAACCAGCAAATCCCATATGCCTATAGAGTCATAGAGGTCTACAGCACAGAAAAAGGCCAATCAAGTCTGCACCAGTCAAACAAGTACCTAACTATTCTAATCCCATTTTCCAGCACTAGGCCCATAGCCTTGTATGCCATGGCATTGCAAGTGCACATCCAAATACTTATTAAATGTTATGAGGATATCTGCCTCTACCATCCTTTCAGGCAGAGTTCCAGATTCCCACTGCCCTCTGGGTGAGAAAATTCTTCCTCACATCCCCTCTAAACCTTCTGCCCCTTACCTTAAATCTATGCCTCCTTGTTATTGATCCCTCCACCAAGGGGAAAAGTTCCTTCCTGTCTACCCTATCTATGCCCCTCATAATTTTATACACCTCAATCATGTCCCCCCACAATCTCCTCAGCTCTAGGGAAAATAACCCCAGTTTGTCCAATCTCTCCTCATAACTAAAACTCTCCAGCCCAGGAAACATCCTGGTAAATCTCCTCTGCACTCTCTCTGGTGCAAAGACATCCTTCCTATAATGCGGATTCCAGAACTGCATGCAATACTCTAGCTGTGGCCTAACCAGCATTTTATACAGTTCCAGCATAACCTCCCTGCTCTTATATTCTATGCCTCAGCTAATAAAGGCAAGTATCCCACATGCCTTCTTAAACACCTTATCTACCTGTCCCGCTATCTTAAGGGACTGGTGGATATGCACACCAAGGTCCCTCTGATCCTTGGTACTTCCCAGGATCCCTTTCATCATGTATTCCTGTGCCTTGTTTGTCCTGCCTAAGTGTATCACCTCACACTTCTCCAGATTAAATTCCATTTGCCACTGATCAGCCCATCTGACCAGCCTGTCTATATCCTCCTGTAATCTAAGGCTATCCTCCTCACTATTTACCACCCCACCAATTTTTGTGTCATCTGCGAACTTACTGACGAACCCTCCTACATTGAAGTCTAAATTGTTTATATACACCACAAACAGCAAGGGATCCAACACCGATCCCTGTGGAACCCCACTGGACACAGGCCAAAAACACCCCTCAACCAACACCCTCTGCTTCCTGCCATTCAGCCAATTCTGGATCCAATTTGCCAAATTGCCTTGGATCCCATGGGCTCTTACCTTCCTTATCAGTATCCCATGCAGGACCTCATCAAAAGCCTTGCTGAAGTCCAAGTGACTACGTCAAATGCATTGCCCTCACCTAAACACTTGGTCAACACTTCGAAAAATTCAATCAAATTGGTCAGACACGACCACCCCTTAACAAAACCCTGCCTTGATTAATTCCTGCCTCTCCAAGTGTAGATTCATTATGTCCCTCAGAGTTGCTTCCAATAGTTTCCCCACCACTTGAGGTTAGACTGACAGGACTGTAGTTCCCTGGTTCATCCCTTCCTCCCTCAAATAATGGTACCACATTGGCTGTCCTCCAGTCCTCTGGCACCTCTCCTGTGGCCAGAGAGGTATTGGTGGTAAGAGTGATGAAGTCTCCCAGTCCACCAGAACCTGCAGAAATTAATGGGCAAACCACTACAGCATAACCATGGCCCAACACATGAAAATCCATAGTTGCCAAAGCCCTTTTTGGCATGATACCTTAAAAGAGAGATTACCCAGGAGTATTATTTCCTAGAACAAAAACAAAAATACCAGGAAAAACTCAGCAGGTCGGACAGCATCTGCAGAGAGGGATACAGTTGACGTTTCAAGTCCGTATGACCTTCATCAGAACCAAGACATATAGAAATGAGACGAAATATTACTTCCTAGGCTGTTGGCTGCAAATTTTAAACAATCGTTGTGTTTTATGGCTCTTCTGGAAATTATTACAACTTCCCCGCTTTACGAACCAGCCCACCAAATGGCGAAACCAAAACACTGCGCATGCTGGAAATCTGAAATAAAAATAGAAAATGCTGGAAAAACTCAGCGGATCTGGCCGCATCTGTGGAGAGAGAAACAGAATTAACATTTCGAATCCGTATGACTCTTCCTCGCTTTGAAGATGAATTCTTCCCAGCATTTTCTAGTTTCCTTTCAGCCCACCAGGCGTTTGGCAGTTTACAATTCAAATCTCAATCACGCCTCGTTGCCTCTCGGTGGCGACGAGTACCAACGACGTCGGAAGCTGAACGGACAGCCGGCCCTGGCCCAATGATTGACAGCTTGTTCGCCAACCGGAACCCGGGATCGACGGAAGGTTCGGGCCAATAGTCGTCAAAGACGAACAAAGCGAATGATGGACGTGGCCCTCCGGCCAATCACCGTGTGAAGCCGACAGGGGTGGGCGGTAACCAGGAGCAAGGCGGAGCGAGTTGCTCCGCCATCTTTTTTGTTCGCTTGGCGGGTGAGAAAAGCAAAGCTGAGAGCTTCTGAGTGGAGATTTGTTTCTTGCTTTTTGTCTCTCACCCTCCTCGTTCCTGCTCTTTTTTTAACTAGAGGTTTCTCCTTTTCTTGGTAGAGGGGGCGTTTCTAACAAAAATGGTGAAGATTTTCGTGGGCAACCTGCCTCGGCCGACGACCGCCGAGGAGATACGAGCCTTGTTTGAGAAATACGGCTCAGTGAGCGAGTGCGACCTGATCAAGGTGAGAGCGTGGCCTGAGGGGAGGGGGTGTGTATGTGTGCGCGCGCGCGTGCTGGTGCTTGGTTACTATGGCAACGGGGAGTTGCGGGGGGAGTTGGGGGGGAGGGGCTGGGGCTCGGTTTCTGTGGCATCGGGAGGGGGGCGCGCGGTTTCTGTGGCATCGGGAGGGGGGCGCTCGGTTTCTGTGGCATCGGGAGGGGGCGCTCGGTTTCTGTGGCATCGTGAGGGGGGCGCGCGGTTTCTGTGGCATCGGGAGGGGGCGCGTGCGGTTTCTGTGGCATCGGGAGGGGGCGCGCGGTTTCGGTGGCATCGGGAGCGGGGGCGCGCGCGGTTTCTGTGGCATCGGGAGCGGGGGCGCGCGCGGTTTCTGTGACATCCGGGGGGGGGGGGGCGTTCGGTTTCTGTGGCATCGGGAGCGGGGGCGCGCGCGGTTTCTGTGGCATCGGGAAGGGGGGAGGGGCGCTCTGTTTCTGTGGCAACGTGGGAGCCTCTGCCAGGTTTCTGCCCCCACCCTGGGCACGGTGCTGGTGAATGCGGGACGCCTTTCATTGGGCATATCACAGCTCCCCACCCCCGTTCCTTTCATTTCGTGCCTCCTGTAAATTTGATTTCCTTGTATTGAATTTCTGATCACTCGTTGATTTAACTTAGAAATTTTTTCACCCCCCCCCCCCCCCCCCCCCAAAACTCAGTACTTCTTCCTGCCCGGCGCTCACCATTCCACGTTTCAGCATCACCAATTTTTGACAGATCCACCACTGTGGGACGGGCAGTGGAGAATAAACAGTGGAGAAAGATTGTTCATGGTGCGGCTAACCTTCAGAGCAAAGATAAATGAAAGACAAGATTGTCTTTTTGACAAGTGCTCTGCTGTTTCCGCCCTTGAGCCATTTTCTCATCCACCCCTGCCAGATTTATCCTGGGTTTTTACCAGATCTGAGCTTGACCAGTACCCTTATTTTTGGAGACCTACGCATCAGATATGAAATTTTCCAGGTGGATAAAATTATGAAGGATCATGATATAGTTGTCAACTAAAAAAAAACTTGGGAAGAGTTGCAGGGGCATAGCTTTAAGACAGTTGGCTGAAGGATTGGAGGGGTTATTGCAAAACATTTTCACTCGTGGATGTTTTAGAACTCAGTGCTTCAAAAGGTGGTGGCTTCATCACATTTAGAAAGTGCTTGAATGTTTTAGGCTAAGGTGTGGTAGATTTAAATCAGAGATGAGGAGGAATTACTTTTCTCAAAGGATCGTGAATCTGTGGAATTCACAACCTCAGGGTGCAGTGGATGCCGGGACGCTGAGTAAGTTTAAGGAGGAGGTAGACATATTTTTAATTAGTAATGGGTTGAAAGGTTATGGGGAGAGAGCGGGAAATTGGAGTTGAGGCCGAAATGAGATCAGCCATGATTGTAATGAATGGTGGGGCAGGCTCGAGGGGCTGAATTGCCTACTCCTGCTCCTAGTTCTTATGTATGTATACTTTTTATGTGCTGTAACCTACAATGGTGTGGACCAAGAGTTGGAAAGTGCAGTGAGGATGGTTAGCTATTTTTGTTGGTCAGCACAGACACAGTGGGTCGAATGGAATTCTTCTATGTTGTAAATTTCTTATTCTATCATTGTGTTGTCACTTCATCAAGGTATGATATGATTGCTCCATATATAAGTTGTACAATGAGACACACTATAATTAACTTCTGTTTGGGAAGAAGAAATTTAACCGGACTGTCTAAAGGTTAGTTAATATAATTTAATTTGTTAATATAAATGACTAATTTCAGCATCTCCTTATACCTGAACAGAACTATGGCTTTGTGCATATGAAGGATCGGGAAGCAGCAAAGGAGGCGATTGAGAACCTGCATCACTACAAGCTACATGGGGTCTCCATCAATGTGGAGGCCAGCAAGAGTGTGTCCAAGTCCTCTACCAAACTGCATGTGGGTAATGTGAGCTCTACCTGCACCAGCCAGGAGCTGCAGGCCAAGTTTGAGGAATATGGAAATGTCCTAGAGTGTGACATCGTTAAGGACTACGCCTTTGTGCACATGGAGAGGAGCGAAGATGCCATGGAGGCCATCAGGGGGCTGGATGGCACAGAGTTCAAAGGTGAAATTGCTGGATTGGTGTGGGCCATTCAGGGCGTTGAGATGTTCCAAATAAACTTCAGTGGTTGTTCACAAATTTCCAGTCAGGTCTGCAGATAATAGGAGTGATTTCAGCAATTAAGGTGTTCACCCAATCACAGTATACCGTGCAGTGTCTGAGCTTCTCCAATCTTTCAGCGTGTGACCTGGTAGAGCATTTCTGTGTTTCCTCCAATCCCTCTGAAGTCATGACTGAGGCTCAATCTCAAAAATGTTGCTGCAAAGAGTAATGGTGTAATTTTCAACCATTGTAGGACACTGTTTTTTGTTTTTACCCTAGGTGATTGCAAAGTGGGAATATCGATGTTTTCAAAAGCATGATGTAGGAGAAAGAAAGCAATAGACCCAACAGTTCTGCTTTGTATAGCTGTGTGTTAATGGGATCTTCACATTAGCTATGTTGAAGTTTGGTAATACTTCTCTACCTTTAATTGCATTCCATCGAGTGGACTGGAATCGGCAGGTCCAATGGGAGTGGGCAATGGGGAGGCTGGCTGCAAATATTTCCCCCAGCTGTATTGCATGCAACAACTTGAGGGATGTAGTTACAGTGGCATGGGATTTATCAGTTGCATAATAACAATACATGGCCTTTCTGAAATAATGCATTGAATTCATTTATTAGTTTGTTTTCCCCACTATACCAACTATACAGTCAGCCTCTCATCTACTGGACTAATGCTTCAGACTCAGCATTTTATACTGGTGCAGTGCTGTGTACTGTATATGAGCACATAGTATAGGGGCACCTCGGTGCCCCTAAGGAAACTATAGGCCAGTTAGCTTGACGTCTGTTGTGGGGAAGTTATTAGAATCTATCATTAACGAAGTTATAGCTGGGCACTGAGAAGAGTTCAAGGTATTAGGGAAGAGTCAGCATGGTTTTGTGAAAGGAAAATCATGTTTAACCAATTTATTGGAGTTTTTTTGAAGGAGTAATGTGCGCAGTGGATAAAGGGGAGCCTGTAGACGCATTGTACTTGGATTTCCAGAAGGCATTTGACAAGCTGCCACATCAAAAATTATTATGGAAAATAAAAGCGCATGGTGTAGTGGGCAACATATTAGTATGCATAGAAGATTGGCTGGCTGGCAGAGAGTATGCGTAAATGGGCCTTTTTCTGATTAGTAGAATGTGACGATTGGAGTCCCACAGGGGTCTGTAATGAGGCCTCAACTTTTTACGATTTACATCAGTGACTTAGATGAGTGGAGTGAAGACATGGTAGCTAAATTTGCAGTTGACAAAAAGATAGTAGGAAAGTATGTTGTGAAGAAGACATGAGGAAGTTGCAGATGGATATAGATAGGTTGAGTGAGTGGGCAAGATCTAGCAAATGGAGTTTAATGTGGGAAAATATGAAGTTGTTCACTGGCAGGAAGAACAAAGAAGCAGAGTATTACTAAAATGGAGAACGGCTGCATTCTGAGGTGCAGATGGATCTAGGTGTTCCAGTACATGAATCACAAAAAGTTAGTATGCAGGTACAGCAAGTAATTAAGAAGGCTAATGGAATGCTCTCCTTTATGAGAGGGATTGAACATAGAAGTAAAGATGTTATGCTTCAGTTATATAGGGCATTGGCGAGACCGCACCTCGAATACTGTGTGCAGTTTTGGTCTCCTTATTTAAAGAAGGATGTAACTGCATTGGAGGTGGTTCAGAGGAGGTTTACTCGATTGTTACCTAGAATGAGTGGGCTGTCTTATGAGAAAAGGTTGGACAGGCTGGGCTTGTTTGCACTGGAGTTTGGAAGAGCGAAGGGTGACTTGATTGAAGTATACAAGATCCTGAATGGCCTTGCCAAGGTGGATGTTGAAAGGATGTTTCCTCTTGTGGGTGAGTCCAGAACTAGGGGGCTCTGTTTTAAACTTAAGGGTCACCCTTTTAGGGCAGAGATGAGGAGAAATGTTTTCTCTGAGGGTTGTACGACTTTGGAACTCTCTGCGTCAGACGGTGGTGGAGGCGGGGTCATTGAACATTTTTAAGGCAGACGTAGATTCTTGTTAGGCAAGGGAATCTAAGGTTATCGGGGTTAGATGGGAACGTGGAAATCAGAACACAAGAAGATCAGCCATCGCCATGATCTCATTGAATGGTGGAACAGGTTCAAGGGGCCGAATGGTCTACTCCTGTTCCTATTTCTTATGTTCTCATGTTCTAAACCTATTGTGAGACAGCCTTAACAACCAGTAGAGCTAAAGCTAGAGAAAACTTGCTGCTGCTGCACCAGTCTGAAGTTATACAGTTTTCCACATTGGCCATATTAAGGCCTCTCTGATATTGCACAAACTGACCATTTTGGCCTCAGTTTAGCAGTGTGCTAATACCTTCTCTGGATAAGATTGAGAATGCTCAAAACTTCGCGTAGATTCCTTGCAGCCAGCAGAGAGACAATTCTTCCCATCATTGTGGTTTGGGTGTGAGAGTGTTTCTTTCCTTGATTAGCTTCTGCTACCAGGTAAGTTGCCGATTAGCTGCAAAACTAAACTAGTTTGGATGCTTCTCAGTAATCTTTCACATAATTTGCCTTTTTTTCCTTTCCTAAGGTTTTCCTTTTCCTATCTCTTTATGTTCATCTGATGGTGAACACTTTTAAAAAAAGAATTTGTAATGTTTGGATAATATCTGGTGAATGTTACACTCTTTTGCTTGGCGCTGAGTTTGGTTGAACCTCTGCTACTCAGGTCAGAAGCAGTTTCACCTCTAGCATATCCTTCTCATCGGTACTTCTGGCAATCCAATTGTAACAGATTATTTATCTTAAACACAATCGTGTGGAAGCCATTTTAAGAGTTGAATGCAGTTCTGCTGAACTTGATCAAAGATCTCTTTTGTCCTTTGGCTGGTGCATGAGGTGGAGTGACCTGCGATATTGTTAGATTTTAACTGAACCCTGAGTTGAATACCTCTCGTTAGATGCCTAACTATAGTAATTGGAATTCATTTTGGGCTTATCAAAATAGCAAATGTTGCTACTGTACTGGGCAATGTAACAGATACCATTACAATTGCTTCCCATCAGCAACAATCACTTGTGAGTCAGGTATAGTGTTGAGTTCCATGTATAGTAACGCCCTCTGCATCAGGGGTGGGTGTCAAACTTAATTTGTATTGTGGGGCCTGATTATTGAGCTGGTACTTGACATGAGACACTTCCAGCAAAAGTTCAGACACACTGGGATAGAAATTAGTGTGTATTTCTCTCCATTTGTTTGGGCACAAAACATGCCCAGTATATACCAGCTTTGGCCATGAGGTCTTGCACCTCTTATTCTGCACCAAAGGCATGACCAACACCGTATTATTTACCTTTGCTTTCAGGCAGCTGTCTCAAATTTGGGTGAGGACCATTTAAAATATGTAATCACCTGTGCTTGTTTTGGGACCCTTCTGTGAAATTCATGGAAAGCTAATTGCAGCATGTGCTGCGTTGGTTCCAGTTAGATTTTCTGGTTGTACAGTAGCTCTTTAATGCTTTGAAGCCATTGAAGAAATGATAGTGAATATACTATGTTTTTATCCCTACCCCCAACCTTCTTTGGAGCTTGGAAGAGCAGAACTGGTACTTTCAGCTCCACAGCACTACTGTGAGCTGCAGCTTGCCTTTGCTCTGTCTTCCTGCTTCCCCATGTTTTAGAGCTTGCAATGTAAAATCAGACCCTGGAGCTCCCTGTGTGCACTAAGTATGCCCAGTCTTCTTTTTCTCATTTGCCCAATAGTGGATACAGTCTACCACTATTTATGCACAACAGAGTGCCCAGATTTCACTCACCCCATTACTGGCTGATCCTCTCTCAACTCACTAGTACGTTTGCTTTTGTTTCTGCAGGAAATGCTGGACCCTACAACCACACCATTTTCCAGACCGCTCTTTTCTTCATCGCATCTCCCCACCACACCCGTGCCTACTTTCCTTCCCTCCCTCGAGCCCCCATTTCTCTGTCTTTTTTCTCAAGTCATCTCATGACCCTTATTTGCCAGTCGGTCATTTTCCTATGAACAGATGAATTAGGAGCAGGAGTAGGCCACTTAGCACCTTGAGCTTGCTCCACCATTCAATATGATGATGGCTGATCTGATGGTAGCCCGAACTTCACATTCCCACCTGCCTGTGATAACCTTTCACCCCTCTGCATATCAAGAATCTATCTACCTCTGCCTTGAAAATATCCAATGGCTCCCTTTTGAGGAAGAGAATTCCAAAGACATACTACACTCTGAGAGAAAACTATTCTCCTCATCTCTCTCTTAAATAGGCAATCTCTTATTTTTAGACAGTGACCCCTAGTTCTAGATTTTCCCGCAAGAGGAAACAGATTTTCCACATCCACCCTGTCAAGACCCCTCAGGATCTTAAAGGTTTCAATCAAGCTGCCTCTTATTCTTCTAAACTCCAGCAGATACAAGTCCAGCCTATCTAACCTTTCTTCGTTAGAACCCTCCCATTCCAGGTATTAGTCTAGTAAACCTTGTATGAACTGCTTCCAAAGCATTTAGATCCTTAAATAAGGAGACCAATATTCTACACAAGACACAGTGGCCTCACCAATGCCTTATATAAATGAAGCATAACCTCCCTATTCTCATATTCAATTCCCCTAGCAATAAACGTTAACAGTCTATTAGCTTTCTGTACCTGCATACCAACCTTTTCTGATTCATGCACTTGGTCACCCAGATTCCTCTGCATCTTAGAGCTCTGTAATCTCTCACTGTTTAAATGATATGCTTTTTTTTATTCTTCCTGCTGAATGGCCTTTTTTACATTTTCTCATATGATACTCCATTTGCCAGACCTTTGCCCACTCACTTAACCTATCTATGTCCCTTTATAGCCATTTACAACTTACTTTCACAACTTACTTTCTGTCTTTGTAGTCATCAGCAAATTTAGCAACTTTAGCTTTGGTCCTTTCATCGAAGCCAATATATAAATTTCAAAATGTTGAGGCCCAGCACTGATCCCTGTGGCACACTACTAATTTCATTTTGCCAAACAAAAAATACCCATTTATGGCTACTCTCTGTTTCCTGTTAGCTAGCCAATCTTCCATCCATGCTAATCTGTAACCCCCTATGCCGTGAGCTCTTATTTTCCGCAATAATCTTTGATGTAGCACTTTATCAAATGCCTCCTGGAAATCTTAAGTACAGTCCATCCACTGGTTCCCCTTTATCCACAACACATGTGGCTTCTTCAACAAGCTCCTGTAATGCTGAAAAAAGAGGCTGTTTTATGTCAAAGCCTTTTGTCTTGCACTATCAGGGCAGGCCGCAAGAAAATACCATTGTCACAAGAAACAACCTATTTATACTGTATGAGAAGAGAGTGTTGATTGGTTGGAAAGTGGATTCTGATTAGTAGAGGCACTGCCTTGGGGAATGCATCAGTTGGTGGTGACTGACAGTTAACTGCCAAGCATTGTTTGATATTTAAACCAGGCAGCATGACTCTGGTCAAGACATTGCCCTGGGGAATGAACCGGCGAATGAATGTCTTGTTTAGCTGAAATAGGTGAAATGTGTGTACATGTTCTTTCTGCAAAGAACAGAGCCCTGTGTATTAATATATGTAGCTGCCAGCACACGCAAATGTGTCACACTGTGAGCCCGACTGACAATCTTAAATTAGTTGTCGGTGTAATTCTTAACACACTGATAATTATTTAGCAAATGTTGTCCAATCGCGGAATCAAATCTAATGTTCAACACTGTTTTGAGTTTTGCAAGCACGGGCTTGTACCTTGCCTGCTACGAACAGCGGCTGGGACATCCTGTTTGACATGATCCGCCAATCTTTGGGAAGTACGACCTACATATCTAGCATCCACTGGCACTGAAATTAATATACCAGATTACTCATTTGTGTGATAGGCAGAACATCTTTGGCTTGACAGCAGCATCCTGTTAGTGGCGAATACCACCTGTGTTGCTTAGTAGCAGCTTGAAACAGCTAGCTTCACCTGTTGCTGAAATTTTTAAGATAGGTTACCCTGGAAGGGCAAGGTGAGGTAGACTGGGCACTTTTCAGGGCCAAAAGTGATGGCTTGGGCCCATTCAGAGTTTGCTTCCCATACAGTATAAATATGTTGTTTCCTGTGACATAGGTATTTTCTGGAAAATAGTCCTGACGAAAAGCTTTGACAAAAATAAAGTCTCTCTTTTCAGCAATATTCAAGTTCTGTACTACCAAACGACTATTTGAACTTTAGTAAATTGGTTAAAAGTGATTTCCCTTTCACAAAACTATGTTGACTCTACCTGATTACCTTGAATTTATCTAAGTGCCATGACAGATGTTAAGCTAGCTGACCTGTAGTTTCCTGCTTTCTATGTCCCTTCTTGAATAAAGGAATTACATTTGCTATTTTACAATCTAATGGAACCTTCCCTGAACCAAGGGAATATTGAAAAATTAAAACCAAAGCATCAACTCTCTCACCAGCCACTCCTTTTAAGATCTTAGGATGAACTTGTCAGCCCGCAGCTCCAGCCATTTGCTCAATACTACTTCCCTGGTGATTGTAATTTTCCCAAGCTCCTCCCTCCCTTACACTTGCTGATTTACATCTGTTTCTGGGATGTTACTTGCATCCTCTATGGTGCAGACCGATGCAAAATACCTATTCAATTCATCTGGCATCCTTAGTTTCCATTTTTAATTCCTCAGACTCACTTTCTATAGGACTGGCATACCCTTTGCTAACTCTTTCTTTTTTAAGTATCTATGGATATTCTCACTATCTTTATTTCTAGCTAGCTTTCTCTTGTGTACTCATTTTCCCCCCTCCTTAATCCTTTAATCGTTCTTTGCTTTTCTTCCTATTCTGTCCAATCTTCTGACCTGCCATCCATCCTTGTACAATAATATGTGATTTCTTTAAGTTGATGCTATTTTTAACTTCCTAGTTAACCACAGATGGTGGGTCCTCCCCTTGGAATTTTTCTTTCTTGTTGGAATGTATCTATTCTGTGTATTCTAAAATATCCCTTTAAATGTTTGCTACTGCATCATTGTTGACCTGTCCCTTAACCTCATTTGCCAGTTCACTTTAGCTAGCTCTGCTTTCATGCCCTCAAAATTGCCCTCATTTAATACTCGTCTTGGAGCCACTCCTCTTCCCTCAAAATGAATGCAGAATTCAATTATCTCATAATTGTTGCTACTTAGGGACACCTTCTATATGAGGTCATTCATTAATCCTATCTCGTTGAACAATACCAGGTCTAGTACAGCCAGTTTTCTGGCTCTCCTCAGAAACTGCCCCTAAAACACTCTTTCTTCTAGGCTACCTTTGCCTATCAGGTTTTTCCAGTCTGCATGTAGATTAAAATCCCCCATGATTATTGCCATACTGTTCTGACAAGCTCCCATTATTTCTTCCTTCATATTCTGTCCTGTGTAGTTCCATTTCTCATCTCTACTGAAACCGCTTCTACTTCCTGGTTTTCTGAATTTGGGTCATCTCTCTCGATTTTGCTAATACCATCATTAATTAACAGAGCCACCTCTCCACCTTTTCCTACCTTCCTGTCCTTCCTAAATGTCATGTACCTTTCGATATTCAGCTCCCAATCTATGTAATCCTGCAGCTATGTCTCTGGAATGGCTATCAAATCGTACTTATTTACTTCTATTTGAGCTGTCAGTTCATCTGTTTTGTTTCAAATGCTATGTGCGTTTAGATACAGAATCTTTAGTTTTGTCCTTTCATTATTTTTGTAACCTCTAGCCCTTACCTGCCAATTTACTCTTAGAAAGAGACAGTGAAAACACATCTATCACAGTCTCTTTATCATTTCTCATTTGCCTTATCTCTACTCTTTAGCTTACCACACCTTCCCAAATCTGATCCCTTGCCTCCACTATCCAGTTTAAAATCCTTTCCACTTACCAAGTTTTGGAGCTCATTAGCACACTGGTCCCATCACGATTCAGGTGTAGACCGTCCCAACGATACAGCCCTCAATTTCCCCGGTACTGGTGCCAATGCCGCACTACCTGGAACCCACTCCTGCCACACCTGTCTTTGAGCCATGCATTGATTAATCTTATTTGCCCTATGCCAGACTGCATGTGGTCAGGTAATAATGCAGAGATTATTACCTTTTGAGGTTTTGATTTTTAGTTTGGTGCCGAGCTCCTCAAACTGACTATGTACAATCACTTTCCTTATCCTGCCCATGTCATTGATACCTACATGGACTGCGACTTGTCCTTCACCCTCCCAGTCCAAGTTCCTCTCCAGCCATGAGCAGATGTCCCTGGACATTAGCTCTTCACCGCAGAGAAATGTCAATCCCCCATGCTATTGTGTCCCCTACTACCACTTTATTCCTTTCAGCTCCACCTGCTTGAAAAGTTTCCTGTATCATGGATGTTCAGTCAGCTCATCCACCCTGCAGCTCCCATTCTCATCCAAAGAACTGCATCCCTTTCCACTTTGAGCATGTGTCTCTCTCTCTTTCTCTCTCTCCCCCTCCCCCATTCTCTGTCTGTCTCTCCCCGTTCTTTCTCTCTGTCTCTCTCTCCCCATTCTCTCTTTCTCTCTCTCTCTCCCCAGTTTCTCTCTCTTTCTCTCTCTCCCCATTCTCTCTCTCTCTCTCTCCCCGTTCTTTCTCTCTCTCCCCCCGTTCTTTCTCTCTCTCTCTCCCCGTTCTTTCTCTCTCTCGCTCTCCCCGTCCTCTCTCTCGCTCTCCCCGTCCTCTCTCCCGCTCTCCCCGTCCTCTCTCCCGCTCTCCCCGTCCTCTCTCCCGCTCTCCCCGTCCTCTCTCCCGCTCTCCCCGTCCTCTCTCCCGCTCTCCCCATCCTCTCTCCCGCTCTCCCCGTCCTCTCTCCCGCTCTCCCCGTCCTCTCTCCCGCTCTCCCCCCACCCTGGTCTCTCCCGCTCTCCCCCCAGCCTGGCCTCTCCCGCTCTCCCCCCAGCCTGGCCTCTCCCGCTCTCCCCCCAGCCTGGCCTCTCCCGTTCTCTCCCCAACACTGGCCTTTCCTGCTCTCTCCCCAACACTGGCCTTTCCCGCTTTCCCCCCAGCCTGGCCTCTCCCGCTTTCCCCCCAGCCTGGCCTCTCCCGCTCTCCCCCCCAGCCTGGCCTCTCCCGCTCTCCCCCCCAGCCTGGCCTCTCCCACTCTCCCCCCAGCCTGGCCTCTCCCGCTCTCCCCCCAGCCTGGCCTCTCCCGCTCTCCCCCCCAGCCTGGCCTCTCCCGCTCTCCCCCCCAGCCTGGCCTCTCCCGCTCTCCCCCCCAGCCTGGCCTCTCCCGCTCTCCCCCCCAGCCTGGCCTCTCCCGCTCTCCCCCCCAGCCTGGCCTCTCCCGCTCTCCCCCCCAGCCTGGCCTCTCCCGCTCTCCCCCCCAGCCTGGCCTCTCCCGCTCTCCCCCCCAGCCTGGCCTCTCCCGCTCTCCCCCCCAGCCTGGCCTCTCCCGCTCTCCCCCCAGCCTGGCCTCTCCATTCGCCCCGTGTCCCATCTCTCCTTATACACTGAACTCTCCTAGGCGACAGGCTCGTTATATCATGGAATGATGAAGGGTGGTTGGGTGCTGGGGAGAAAGCTGCCAAATTGCAGACTTTAGATAGTTTAGTTCTGCCGGTTTGTTAGAAGCTGCACCTTGAATTCCTGTCAGCCCAAATTTCAAAATGACCATAAACACCACAGTCTGGATGAAATTGCTCATTTGGTGCCTGTCATTTTGGTACAGCATGGGTTGGATGCAGAATGAAGCACTAACGTGCCCCAGATTCCGAAGAGCATTCCAAATTGCAACAATTCGACGTCTTTCAATAATCCATACCAAACCTTATGTGGTTTCTCTGAGTGAGTGCTAATTTGGTACTTTTGCTCAGTATTGGAATAAGTCTGACCAAGCAAGATATCCTCATGTAAGCTGAATTGGAACTCTGTCCACTAATTGAAAGCTAATGCTAAAGAATAAACAGTTGCTGTCTGAGGCAAAGTGATACCTGAATGCAGGTACAGAATGCATATATTACCTTTAATTTATTACGTAGGTTTCAAACTAAAGTCACTAATCTGTGGATCCCTTCACCAGTGAATTTATGTGTTATTCTTCCAGGTACTGTTTTCATGTCTCTGCACTTTTTGTGACACTTCAGCTATGTTTCTTGATTTCAGTTGCTGCTAATCTTGTAATGTTTGCCTGAGAAGTTGTGCTGTTCCTAGTTCTCTTAACTTTTTTTTTTGAAAGAGTTGCAAATGTGTTTTGTAAAACCTTTTTAATGTGGATTTCTGTTGCACGTGAACAGTGATTTATTTTGTGTGTATTACCTTGTCAACTCCCTCTGCGAAGGTACTATTCGCAATTGAATTAGAGTTTTGTGACCAGACTCCAGAAATCCTACTGTTGGGAATTGTGTTGGGTTGTGTTCATCAAGAGTGGGTGGAGTTCACATCCAGTTCGAATCTTTGATATTTGTCCCAAGCTCTCCCAGGTTGGAGATGTGCCTAATTTTAATCCTAATTCTCTGGTGAAAATTACCTTTTTCTCATCATTTTGTCAGAGGGACAATTTGGATGCCGTATCTGGATGCAGTTAGGTCAGGAGATCAGTGTCCAGAAATGGTCTTAGTATTGTTGTCATGATGATTAACTAATCATGACCTTACTTGGCAGCTTCCAGAACCTCCCAAAATATGCCATCACCAATGAAGTACTTTTGGAGTGCAGTCAATGTTGTATTGTAGGAAATGCTCCAGCCAGTTTGCACACAGTCAACACCTAGATTTGAGAATGGAATGGTGACCTGGGGTAATGCATTTTAGTGGTTTTGATTGAGGGGCACATGTTGGTCAGGAGACCATGGAGAACTTTTCCACTCCTCTTTGAATATCACCATGGGACCTTGCACGGCCACCTGAGAGAGGAGACTGGGCCTCTGATTAACACCTCATCTCTGAAACATGGCACCCATGATCGTGCAGTGCTCCCTTAGCTCTGTGTTAGAATGTTAGCCTGGATTTAAGTTTCTGAAGTGGACTCGAGCCCATAAATTCTAACTCAGTGGCACCTCAGAGCCAAAAAAAAATTGACTTTTTGCTGTAATTTTATCTCGGCATGCATAACACATGCTGTCTTTTTGCTTGTCAATCTGTTCTTTTGCTCCTTGTCTCATCGTCCCTATTTCTGCCTTCAGACTATTTCCTTTATGTTTCCCTACGTCTTTGTTCACTGTTCTTGCATCTTTTTGAAAACTTACGGTTTGCAGCAACTTGCTAGAACTGAGTACTGGACTGGATGAGAAGGAATATGGGGCCATGAGATATTCAATATGTGTGTCAATGAGTGAGAAAATTAGGCAGTATTCATGTGGAGTGGGGCTTGAGCCAAGAGGGATTGGAGTTGAGAAATGGAAAGGTATTGGACTGAGTGCTAGGAACGTGTAATGTTGTGGGGGGATGCAATCATATCTTGTAAGTGACTAAAAAGCAGGTTATATTTTGGGGAAACCTGACATGGCTGTAAGAAAAAGGAGCCAGTGACTGAAATTACATTTTTGTCTTTGTATAGCTATATGCTGAATCGTTGTGTTTTTATTCAGACTTGCGCCTTCTTATCCTACGACAGAAATACAATGTGACTGAAGGTGAATTACAGAAAAGATTGTAGTTTGTTTGAAAATTAACATTAGAAGGCAATAAGTTGAAGTGGGAATTGGCTTCTGAGTCTAGATAGGACCCAGGAAGAATGTTGCTGGAAGAGAATGGAATCTTAAGTATGGAGTCAGGAGTGAGACCCAGCAAAGATTAAGCCTATCAGCGGAGATCCAGAACAGGGAGTTACTGGTGTTTTAGCATGGAGCTGCACAAGCAAGATGTAGGGAAATGTGCAGTATTGGCACACTTCAGAAATGAGAAATGGGTGAGTAAAATGACATGGGACCAAGGAATTAAATAGTCAGGCAAGATGTTCCTTTGTGCTTAAGGTTAAGCCTAGGAGATTCATATTGAAGTTATGCAGCTGAAGGATTTGGTTGGGGGAGGCATCTAGGCTGGAAGTTGAAACTGAGTCCTTTTGCGACAGTCTTGGAAATTGTAGTTGCAGAGGAAAAGTGCGTGCAAGCACAAGCGACAGAGTTCCTGCTTCTTTTGTAGCTTATCTGAAACTGAGTCTGGGGTAAAAGACTGGAACTTATGCAATCATTGAGCTGACAGAAAATGACCACATCCATGAGCAGATTAGGTGGGTGATTCAGCTTCAAGATTATTGTATTGAAGTGACAGGAGTGTTGGTCGTTACTGATGTCAAGCCCCCAACCTTTTGGCCCTGTCAATCATATTGTACATGTACTTAAGATCCGATTGCTATATAGAATGTTATAGAAACAGAAAATGGAATGGTGCAAATGTATTGGATAAATGGCCTTTTGTTGGAACTGGAACTTGTTGGATATGAACAGCTTTTCAATATGTTCAGAGATGGGGAAGAAGCAAAAGGAAAAATATATGAGGGGGCGGATATTAGGAGCAATCAAATGATAAAAAGGAAGATGGCGCAACGTGAAAGTAGTTGATAATGAGCTCTGTGTAGAAACAGAAGATGAGTCCAAATAGTTACAGGGGAATGGCAGAGGGAGAAAGAAGGTGGCATGAAAAATCTGGCAAAGCAGAAGGTTGCTATATCCTGGAATGTGGCAGAGCATCTGTCCATGATATCCATGAGCCAGTCATAATGTACTTCCAATTGACCACTCTGGTTATTAGTATCAGTGTGTAGTGCACATAGGCCAATGTGATTGTTGATAGAAAGTGACAAAATTTCAAATCTTGATGGGTTTTATAAATTCTGTGTTTTTGAATAATGTATATATGAGGTGGTGATCTGGTTGGTTTCCCCTCTTGTTTAAAGAGTTTAATTCACAGGATTGCTTATTGGCCAGATCCTGCAATTACATCGGGACAAATAACGCAGGAAACATTGATCTTCCAAAGTAATTTGCTACAAGAAATTGATAAGGACATAGAATGAGAGCAGGCTAGCATGAGGCACAAAAACAGATTGTAAACGTTTATGATAGTTACGAAAATAGGAAAAGATCAGTGAAAGTAAGTGCAGACCTATTAGAGACTCAGACAGGTGAAAGCTACATTTGCTGCCAGTGTGGTGCATACGCAGTTTTCATGTGTTACTATGTGGTGTCATTGTGAGCGGCAGTAAGCAGTGCCAGGACTAAAGATGGCGCTGCTCAAATCACCATGAACCTTAAAGGAAACAACAATGGTATGAAGTGCAAGTTGGCTATGATGGACTGGGAAACGTTATTTAAAGGGATGACGGTGGATAGGCAATGGCAAATGTTCAAAGAGTGCATGGGTGAACTGCAACAATTGTTTTTTCCTTTCTGGCACACAAGTAAAATAGGAAAGGTGGCCAAACCATAGCTTACAAGGGAAATTAGAGATAGTATTAGATCCAAGGAAGAGGCATACAAATTGACCAGAAAAAATAACAGACCTGAGGATTGGGAGCACTTCAGAATTCAGCAAAGGAGGACCAAGGGATTGATTAAGAAGAGGAACATAGAGTACGAGAGTAAGCTTGCGGAGAACATAAAAACTGACTGTAAAAGTTTCTATAGGTATGTGAAGAGAAAAAGATTGGTGAAGCCAAATGTAGGTCCCTCACAGTCAGAAACAGGGGAATTTATAATGGGGAACGAGGAAATGGCTGACCAACTAAATACGTACTTTGGTTCTGTCTTCACAAAGGAGGACATACCAGAAATGTTGAGGAACACAGGGTTTAGTGAGAGGGAGGAACTGAAAAAAAGCAGAATTAGTAGGGGAATGGTGTTCAAGAAATTGATGGGATTGAAGGCTGATTAAATCCCAAGAGCCTGATAATCTACATCCCAGAGTATTTAAGGAAGTGGCCTGAGAAATAGTAGATGCATTGGTGATCATCTTCCAAGATTCTATACACTCTGGAACAGTTCCTACAGATTAGGGGGTAGCTAATGTAACCCACTATTTAAAAAGGGAGGTAGAGAGAAAGCAGGGAATTATAGACCAGTCAGCCTGACGTCGGTAGTGGGGAAAATTCTAGAGTCCATTATGGAAGATTTAATAGCTGAGCACTTGGAAAACAATGGCAGAGTCAACATGGATTTACGAAAGGGAAACCGTGCTTGACAAATCTACTGGAATTTTTCGAGAATGTAACTAGTAGAATTGATGAGGGGGAGCCAGTGGATGTGGTTTATTTGGACTTTCAGAAGGCTTTCGACAAAGTCTCACATAAGAAGTTAGCGTGTAAAATTAAAGTGCATGGGATTGGGGGTAGTGTATTGAGATGGATAGAAAATTGGTTGGCAGACAGGAAACAAAAAGTAGGAATAAACGGTCTTTTTCTGAATGGCAGTGACTAATGGGTTACCGCAGGGATTGGTGCTGGGACCCCAGATATTCACAATATATATTAATGATTTAGGGGTGGGAACTAAATGTAATATCGTCAGATTTGCAGGTGACACAAAGCTGGGTGGGAGGGTGAGCTGTGAGGAGGATGCAGAGATGCTTCAGTGTGATTTGGACAAGCTGAGTGAGTGTGCAGATACATGGCAGATGCAGTATAATGTGCATAAATGTGAGGTTATCTACTTTGGTAGCAAAAACAGGAAGGCAGATTATTACCTGGCTATAAATTGAGAGGGGGCAATGTGCAACGAGACCTGGGTGTCCTTGTGCAATGAGACCTGGGTGTCCTTGTACACCAGTTGCTGAAGGTAAGCATGCAGGTGCAGCAGGCAGTAAAGAAGACAAATGGTTTGTTGGCCTTCATAGCAAGAGCATTTGAGTACAGGAGCAGGGATGTCTTGCTGCAATTATACAGGGCCTTGGTGAGACCACCCCTGGAATATAGTATGGAGATTTGGTCTCCTTATCTGAGAAAGGATGTTCTTGCTATAGAGGGAGTGCAACAAAGATTTACCAGACTGAGTCCTGGGATGGTGGGACTGACATATGAGGAGAGATTGAGTCGGTTAGGATTATATTCACTGATGTTCAGAAGACTGAGGGGGGAATCTCATAGAAAACTATAAAATTCTAACAAGACCAGACAGGGTAGATACAGGAAGGATGTTCCTGATGGTGGGGGAGTCCAGAACCAGGGGTCACAGTCTGAGGATACGGGTAGACCATTTAGGATTGAGATGAGGAGAAATTTCTTCACCCAGAGAGTGGTGAGCCTATGGAATTTGCTACCACAGAAAGTAGTAGAGGCCAAAACATTGTATGTTTTCAACAAGGAGTTAGATATAGCTCTTGGGGTGAAAGGGATTCAAAGGATATGGGGAGAAAGTGGGAGCAGGCTATTGAGTTAGATGATCAGCCATGATCATAATGAATGGCGGAGCGGGCTCGAAGGGCCAAATGGGCTACTCCTGCTCCTATTTTCTATGTTTCTATCATAGTTCTGCTTTAGGCAGCCACTTTTATCTGTCCTTAACGGCTCCATAAAGTTAACACAACAGTTCCAAATCCACTAGACGAAGAAAATACTTGAACCTAATGATATGTATATGTATTCAATCAATTATTTAAAATTGTGGTGTCATATTTTTAACCCCCAGTGGGACTGAAATATATTGAATAGACTATTTGGAGATAAATCCCAGATTGTAACCGGTTTCATTAAATGTGTCACTTTTCCAGTTTAAAAAAGCATATGCAGTAATGTATAGAATAATATAGTTTCACTATGGTCTCTGAGGAGGTCGCGAGGGTATACTGACATCACTGAGCAGGCAAACTGGGCGTAGTGGAGTGATGTCATTGGTTTTCTGCGCATGAGCAGGCAGGTATTGGTGGCCGTCTTGTGTTGGCAGGAGACACAGTGAAATTATGATGGGGAATAAGGAAATGGTAGAGTCATTAAACCAGCACTTCCCAAACTATTTTCCGACATGACCCTATTTTAACACTTGAAAATTAATGTGACGGACACCAACAAAAAATGGAATAAAGCAGCGGAATAACATTCGGTATTTAGTTATTAAAGTTCGCATATTATAAATGATCATATAACAAATGATGTGAATAAGAAATTCTGTTTTTTAAAGTCCTTTGTAAAAATATTATTGTTTTATGTAGTCACCAGCGCATTACTTCACCTGAGCTGCTCCAGCTCGTGGACGTTGGCTAAGAAGCAGCAGAAGCACAGGTTCAGGGTCTTGAGGTGGCTGATTTTGGAGCCCAGGTCATTTCGCAGCACCAGGGTGACAGAGTTGGACTTAGACTGGCTTCAACTCAGCAGTGGAGGCATCACCCCTGGGTTCATGGTTGGGGTTGGGCTTCAAGGCTCTGAAGCTTCCATAGGCAGGAGCCCATGGCCTGGGAGAGGGAGACCAAAGAGGAACAAAGCAAAGGCAGGACGATCTGGACCTCAGTGCTGCTGTAGGATGCAGTCTCTGAGGAGAGGGAGCTTGGCCTAGAGCCTAATGCTGGTGCATGATGCACTCTTAGAGGAAGAGGAACTTGGTGTGGACATTGGCGCTGTGGAAGGGTGCAGACTAGGAGGAGAGGGAGCTCAGTCTGGGCCTTGGTGCCGGTGTGGAGTGCAGCTCGGTAGGAGGGAGAGCTCGACCTTGGCTTCCTTGCTGGTGCTGGGTGCAGCCTCACCTAGGGGGTATTCTTTGGTGGGGGTGGGGTGGGGGTATTAAAGTAGTGAAAGTAGTGTCTAGCTAGGCTTCAGGTTTTTACCTTTTTATCTTTTAAAATTCATTACTATATTTCCCGCAACCTCATTCACTGTTCATGCATTCTTCATCTCTCAGTTTTTGAAGCGTTGCATTGAACACATACTTCGTATCAGTCTTCATGGCAAAAGACACAAAAACATTGCAGAAATAATGGAGTGCCAAGGGATCTAGCAAGAATGAGGAACATACAGATCTGTAGAGAAATAAAATTAGAGAAATGAATGCGACAGTGTCGACAAATTCCCTGGATCTGAACATCTGCATCCTTATACTTTTAAACAAAGGTGACTGCAGAGATACTGGATGCATCGGTTTTGACCTTCCAGAATGCCTAAAATTCCCAAACTGTTTCCAAAGATTGGAAGGAAACAAACATAATCCCCCTATTTAACTAAAGAGAAAGAGACAAAATGCAGAACTATTGCTCATTTATAATCAGTAGTAGGCAAAATGCTAGAATCTATTAGGGATATGCTAAAAGGAAACTGAGAAAGTCACAGTATAATTAAGAAAAGACAATGAAGGGGATTAAGGGGAAACTAGCAATGTAGTGTATTTGGATTTTCAAAAAGCATTCAATAAGGTGTCACTTAAGAGATTACAACACAAAATTGCGACTCATGTGATTGGACGAAATATATTACCATGGATTGAGGATCGGTTAATGTTCAGAAAATAAGAGGAGATTTTTTGAGTTGGCAATCTGTAATTAGTAGAGTACCACAGATCACTGCTTGAGCCTTGACTATTTAGAATTATTATAGATTTAGTTGAGGGGACTGAGTGTAATGCATCCAAGTTTGCTGACTGTACAAAGTAAGTGATGAGGCTGCAGAGTGGTTATAGGCAGTTGGTTTCTATTACAAAGGATTGTAGTATAAGAAGAGTGAAGAGCTCTTATTACAATTATGTGGGCCTTGGTGAGGCCACGCCTGGAGGACTGTGTGCAATTTTCCCTTGAGGAAATGCAGTGAAGGTTTACTAGACTGTTCTGGGGTGAGGAGATTGTCCTATGAAGAGAGAGAGAGAGAGAGACCAGGTCTGTATTCTGTGGAATGTAAGGTGATCAAATGGAAAATTATATTTCTTCAGGGGTTTGAGAAGGTAGATGCTGAGAAACTGTTTCTGCTGGCTGGGGAATCGAGAACATAGGGCACAGAATGCAAAGAAAAGGCTTTCCATTTAAGATGGCAATGAGCAATTTCTTCCCTGTGTGTCATTAGTCTTTGGAGTACCTCTTCCTCCAGCTTGCAGTGGCGGCGGGGTCACTAAATATATCCAAGGCTGAGTTAGAAAGATTTTGATTTACAAGGAAGTCGAGGGCTTTGGAGGATAAGGCCAGAGAGTGGAGTTAAGGCCACAATCGGATCAGCCTTGTCTTATTTAGTCGTGGAGCAGGCTTGAGGGACAGAATGACCTACTCCTGTTCCTATTTCTTATGATCTTGTGTCTCAGAATAAGGAGCTGACCATTGGGGTTGAGATGAGAAATTTCTTAACCCCAGAGAACAATAGATGCTTTGACACTGAGTATATCCAAGAGAGGTTGGTAGATATTTGGGTGCACTGGGGAATTAAGGGATATAGGGCGAGTGTGGAAAGGTGGAGCTGATGTAGAATATTAGCCATGATCTTGCTGAATTGGGTAACAGGCTCAAAAGGTTGAACGACCCTATTCCAACTCCTATTTCTTAAGTTAAAATGATGATACAAAGGTTTTCCCAAAAATGTGCAGAGGTGGGAAGTAAAGTTTGTAGGTTGCAAACTTTTTTTAATGTAGCTAGATAGATTAGAGTATATGTTTGTACCAACCATTACAGGAAAACTAAGTTAACCAATGCCTTTAATGTTTTGTGATGTATCTCTTGTGTTCCTCTTGATTCATTCCATCTGCTTCCAAGGTAATAGACTCTGCGGTCATGGTGTTGAGTGTTCAAAATATTCTTTTTAGACAGAACCCATGTTTGAGAGAATCAAAACAGGAATTGTACTGTTGGATGCTTTAATATTCAAGCAGACACGATATGAAAATTTCAATGACCTGCATGTTTTGTTAAAATCCTAGTTACTCTATTGCTTGGGGGCGTCAATCAATCAGACACCTGAGCCAAAAGGGGTGAAAGGTTGCTTGAGCTTGGCAGCACTGATTATTTTTTATGGGGATTTGGGGTGGGGTTAGGGTGACTGTATTCCTCTTCGACCACAGTAGAACATGGTATCCTTAAAAACCTGTAAGTTGCCATATTGATCCCCTTCCTGGATTGAGGATTCTTGCGGAGGATCCATCATTTTTGTGGAAGGATGTTGCTGATAACGTAGCTATATTACAACAAGGATAAAGTTGCTTGCATTGGTGAGGTGATATGGGCAGAATAACCTCTCTAGTCTGGGCTTCGTTGACTGACTAGCTTCTATGAGCCGGGGGGCACATGACATCAGTGGAGCAGGCTAACTTTTCTGAAATGGGATTTTTCACCCTCTTTCTATTGCTACGCGTGCAGTACCTATAATGTCCCTGGGAGGTGTCTGGTATACTATCTTTAAATGCCAGCTTCTTCAGAAGAAGTAACTCAGATAAATCACAGCATAAAGAATCTTGTAACCTAATTGATCAGGCGGTGAGGCTAAACCAAGCCCATGGAATGGAGCAATCTCAGTCTATTTAGTCTGACATTTGCTTCCTTCCTACTTTGTGTTCTATCCCATTTTTTCTTCAAACTTATTTAATTTGGTGTATCCAAATTTCCTCCATTTTGCCACTCAGTCATGTCCAGTCAATCGGTGCTTGTCACTCTCCACAAAGTGCCTCACTCTAGTCTCAATACAGCTCGCCATATTGAACCACTTATTTTTAACCCTCATTATGGCCTACTTCCAAAGCTTCACTTTTAAACACCATAACTCATTCTGCAACGTTTGAGGTAGCACATTCCACATTCAAGCAATTATTTTTCTGGATTCATTTTTAACCGGGCGAGAAAGTGGAGTTGAGGCAAAAGATGAGCCATGATAGGATTGAACATCAGAGTGGGCTCTAGGGGCTGTATGGTCCACTCCTGTTCCTATTTCTTATGTAAGCTTAGCTCTGTCGAAATTGTGTCCCTTCTTCTGGGTTAGCTTGTTAAATGGAGAGCCAGTGCTCACATACACCTTCATTATTTTCAACTCCATTATTATTTTAGTCAGGTCAATTCTAACAATCTCACCTCCAAGGAATAAAACATATATTTTCCCATTGTGGCACCATAATTCTGTTTTATCTTTGTTGGATTCCTTTCTGTTTTGGACATTTTTGTTTTGCTGCTCAGTTTAGGAAGTTTCAATAAATGTGTCTTGCTTAATTTTGGGAACATATCACCCTGAGCAACATATCACCCAAGGAAATGCCCAAAATGGAAAGGAGTACAACTAAACTATCCCAGTAGATAAGGGAAGACATGAGGGAGACGATATCTGTGATTCAATAACTGACAATGCCTGCAATATATTCCCACCTCTACTCTCCCCAGAATTCAATTATCCCTGGAGAAAAGACTGAATGAATATAAAAGCTGTGTGCCTTCTCACCCATGCCGCTCTGCAGCATAAATTTTCTTGTACGTGCTCATGAGCCCTGGGATCCGCATTGCTTACAGGAAATAAGCAAACAGCAGCACTCTGTGCCCCCTGCGAATTGGTTTCAAAATATGCGGAAAGGTGTTTAGCCTTGAGTTCTGCAGCTCTGTGACCATTCCCTTTTCTTTTGTCTCATTGAAGTCCTTCTGAGCCCATGGATCCTTGTGATGTTTAGATGGAATCGATAAATGACTGTCCTTTTTAAAAGCTTGTCTTGGCCTGAAAAAAATACTTCATTGCCCAGTGCTTTGAGCCTTTCTACTCTATAAAGTTCATTTTGCTCTACTTGTATTTAAGTTGCTGCTTAAACTGAGCAAATAAATTAATAATAGTATCCATGCTCGAGGATTCTTGACATTTGTAGAAAAAAAAATTAGGTTTATATTTTGCTTCTTTCAAAACAATCTAAAGTCCTTGCTCCCTCTTCCATCCTAGACAACGCAACCACTGATCCTTTTAAGATCTGTTTGCAGAGATTTGCTTATCCTGCATCTGACCCAACATCCCCAACCTGCAGAGAGAAGAAATGGCATTCTTTCTTTCAGTGGGGTTGCATACACTGTCTGGGAGATTTCTGTAACCTGCTCTGCAATCTGCTCCTGCTTCACTGGTGTTACTTCAGGATAAATACAGTGGAAATGATGTTTAAACATAGAAAAAAGGGTGGAGAACGGTAGGTGCATGGGATATGAATCTCATAACGGTAGCTCAGGAAAAAAATAAACTAAACTAAGCTCTAAACTAAATCTGATCACAGTAATTGCAGTACTGTTTGTTTGCTTCCCTATTCTATACCTCTTGGGTTGAAGCCTGAATCACAGAATCACACTGCAGAAGAGGCCTTTCAGCCCATTGAGTCTGCACTGATATGTGAGAAACACCTGACCTACCTACCTATTCCCATTTACCAGCACTTGGCCCATAGCCTTGAATATTATGACATGTCAAGTGTTCATCCAGGTACTTTAGTGAGGCAACCCACCTCCACCACTCTCCCAGGCAGCGCGTGCCAGACCATCACCACCCTCTGGGTAAAAAAGTTTTCCTCACATCCCCCATAAACCTTCTGCCCCTCACCTTGAACTTGTGTCCCCTCGTGACTGACCCTTCAACTAAGGGGAACAGCTGCTCCCTTGTCCATGTCCCTCATAATCTTGTACACCTCGATCGGGTCGCCTCTCAGTCTTCTCTACTCCAGTGAAAACAACCCAAGTCTATCAAACCTCTCTTCATAACTGAAATGGTTCATCCCAGGCAACATCCTGGTGAATCTCCTCTGCACCCCCTCCAGTGCAATCACATCCTTCCTATAATATGGCGACCAAAACTGCACACAGTACTCCTGCTGTGGCCTCACCAAGATTCTATACACCTCCCAACATGATCTCCCTACTTTTGTAATCTATGTCTCGATTGATAAAAGCAAGTGTCCCATATGCCTTTTCACCACCCCGCTAACATGCCCCTCCGCCTTCAGAGATCTATGGACACACAGGCCGAGGTCCCCTTGTTCTTCAGAGCTTCCTAGTGTCATGCCGTTCATTGAATATTTCCTTGTCAAATTACTCCTTCCAAAGTGTATCACCTCACACTTTTCAGGGTTAAATTCCATTCCTGTGCCTTTTTAATTGTGTTTTGTTCCCTGCGAACTAACCTTTATTGATGCCCGAAATAAAAAGTGCAAAAGGCTGGAAATGCTCAGCAGGTCAGGCAGTATCTGTGAGGAGAAACAGAGTTAATGCTTCAGGCTGTTGACCCTTCATCAGAACTACTTACCTGGATACCTTTGGTCCATTGGTTATTTACACCTTGACAGATCTGCATTTTGACTTTAATCTCATTTTTTGTTCTGAATTAGCAAGTATGTTTCTTTGAACTTTGTGTGATACATCTGCCTTTGTTCCACCACTTAACCTATCCTATACTTTGGTCAAATGACCGCTTTTCATAACAGAGCCAAGGCACTGTGTGTTTGGCAGATTATTAGATTTTGGTAGCATTGCAGCAAAGTCTAACCCTGTCTTTGCTCAAATCTCAATTTACAACAGGAGTGCTTGGAAGTACCTTTTGAGTTTAAGGATACGGTGTTTAATGGGTGATTATGGGTCAGCTGCCCATTATACATTTCTCCCCCAATTTTCATTTCCAGATTTTCCACAAGAAGAGCAGTCTGTGTTTATTAAGTACTGTGTCTTTATAGATGATACTTGGTCCATGGCCATGGTATGGTTGCCTGAGGACATCAGAAGGACATTTTCTATTATATTTATTCCCTTATGGAGCCCTGTGTGTTGTTTTTTATTTTGTTTCTGTCAGGAGATTATATGGCTGCAAATGTAGGATGTGTGTAGTCATGATCCTCCAGCTATTAGGAATTTGGAAGACACTTGATGGACTGGCTAGTCTTTCTCTGCCTATCAATTTCTATTTAAGTCAGTGGAAATGAAAATTGGTATACATGCATAATGAATGGCATACGGACATGGTCCATTTTACACAATTTTCCCAAAGTCAAAATTCACTCCCCACCACCCCCCACCTCCCCGTGTTTTTTATTTTGCACTCCATAGCTTAGGGTTACAGGGGACACCTGTAGTGCTTGTACAAGTGCTCTGGCTGAGGTAAAGTAACTCATCACAGATTGGGAAATGAACTGTCCACTTTCCTAGACAGGCTGAGTACCACAATGAATTTGCACTGAGCAGTTCATTTAGCTGTGATATCTATATATTGTATTGGCCAACGAACTGAAGGTCCACGTTGATTCTGATCTGTCTGCCGGTGCTGCTGGTTAATGTACTTGGTACTGATATTGTATTGCGTCTCCTTTTAAAGGCAAACGGATGCAAGTTGAGCTCTCCAGGAGTCGGCTGCGGATGCAACCCGGGATGGGCGAAAAAAACGGCTGTTTCCGCTGTGGTAAAGAAGGCCACTGGTCTAAAGAGTGTCCCAAAGATCGCGGCGGTCTCGATGGCAATTTTGATGGCAGCTACTCACGCGATTACATAGATCCCTATTCGATGACCGCGCGGCCTATAACCGGTTTCGGAGAGCGCCCTCTTTACAATGAGCGATACGGGGTCGTCGATTACTACGAGAAATATCGGGCAGGAGCGTACGGAGCCGTGGGAGATCCTTACGGACGGGCAGCTCCATTTTCGCCTCTTGGCACTTCCCTGCGAGATCGTATCCCCGCTGCAGTAAACCCATATGAGCGGCGGCCACTGACGACTCCCACTACGTATTATGGTCGCGACAGGAGCCCTTTACGACGTCCACCACCCATGCCTGCCTTGAGCACTGGATATGGGTTTGAGCGCACAACAGTTTCTACAACTGTCTATGACCCTACAAATACGGCAGCAAGAGATCCGTACCTTACAGCCCAGTACTCTGCGGCACAGTACTCTGCGGCGCAGTACTCTGCCGCACAGTATTCTGCCGCGCAATATTCTGCCGCGCAGTATTCTGCCAGCCAGTACTCTGCTGCCCAGTACTCAGCCGCCCAGTACTCTGCTGCTGCTGCAGCTGCCGCCCAGTACCCTGCCACCCAGTACTCTGCATACTAACTGAAAGGTGAGGATTATTTATCTATGATAAGGCAGTCAGTATTCTCTTTAGCAGTAGAAGCTTCTACCTCATTCAAATGCCTATAAACAGGAGTTATGATCGATCTAATGCTTTGTGCATACAGTCTATCCAGCTCCTTACTACATGTTCTTGAATTTTTTGTATTGTGACCCACTCAGAGAAAAAGCTGTCATTGTGATTGGTAGTCTCTAAAACACACTGCTAACAAATCCACAGAGGTAGAGTTTGTGCTTGCCTGGTGTGAAAAACCCACTCTTACTTTCTGAGGACAGGGAGCTGATATGTAGTTTGCAAAGAGTTAAGGTGTAAGAGGCCCCAAATGTCCACAGAGGCACTGCTGGATTTTGGTGAGCTAAAACCACACATTGTGCTACAGCAGAGCACTAGTATGCTTTCTGCTGCTTGTCCAGCGTTGGCCAACCTACTCATCAGGGCATAGAATTTGCATGGTTATTTGGAGTAGAGTAGGAGGAATACTAGGCTTGGGGGACAGTTCGATTAGTGGACCAGGCTGGCCAGCCAAACATTAGCCCTGCCTTAGACTCCTGTGGACCTCTGGTCCAATCTGTGGCCTATCTTCCATTGCCAAGCAGACTTTGGAGGAAACATAGTTCCATAGAGGCAGAATTTTGTTTTCTTTGTCCAGCCCAAATCCAGATGTATATAATTCCTTTTGTTTTCTCGTGCTGAGAAAACTCCATGTAAAAATTGATGGCCTATTGTACAGGATAGCCAAAGATTAGAAAGAGTAGCAATGAAGGTAAGAGAAATTGAGATGTAGTGGTTAGGTGACACCAAGCTAATGCTTCAAAAACCTGTCAAGAAAGTATTAAGTTGTGACTGAGGGGTTAGATAGATAGAAGAACTGAGGCTAAAAGGAGCCAAGAGATATTTAGAAGCATCTATTGGCTGTTACCCGATTGGTGCAAAATTCGGCAGTTCTCTGTAGTTGAGCAATGCCTCGTTCAGCAACTCTCCATGATGCAGTTTAGTCAGCGTTTCTCAGTCCCTCAATGTGGAGGTTACTGAGACCAGGAGCCAGTTAGTAATCTATGCACATTACTGCAGTTGAACCCAGTCGCGCTCGTGCTTACGCATTCCAACAGTTACTGGACTGCAGTCAGTTCAGGGTCCCTGATAATTTTAAATTTTCCCTCCCTTACTAGCACAGGGATTCCAAGGTTACCTTTAGTGCTCCAGCTTCCAGTGAGGTGAGATCAACTAATTTGATACAGAGCTGGGGTAGATTTGGAACCTCCTTCACCTGAATGGCTCAGTACTGAGTAAAGGGCTTAATAAGTAAAGTGAGAAGATGAATAATTTTTAAATGGCCACATTAATACTAAAGAGAACAAGAAAGAAGTAAAACTGGGATGGGGTGGAGGGGTGTGAAATGTCAAGAAGCTTTCCTCAATTTGCTTCAGAGCAGGTGTTCTACAGCAGAATACATGGCTTGATAACTACATCTCTCTCAAGCAAATGGATGTGCGTACGTTGCCAAATTATTGGGGGTATCAAAATCACCAGGAGTTAAGAGTTACTGAAGAAAATCAAAACACAAAATTGAGAGTACTGGAAGCCTGAAATGAAAAATTGCCTGTGCTGGAAACTCACAAGTTTAAAACACAACATCTTAAAGCAAAAAATGAGTGAATTTCTGGTGGATGACAGTTTTAGGCCTTCAGACATCTAGTAGGTAAGGGCAGTAGTTGGGTTGCACTGACAAGAAGGTTCTGAGATCAGTCTTTGTTTGTGGAGCTTGTTGATCTCTAGTGGGGCACTGTTAAAGGAACTTCAGTTAGTTTTAAGTGCCCATAGCAACAAGAAAGGAGACCCCTTTTTCCCTCCACTCTTTGATGGTAATCTAGCAATTCTCCCGCTGGAATGTATTGAATGAGGGCCTTGTGAAATTTGGCTTTACTGTGGTTGAATTTCATATCAGCACCTTCAATTTAGGCTTGCACTTGAACAGATCAGGGAATGACCAGTGATCAGTGCCCTTGGACTGCTGCAGCAAGACTCATGCCGTAAGCAATTGAACATCGTGACATTTTCAAGTATCTTAAATAAAGTTGATGCTCTGTGATTCTGGGCTGGATGATGTGATCAAGTGGCATGCAGAATATGTCCCGGTGCTCTATTTAACAGTTGGGAGCTATTGTTCAGCCCATTACACATTAATGTGTAATCTTTCATTCTATGAGATCATTTGTTAGCAAAAAAAAAACACCTGGCTAAAATTTTTTGGCTTTGTCTGGTGATAGAACCAAGAGATCCTCGTGATTGGTTACCTCTTGTGGCAGGTAATGGGTCAACAATCAGTTCATTGATTGGAAGACGGAAACGTTTCTGATATGTTGCTAGTTGATGCCAAGTAGACTTTGTTGATTTCACATGTTGCCAGCTGAGGTCATTTCGCTTGGGCTGGTCCAAGTTTGAGCATTGTACAGAAGTGTTACCATCACAGTGACACTAAACGTTTGAGGTGCCTCTAAGCCCACCTGAAATCAACTAACTCTTTGACTGAACCTCAGCCTGGGACCCACGTGGCTGAGCTACTCACTGGGTTAACACGTTGAGTTTCCTGCAAGTTAATTTTATGAACTGGGGAAATGGAGTATTGGCTCTCATCATGTTAACTTGTAATATTCCCACCACACTTAGCTGAAGTCTATTAAAGGAGAAAGTCTTGTTTGTTGTTATAATCTATTTACATTCCTTAACTGAACCACTGTATGTATAATATTCATATAGTGAGGCATGGTGCTCTTTAAAAGTAAGCAGTCTCCCTCTTCCGGATAATGTTTGGGAACAATGATCACTGATGTGCAGCAGGAACTTGAATCTTGGAAAGTAGATGTTTTGACTCCTTACTAGTTGCGCCTGTCACCGTTGGTGTATGTGTACTGCGGGATGGGTTCTAATGCCAGTAATCCGAATCGATATGTTGTCACATCTTGTGTGCAGTTGCCAATTGGATATCACTTGGTTCTGAATAAATTTTCTGGCTGGTTTAGAACAGGGAATGGAGCTTAGGTCGCGAGGTGGTATGTTTTAAGTGGTTTGCATCCATGCAGTGATGAGTTGAAAGGCCTGTTTTTAATCAATCTGCAATGTCCCTTCTTTCGCAGGTTTGCTTTGCATCGTGACGAGAGCCGCGGGTCGCTTGGTACGTGCAGAAACTCGGGTCATATGTTTTGCTTATTGATTTTAGCGTGGAAGATACTAGTGAGACACTAAATCTAAATATCGGTGTTAATTAGCTACTGATTCAACTATCTTCTCAACAAACTGTGACCAAGTATCTTTTTTTTAAGTTTTAATTTCTCTTTCTGGGTTTCTCCTTTTGTTTGGCGGGATTGGCTCATGTAATTGTCAGTCGTTTAAACCTGAAGCGTTTGGATTACCTGTAATATGATTTACAATAAACTATGAGTACTCAGCCTGAGCGTGTTGCGTCCATGTGAATCTTCAATACCGACCCACTGACCTGTGCGGATACTGTGCAGAATAATTATCTGATTTACTTATACACAATTTCAATTTGTGGTGTGTGCTTAAACTTGTGTATAGAATGGAGGCTAATATCGATCTCGGCAGATGCTGTGCTTTGCCAAATTGTCAATATACGTCTGTTGCAATTTCAGGAACAGGGAACATCCGTTGGCTTGTCCAACAAGCATGTCTATTTTTCAGTTAGTTCCATCTACTTGCCGTACCCTTGAATCCCTTTTATCTTCAGTGATCAGTTTATCTACCTCATGAATCATTGGCTGCTTCATTAGGTGTGACTGAGAGAAATTAACTGCCTATGCTACTGTTCATTGCTAGGAAATGATTTCCTCATAAGCACGTGTGTGGATGTTAGGCAGAAGCAAAATTTGCTTGGCTGTGACACCTCCTGCCATTGAATAATCTGCCAACACTGTCTGGATTCATGGGTGAAGAACAATTACTTGGATACATAGAACAGTGCCACAGCAATGATCAAAGCTTCAGCAGAGCAAGGGAGTGAAATGGGAAGAGGAGAGTGACAAATAAGTTGTTACAAGCTTTATTCAGTGCTCTTCCTCATCACCTAACACAACATACTTCCATAATTAAGCTGTTCTTCCTGAAGAACCAAAGCAACATTGTGCGTGCAGTAAGGTGAAACAACAGAAGGTAAAGTAAAAGACCTTTTTGCCTTTAATATGCACATTGCTAGCAGTATGAACTATCAATATACCTTTCTGATTTCTTTGACAGAACAACTCTCTATACTTTTGATCTCTTCAAATTGTACACTTAAGACTTAAAATTTGAATTAAGATGATTAAAACTAAAGTAACGTCCAGCAGATGCTGGATATATGAAATAACATAAATGTTGGAAACACTCAGCAGATCACACAGCATCTGTGAGGAGATTAGATTAATGAAATCCAACTTAAATCAAAGATTGAAAAAAAATGGGAGAGTGAATATTGTGCAAGCTTTGATTCCTGTGTATGACTGATGGGATTTGGCTGAAGTTGTTCTTGGTAGTCGGTGATTCTGAGCTGATGCACCCAAAAACTTCAGAATAAATTAATTGGCATCCTTTTGAAGAATAGATGAATGTTGAGTTGAAATGGGCTGTCCCTCTGTTTTGTTTATAGAGTGGGGATGGCAGCAGGTTAGGCAGAAGACAATGGACACTGCTCTGGCTGGCATATGGCATCTCTAAATGCCCTACCCCATTTGGAGACATTTGCAAATGGATTTTAACTCCTTTCTAGCAACACTTCTCTGCTATTCCAGCAGAGCTGTTAACCATTTAAATTAAATTGGTTAATCTTTCAGTTCAAAATAGCTGATGGAGCAATCATGCTATACTGTTATTGATGGAAGTAATTTAACATTCTTAGTTTTCTACTACATGGGGGAAAAGAATGTTACATTTATGCCCACACTAAGTTATGGTTAGATTTGGTGTATGTTCCCAAAGAGGTAGATTAAAAGCTCACTTGCACCCAAACGTTCTATCACAATATATCATTGCTGTGTGTATTTTATGAACTAAACTGCTTTGAAGCTTTGTTGGCCCTAAAGTTGTGCTTTGGAAGATCAGGACATTGTAAATGGTTCTCTTTCTTCAGTGTTGACTTTCTCTCCTTTTTAAATCTGCTGCCATCAACCCTCTCCTCAAAAAAACAGCCCTTGACCCCTCCAGCTATGCAACTACCATCCCATCTCCAATTTCCCTTTTGTCTCAAGTCTTGAACATTTTATTGCCTCCCAATTCCACTCCCATCTTTCCCAGAACTCCATGCTTGAATTGCTATAATCCTGGTTTCTGCCTATGCCACAGTACCGAAATGGCTCTTCTCAAAATTGCAAATGTCATCCCATGTGACTGACAAAGGTAAACTTCCCCTCCTTGACTTGACTGCAGCCTTTAACATGGCTGACCACACCCTTTAATCCCTTTAATTAAATGAAACAGCTTCGCCTGGATCCATTATTATGTATCTGATTGTATCCAGAGAATCATTTGCTCCTGGGCCATGACCTCTGGTGTTCACCCCCATGGATCGAATCTTGGCCTCCTCCTATTTCTCATCTACATGCTGTACATTGGTGACATCATCCTTATTTTTACTTGTAGCTACAGTATTTATATGGCTGTTCCAATTCAGTTTCTGGCCAATGGTAACCATGTTGATAGTGGGGGATTCGATGATGATAACGCCATTGAATGTCAAGGGGCGATGGTTAGATTCTCTCTTGTTGGTGATGGTCATTTTCTGGCACTTGTGTGGCGTGAATGTTACTTGTCGTTTTGTCATCCCAAGCCTGGATATTGTCCAGGGCTTGCTCATTTGGACACAGACTGCTTTGATATTGGAGGGGTTGCAAACAGTGCTGAACATTGTGCAATCATCAGCGAACATCCCCACCTCTGAGCTTATGGTGGAAGGAAGGTCATTGATGAAGCAGCTGAAGGTGGTTGGGCCTGGTACAGTACCCTGATGTCCTGGAACTTAGATGATTGACCTCCAACAACCACAACCACCTTCTTTTGTGATAGATTTGACTCCAGCCAGAGGAGAGTTTTCCCCCTGATTCCCATTGACTCCAGTTTTGCTGGGACTCCTTGATGACACACTTGGTCAAATGCTGCCTTGATGTCAAGAACAGTCACTCTTACCTCACCTCTGGATTTCAGCTCTTTTGCCCATGTTTGAACCAGCATTGCAATGGGGTCAGAAGCTGAGTGATCCTGGCGGAACTCAAACTGAGTGTCAGTGAGTAAATGCACAGTATTAGTTTTTGCATATACGCTGATGACACCTAGCCCTACCCCACCATTATCCCTCCAATCTTCCACTGTTGCTAAACTATTAGTCCATTCATCTGGAGTAGAGTACCGGACGAGCAGAAATTTCCTCTAGTTAAATATTGTGAAGACTGAAGCCAAAATATTTGGTTCCAGTTCCAAACTCCGTTCCCCAGCAACCGACTCCATCCCTCTCCATGGCAGCTATCTGAGATCAAGTCAATCTTTTTGCATCCTTGGTGTCATATTTGATTCCAAGCTGATTCCGACCTCGTGTTTGTATCATCACTAAGACTGCCTATTTCCACCTTTATGCTTCGCCTCATCTTAACTATTTCTGTTGAAAGGTTCTTCTATGCCTTTTTTCCTCTAGTCTCGACTATTCCAATGCACTCCTGCTGATCTACACTCAAACTTGAGGTCATCCAAAACTTCACTGCCAATCTCCTAACTCTCAGCAAGTCCCATTCCCCTATCATCCCTGTGCTTCCTGACCTACATCATTTCCCGGCCAAGAAATATCTCATTCTTTGCAAATCCCTCCATGGCCTTGCCCGTCCCCCTTTATGTAATCTCCAACTCCACGACCCTTTGGAATACCTGTGCTCCTCTAATTCTGGCCTTTCGTGCAATCCCGATTATAATTGCTCCACTGCTTTTGGCAGTTGTCTGGAATGCCTTCTTTACATGCCTGTGCATCTCGCCCTCGCTTTTCCCCTTTAAAATCTAAACTTCTGAAAACCTACTTCTTGCCAAATTCTGACCTAATATCTCATTGTGACTCGGTGCCATACTTTGTTTTATGATGTTCCTGTTGAAGGGCCCTGGGACATTTCATTACATTAAAGGTGCTACATAAATGTAAGTTGTTGTGATTTTCATGTTCAACCTGTTGGTGGGGAACCCCTTTCATTTTATCTGATGCACCGACCTATTTAATCAAATTTCGTACCTCTTATAAATCGCGAAAAGGAACTTGAGAAGCAGTAAACAGCTTTCGTTCTCTAGTTGGTGATGTGCACCATTATACTCCCAATAGTGGGAAACTAGAGGGATAATTTCATGAGTTTGCTGTTCTGATCAGGGAATGTGGGCTTTACATGCCTGAATTTCCAACAAGTGCTGCTAGTGGACAGCAAGGTTCGAAATTTTCCCTTGGATGTGATGGAGACTTTCAGAGTAGTCTTGTGGTTGGTGGTGATGCGTTTTATATTGAATGTTAATCACACTACAGTTTCTTTTTAAAATAAGATTTAAAACACTTAAAAACTAACATGTACTGATTTTCAAGTTCTCGCTTCAAGATTAGCTGAAGTTGAGCCAAAACTTGCTCACTGTCATTTTACTTAATTATATCAAACCATAACATTAAGCTAAACAACATTGTACATCACACATGTTGTAGAAATGAGCCCGTTTTTAAAGAAAAACCTTTGGTCGGCCAGAATGCTTCTGCTTATTTCAATAAACGGTATACGAAAAGTTAAAATGGCATGCTTTTGGATGAGTTCTGGAGTCTAGTTTAGTTGTTTTGTCTGTAATTGTTCCTGAGTGAAAATGCAGTGGTGAAAGTGACAACACATGCCTTTCTACCCAAGGTTTTCTGTGTGACTTGGGGCAACCTGTTAGGATTAGAGTGCATTGGAGAATCTTTTTACATTGTCCCCATCAAAATTTCATATGAACATCTGATTATAGACCAACTGGTTATCTGACTATTTACAAACCTTTCAGTTGCCAGTGCAAGTGCATGTTCATTTCCACAATTTATGTTTGTGTGATAGTTCTGCATGTTGTTGCTAATCTTCTTCATCCTCAAACCTGTGCTACTCTTCTTTGGGTTTTTCCCCTCAAGAACTTGTACTATTCTTTAATCTCCTCCAGTTTAAACAGTCTAACTGGTATGCATGTTCTTTATTCTTTATCTCTGTGACCAAATGTGTCCTTTCAAGCTCATGGTCATTGTCTTTAAAACTACTCAGAGCCCCCCACATTTTTAAATTCTGCATTTAGCTTCTAGTAAACTTAAAAATGTGCACAACTTTTTTGGATGCAAATAAATTTTATGCCACCTTTCCAACCATCTTGCTTTGGATACTTAAATCCTACACAAAATTCAGCTCCTGTAGGTAAGCTTTCACTCCCTATGAATCGGAAGATACAAAGTAGAATTAATAGATTGTCGAAATGGGGAGATGTTTCTACCCAGCATACGCTGGGGAATATTTTTTGCTTTGAAAAATTCTGCTCTTCAATTTATTTTGCACCTGTTAAGATTGTGTCTTCAACAATCATGAACTTTGTGCCCTTTCCTAAAGTGGACTCCCAACATGTACTGGATTTGAAATGTGCTTCTTGATATCTTAGGCTAAAAACTAATCAAATTTATTTAAGTGGAGTTATCAGAATCAACCAGAACAGAAGCATTAGCAAACAAAATCTGACACCGAACCACATAGGTGATTTTAGAACAGATGCCCAATTTTGGTCAGAGTTTGAAGGCATGTCTTAAAGGATTCATAGAGAGGGGAGAGATTTGGGGCAGGGTGTTGTGGAGGAACTCCAGAGCTTGGGGCCGAACTGAAGATTTTAAAACTAATTTTTCTAGAAGCTAGTTGCAGTATTTAAAAATGAAGGGTATGAAAGACACGGGCACTGAGTGGTGGAGCGATTAAAATTTGGGATACATAAGAGGCCAGAATTCAGAGAGCACAGATGTAGGACATGCAGAGGTTGGAGATGGGGAACAGTGAGACCATGGAGAGATTTGAAAATAAGGATGAGGATTTTAAAACCATGGTGTCACTCAAATGGAGTCAGTGTAGGTCAATGACTACAGGGGTGATGGGTGAATGGGACTTGATGCGAGTCAGGATATGGGCAGGACAGTTTTGAATGAGCCCAAGTTTATGGAGGGTGGAACATGGGAAACCTGCAAGGAGTGCATTGTAATAGTCAAATCTAGAGAGTAACAAAGACATAGATGATGATTTAGTAGCAGGTGAGTTGTGGCAGTGTGGACTGGGGTGGTGCTACAGAGATCATCAAGCAGATATATTTCAGATTTCTCGTCACCTTTTTTAAAAAAAATCTTTATTGGAATATGGTCATTGCTGGCAAGGGCAGCATTTATTGCCCATCTGTTGTTGCACTTTGGAAGATGGTTTGGTAGAGGTGCTCTGTCAATGTTGTTAGGTGGAAAGCTTTTTTGTTGTTGGGCTGTAAGTGTCTCTAGTGAGACTATTTATTGGCCATTCCAAGTTGCCCTGAGAAGGTGGTTGATCTTTTTGGCACCTTAAGGGAGCAGTTAAAAGGCAGTCACTTTGGTGTGAGACTGGAGTCACATGTAGACCAAACTGGGTAAAGATGGCAGTTTTACTTCTCTGAAGTTTCCTATAAGTGAACCTATTAGTTTTTATGAAAATCTGACAGCTTCTTCATCTCGATTAACTGCTACTAGCTTTTTATTTCCAGATTATTGACATACTGATACAATACCATTCCCATTTCAGAATTTTGACCCGCAACAATGAAGAACCAGCGATTATAAGTTCAAGTCAGTCTCCTTTTCTGACTTGGAGGGGAATATGGAGTAATGGTGTTCCTACACACCAGTTGCCCTTGTTCTTTTAGGTAATGACTCACTGGTTTGGAAGATGCTGTTGAAGAAGCCTCACAAGTTGCTGCCCACATCATGTAGATATTGCATATGCATGCTGGTGATGGAAGAGATGGTTGATTGACCAATTGGTGAAATGCCAATCAAGCAGACTGCTTTTTTCCTGACTGTTGCAATTCTTGATTGTTGCAGCAGCAGGCATCCAGGCAGCTGGATTCCATAACAGCCTTATGCCTTGCTTAATTTTGGGGAGTTAAAATAGTAAAGCTCTCAGATCCACAGTAATTCTTCTAACTCGAATTATGTGTCTGAGGAAGTTTAATCTACAGAACCACCTACAGTTCTTAGCATTTACAGCAACATAGATAGGAGTATAGCAAAGACTAGATAGCTCACCTGGGTTAAATATTTCTCTACCATTTTAAATCCAGACTTGTAGTGAAAGAAGATCAAAAGGTATCTTCACATTAAATGAAATTCAAAGTAGGCCCTTCAGAGTTTAGTTCTTTTCGAGAGATCCAACATGCAACCTTGAATGGAACAGTACAGAGGCCAGACTTGAGCAATTGATGGCCTAACAAACAACCTTAATTGTTTCTAATTGTGGATTATTGTCTTTTTTAAGGTTATCGCTCAGACCCTTTCTTGCTGATCACAGCACACACAGAGTTAATACTGGTTTCTCCTGGCTGTTCTTGCAGGCTAAGGAATATACGTTATTCTCTGGTAAGCTAAATGTTTGCTATAAATCTGAGGTTTGGCTCATATCAAGCAAAAGAGAGCATAGTATGCTGTCAGTTTTATTGGGAATCATTGGGGGTTGATCTGTCAAATATTATTGCTGATAGCCAGTTGCACACAATTATTATCAGTCACTGTAGATGAAGCACAGTAAATTGGGAAAAATGTCTTTGTGACTTATTAATCTGTGAATCACTCAGTAAATTGGTTTTGATTAACAGCTTCAAAGGAGGTATGACTAATCCCTTGCAGTTACTTTTGACAATTCTGTGCCTTGGAGCTTCTAATTGTGAATTTATATAAGGCTTTAAGGGCTGGGTTCAGGAGTCAATATAATGCAGGTAGACCTAGCTGCATCTGGCTTCATGGTACCATTACCCTGCTCAAGTTGTGAGTGGCAGTCAACGTTATTTTTGAAAAGGATAATTTTAACTTTACAAGGTCAGTGGGAACGGGGTAAGATTGGGGAGGGAATCCCTTTTACATTCCTCCTATTTTATGCTCCATTGACTTTAACAGAACCTAAAATTGAGCTGTGTTTAAACCAGGTGTACAACCTCGTTCCTGGTGGAAGGTTTTAGTTAAAATGTCCCTCCTTAGTTTTGTATCCCCTTCGACAACTCTTAGTTCTTTTAAAGCACAGCTTTACCCAACTATTAATAAAAGGTATGTAATTGCTCATGAATTGACTAGGTAAAAAATTTATTTGAATATTGTGCTATTTGCAGATCTTGTCTTGATTTTCCTGTATTCAGCCTTTAAATGTAACGAGGACTTTTTGACATGTCACCAGACTAAAGCATGTAGGCAAAAGTGACAGGAAGCCGTGGGAGAATCCACTGAGTAAGTTACTGAATTGAATTAGAAATTAACTACTGATTCTGGGTACACTGAGCCATACATGGCAGAAGTCTGAATGCTTGTTTAGTTAGAGGTAACTTGGTATGCTTACAGTAACAGTTTTCTAGATGTGAATGTGAGGGCACATATTAGGAAAAAGCCTAAATGGTAGCAAGCAATTTCACCTGATTTTTTAAATATTGCTGTCTTCCTCTTAATGTCCTAACTGAAAGAAGAGGAGATCACCTAAGTCACACTATCAATAGCAATAGACAATTCAGCCCTAGTGCAGTTTGAAATTCTATGAGGATGAAGTCTGAAATTCCTTGCACTGGAAACCTTTGCTCCATGTTAGAGATTATTCGTGAGCTCTGTTTTACTATCTCTTCCTGTGGGATTGTCTTGTCTTTGTCCTTGACATCTTTAGTAATCGTTTTTGTACTTGTATCTCCATTCTGTTTTGAGATAGACACTTAGACCAAAAAGAAAAGGAAACACAGTGAGCACCTATTTTCCATTTATTTCCTAAACCTTAGCATATAAAGGATGTATAATGATTCTTAGAGGTTAAGTTATTTTCACCTAGAATTCTAATTACTCAATCATTTGATGTATACTTCTATTTCACAATGTAGAAGTTCTGTATCTGAGATGATGGGCAAAGCAACTAGGATTCAGGTACTACAATATCTTCAACACTGTTCATTCACAATTAGAACCTGGGATCAAATGCAACCCATGGGGCAACTAGATGTTCATAGAATCATACAAGAACCTACAGCTTTTTGTGTCTATGCTGGCTCTATGAAGGAGCAGCTCACTTTGTGCCACTTCCACTCCTGCTCCCCGTAGCCATGCACATTCTTCCTTTTCCGGCAATAATCCAATTTCCTTTTGAATGCCTCAATTGAACCTGTCTCCACCACACTTTCAGGCATTGTATTCAAGATCCTAACCACTCGCTGCGTCAAAGATTTTCCTCATATCGTTGTTGCTTCTTTTACCAATTGCCTTAAACCTGTCTCTTCTGGTTCTCAATGCTTCCATCAATGGGAACAGTTTCTCCCTATCTACTCTATCCAGACCCTTCATGATTTTGAATACCTGCTATCTGAAGTTTTGTCTTTAGGACATTAGATCACCCAAATGCTGAAGGTTTCCCCATTCTGGTGATGGATTGAGGTGATCTGATTGGGTCAGATGCTGCCCTTTTGCAACTGGGACAGATTCAGAGTGCTAACTTTTTTAGCCAAGATCTTCTGGTCTCCAGATGGTTGGTACTCCAGAAGATGAGCTACCTTTGGAAGTCCGAACGCAACAATTCTGTGGGAATTACCCATCAGCAGTTTCAACTTCGAATGGACAGTTCTCCAGGATCCTCCAAAAAAATCTCCAAGTTAGAGTTCGTGCATTCGGAGGGTTCTGACTCATTTCCTCGATAGTTACCCAGTAAATATTAGACAGAAGGTACCTCCCCACCACTGCCATATCCCGATCCTCTGGCTCCCCAAATCCCCACTCTGCCTACTCACTTCACGAACACGCTGCAAAGCTATTTAAATGTCCCACAGCTTTTCACTGTGTTAATGAATGAAGACTTACCAGAGTGCTGTAAAAAGGTGGCGTGGCATGGCTTCTTACAATCCTGTAGTATGGAGAAGGACTCTGAGTACAAGTATATTTCTGAAGAGGGAGGTCCGGGCCAGAAATGCAGACCTCCAACATCGAGTAAGAAAATAAGAGTGGAGTGGCAATCCGACAGTGATTGTACTGGGAAGGTTCAGTCCAATTTCCCTGATGGCTGTAAAGGGCAAATACAAAATGAGTCTGTCAAACCTTACCCCTGCTCCTTCAGGGCAAGAGCTTGCACAACAACATAAATTTGAGAGCTTTATTGGCAGCACAACTCAAAAGATAATGTGGTTGGGCTGGAGTGGATAATTGGAACTTGTAAATTGGTGATTGGAAAATGTTCATGTTAATTCCTGAGTGTTGTGGAAGGAGCTTTATTTTATATGAATCACAAGTTGTGGGATTGCTTGATGGGATAGTGTACCATATACCTAATATGGTAATGCTCAATGGGGCATTTTGGAGGTAGCTTTTCTTTTCAACTAACCTATAATGTACCTGATTTGAGAGTGCTTTATGGGGAAATTTTTTTTTTGATGACATCAAACTCTTGATCTCAGGTCAGTTATAGTATCAGTGATAGAGCACCTAAACTCTTAACTTCCTAGTGAAAAAGTGTGAGCTGATACAATGTGAGCTATTCTTTTTATATTACAGAAATATAGGAAGCTATGGATGAACCCGACAGGAAAAATACCATTGCTGATTAGCTGGGTTTTTTCTAAAGCATGAAACCATCCTGTTAACTTGTATTTCTCAATTGTTTCTTTCACAAAAAAAACGCCCAGCTCTTTAAATTTTCTGACACCATCTGCTTTTAAATACTGTGTTCCATGAATTTATCACTGTCAGGGTGGGGTGGTGAGCAGTCTAGTCTTTGAAACCCTTCAACAGTCAGAAAGCAAAGGAGGAAATTAGAAATGAATGTAGCTATATAGAAGGGGGAACAAAACAGTCAAGGAATGACGGAACTAAAAGCAGAAAACGCTGGAAATTCCCAGGTCATTAACTCTGTTTCTCTCTCCACAGATGCTGCCTGACCTCCTGAGTATTTCCAGCATTTCCTACTTTTATTTTTGACATCCAACATCCATGGTATTTTGCTTTTGAATCAGAGGACTACATTTGATTGGGGGAATGTCCACTTTTAAACCTCTTTATTCTGAGAATTTTGAAGGGTATACCTTTGTCTGTTGCAACAAACCAACAGTCAATGTAAAGTAGCAATGCTAGGGCTAGCCAGAAGACTCTTTCTTTTAAAAAAATTTACATGAGAAGCAAACCACCATGTTTCAAACATAATATTTGACAAAAGGAAAAACTTCTTTGTGTTTCTGATATTTTTAAGAGAAGTGTAACTTGTAATTACCCTGTACAGAGTATATTTAGTCATGTTTGTTTACTTAGTCAATTGGTCTGTTCATTCAGAATTTGAACTGGGGTTGATGAGTGTGTTTACCCTTGCAGGAATGAATTTCCTTTCCAGGCAGAGCTGGCTGGTTGCTTATATATCTCTCTCTTCTATTTTCCACCAAGTGGGAAAGAGGTTGCTCTGATCCTGAAGGGATTTGATAAAGTAGATGGAGAGAAAATATATTTCCTCTGGTGCGGAGGTACCAGACCAAAATACATAATCTTACAATTAGAGCTGGACCATTTAGGTCAGGTAGCACTTTTTTCACACTCAGAATAGTGAAAATCAGAGACTCGCTCCTGCAAAAGTCTTTGGATGTTGGGTTAGTTGAAAGTTTCAAGACCAAGATTGAGTTAGATTTTTATTAGATTAGGGCATCAAGGGGTATTCAGCAAAAGTGGGTAAATGGAGTTGAGATACAGATTAACCATGATGTAATTGAATACTGGAACAGGAGTGGATTAATGGACTACTTTTGTTCCTAAGGTCCCTGTTAAGTGATTCACCAGCAGACTTGTCAATAAAATCAGTTTACCTCTTCCACCTCCTTGCAAAGCAGATCCAACTTGCTGACTGCTTACTACCTGAAATGTAGCAGTTCAAAGTCAGTTTCAAAGACTAGCTGCTCTAGCTAGATCTCTTCAATTTCTTCAGTCTGTGGATTTTTAAAAAAATTGTATAGGTTCACTGTTTTTATAATGCAACATAACTTTAGCCTATTCTCAAATCCCTTCCATGAAGAAATGATCAAAAGACAAACAAGAAAGGACTGATTGATTGAACAACAACTAGAACAACACAATTTTACATTTATGAAGTGCCTTCAACATGGGAAAACATCCTAAAGCACAGCATGGAGACAAAATCAGACATTTGGGAAGTGACCAGTGCTTTGTCAAATTGTTGCTTCAAAGACGATCTTCAGGAAGGAACCGGAGATGGTGAAAATCAGTTGTTTAGGGTGGAAATTCCTGTTTGGGGCCTTGGTGGCTGAAGACACTAGGATGAAGAAAGGGCGGATTGCAAAGAAAGGCAGAATAGAGCAATCTGGTGATTGGGTGGCTATGGGTCTGGAAAGGATGATAAAGGTAGGTTTAGGCATAGCAATAAAGGGATTTAAATATGAGAATGAGGCCATACCCTATCTGTATATCAAATTTTGTTGACATCTGTCAATCAGTTTTTGAGTTTATCGTTTACAGACTAACAAACCAAGGTGAAAACATGTCTCTTCTGTGACAAAGGCAATTATCTTTTTTAATTTTAATTCTTGGGCACTGTAGCATAGTAATTGTTACTAGATGAATGGTATAGAGGCCTGGACAAATGATCTATAGACTTGAGTTCAAAGCTGATCAAGGCAGTTGGGAAATTTGAGTTCAATTAAATAAACATGGAATAAAAAGCTAGTATAGGTTATGGTGACCACAAAACTACAGGATTGCCACAAAGCCCCAAATGGTTCATTAATGTCCTTTAGGGAAAGAAACCTGCCATCCTTGCCTGGTCTGGCCTATGTATGACACCAGACCCACAGGAAAGTCGTTAATTCTTGACTGCCTTCGGAAGCCACTCGGTTGTATCAAATTGCTGCTGAAAAGTTAAATAAAAATAGAACCAGTTGTACAATCTGATATCGACCAAGGCACTGGATATGACAAAGGCATACCCTGCTTAGACGGCCCAACAAAGGTACACCCTGTTCAGATGACCCTGCAAAGTAATTTTCTCTAACATTTGGGAACTCATGCCAGAGTTTGAGAGCTGCCTCATAGCCAAGTCAGGCAGCAGCCTGACATAGGCATACACACAGAATTGTACTTTATAGCCCATGTCCAGACTCCTCCATCACAGGACAAACCCACCAGTGGTATATAGTTGGGAGGGAAGTGGCCCTTGGAGTCCTGAATATTCAGTTCAAAATCCATGAAGTTTCATGCCAATAGGTCAAATATGGGCAAAGGAATCTTTTGCTGATTACCACCAACTGATTCCCTTAGCTGATGAATCAGGACTGTTCCATGTTGATCACCACTTTGACGAAGCACCATGCGTAAAAAGGACACAAAATGTACTCTGGTTTGGGAGACTTATGCATCTATCACCAAGTGTGGCTCTGGAACAGCAGACTGGGCCTGCAGCAAGTGCTAAGGGAACCAATGCAAAGAAAAAACCAACTTGACCTCATCTGTCACAGAGTGATCTATTCATGATGATCACAACACAACCTCCTTGTGGAGACAAAGTGCTGTCTTCACAATGAGGACATCCTCCATTCTTTTGTATGGATGCACAACTATGCTAGGTTCAAAACAGATCTGGTAGCCCAAAACTACATCCATGAACTGCTGTGGGTCATTACCAACAGCAGAGATGTATTCCACTGCAACCTGTAACTTCATGGCTGAGCATATGCCTCACTGTACCATTACCATCAAGCCAGGGGTTTATCCCTGGTTCATTAAGGAGTGTAAAAGAGCAGTGCCAGGCATCTTTAAAAATGAGGTGATAACCTGGTGAAGCTACAATACAGGACTACCTCCATGCTGAAGAGTGGAAGCAGCATGCTATAGGCAGGATAAACAATCCCACATAGGATCAGATCAAAGCTGAGAAGTTCTGGTTGACAGTTAGGCAACGAGGCAGAGAAGAAGGCCCTGCCTTCAGCAAGTGGTTGGGGCACCAAGAGGGAAAAGCCTACTTAACCCTGCCCTCACCAATCTACCTGTCAGAGATTACAGAATTGGCAGGAATGACCACCGAACATTTCTTGTGGCAATGAAGTTCTGTCTTACCGTCCTTCGTTTTGTGTGGTGCTACTACCATACTAAACAGGAAAGCTTCAGAACAGATCTAGCAACTCAAAACTGGGCATCCATGAGGCATTGTGGGCCATCAGTAGCAGCAGAAGTGTAATGAATCAAAATGTAACCTCATGGGCCGGCATACCCCTCACTCTAGTATTATTAAGCCAGAGGATCAACCCTGGTTCAAAGAGAAGTGCAGGTCAGTGTGCTCGGAGCAGCACTAGGCATAACTAAAAATGAGGTGCCAACCTGGTGAAGCTACAGCTCAGAGATACATGCATGCTAAACAGCAGAAACACCATATGATAGAAAGAACTAAGTGATCCCATGACCAGTGGAGCAGACCAAAGCTCTGCAGCCTTGCCACATCCACTCGTAAATGGTGGTAGACAATTAAATAACAAGTGAAGAGCTGCAAACCTCCACCACGCTATGTTAACTCAATGTTATTAAAATTATGCAGCTCTTACTTGAGGCTTTTCCCCTGCCTGGTTGATGCTCTAACTGCAATGCTGAAAAAAGAAATATTTTTATTAAGAATTTCCACCTCCCTGAGGAGGCTTCAGGCCAATCGACATCCAACAAACTGCTCTGAAAATTCTGCTGACATTTTGACAGCTATGACAAATTGTACCAGAGCAGCTGAGACAATCCACAACATTCGCAAACAATCAACAATATTTTAATTAAAACAACCCACAACATTCTTTAAAATGTTAATTCACTGTATCTCCCAATGTTAATGGATCCTTTAATATATGGAAATATCTCGCCGTTCCTTCACTGTCGCTGGGTTAAGACCTTGGAATTCCTTTCCTAACAACACCGTGGGTGTACCTACACCACATGGACTGCAGCAGTTCAAGAAGGCAGCTCACCTCTATCTTCTTAAGGGCAACTAAGGATAGGCAATATATGCTGGCCGAGGCAGTGAAGCCTACATCCTATGAATGTATAATAATAAAAAAAAACTCCAGGATCAAGATTCAGATCAGTATCTTCACCAAAAACTAATCAGTTCTTCCTTGGGCCATACCCTACCTGTGCAGAGGATCTCATTGAAACCCGTTCTCTAGTTTTTGAGGTATATTGTTCACAAACAGACTAACAAACAGGGGTAAAAACATTACCTCCAGCACCCACCTTCATTGGCGGAGGTAACTAATGGGAGGATGAAAATTCTCATCCTTGATAGTGGGGCAGCCCAGCACATGAGTCCATGAGACAAGGCTGAAGTGTTTGCCACCATCTTCAGCCAAAAGCGCTGACTGGTTGATCCATTTCAAACTCTTCCTCAGGTCCCCAGCATCACAGTTGTGAGTCTTCAGCCAATTCAATTCATTCCACATAATACCAAGAAACAGCTGATTGCACTGTGCACAAAGAAGGCTGTGGGCCCTGACAACAACTAGGCTGTATTGCTGAAGACTTGTGCTCCATAACCAACCGTAGCTCTAGATAAGCTGTTCCATCACAACTTCAACAGTGCATTCTGCATGATAATCTGAAAAATTGACCAGTTATGTCCTATCCACAAAGAATAGGTGAAATCCAATCCAGCCAATTACTACTCTTAATCATCAGGAAGGTGACTAAAGGGTTCGTCGACCGCACTTTAAGAAGCATTTACTCAGCAACTACCTGCTTACCAAGGTTCAGTTTAAATGTTGCCAGTGTCACTCAACTCTATAGCCTTCGTTCAAACATGGACAAAAGAGCCGAATTGCAGAGTTGAGGAGAAAATGACTGTCCTTAAATTCAAGGCAGCATTTGATCGAGTGTGGTGTCGTGAAGCCCTGGTAAAACTGAAGCAACAGAAGTAAAGGGGAGCTCAGGGATTTCTTGGCAGAGTGTCCGAGGACCAACCATCCTCAATTACGTAATCGATGATCTTCCTTCAATCGTAAGGTTAGAAATGGGGGTGTTATGATTATTGTACAACAGCAAGACCTGGATAACATCCAGGCATGGGCTGACAAGGGGCAAGTAACGTTCGCACTACACAAGTGCCAGGCAATGACCATCTCCAACAAGCAAGAATCTAACCATCACCCCATGATGTTAAGTGGCATTACCATCACTGAATTCCCCATTATCAACATCCTGGGGGCTACATCAGTGACCAGAAACTGAACTGGACTAGCCATATAAATATCGTGGCTACAAGAGCAGGTCAGAGGCCAGAAATCGTGTGACGAGTAACTCACCTCCTGATTCCCCAAAGCCTGTTCACCATCTGCAAGGCACAAGGAGTGTGATGGAACATTTCCCACTTGCCTGGATAAGTGCAGCTTCCACAACACTCAAGAAGCTTGACACCATCCAGGACAAAGCAGCCTGCTTGATTGACACCACACTCACAAGCATTCACTCCCTCTGCCACAGATGCACAGTAGCAGTGTTGTGTACTATCTACAAGATTTTCTGCAGGAATTCACCAAGGCTGCTTAGACAGCACCTTGTTACCCACAACCACTACCATATAGAAGGACAAGGGCATCTACATAGTTGGGAACACCACCACCTGGAAGTTCCCCTCCAAGTCTCTCGCCATCCTGACTTGGAAATATATCGCCGTTCCTTCACTGTCGCTGGGTCAAAAACCCTGGAATTCCCTTCTTAACAGCGCTATGGGTGTAGCTACACCACTTGGATTGCAACGATTCAAGAAGGCAGCTTACCACCACCTTCTTGAGGGCAGCTGGGGATGGGCAATAAATGCTGGCCTAGCCAGTGAAGCCCACATCCCCTGAATGAATTTAAAAAAAATTCAGGTAACATTTGCAATACCTCCGATAATGAAGCAGCTTTATGGCTGGACAACATCCACATTTGGGTTAACAAGTGGTAAGTGACGTGCCACATCAATGCTACGCAATGACTATTTCAAACGAGAGAATCAAACCACCTTGCCTTGCCATTGCCATCGCCATCATGAAATCCCTCATCAAGGTCCTGGGTGCCACCATTGACTCAATTTAGGTGGACCAATTACATAAAAACTGTGGTTACAAGAATAGACAGCAACTGTGTACTCTGGTGATTTATCTCGCCTTTTGCCTTCCAAAATTGTTTCCACCATCTATAAGGCACAAGGACTAATGGAATGCTCTCCACTTATCTATAAAACAGTTAGAACACAGAAGGAGGCCATTCAGCCTGTTGTGTCTGTGCTGGCTGTCTGCAAAAGAAACTCAGCTGGTTCCACCTCCGTGCCCCAAGCACCCCGCCCACAGCCTTGTAAGCTTTTCTATTCAGATAATTATCCTATTCCCTATTGAAAGCTATGATTGAATCTCCTGCTGCCACACTCTGAGGCAATCATTCCAGATTCTAATGAGTTTGTGTAAAAAAAAAAATTCTTTGTCCCCTTTGATTCTTTTGCCATTCATCTTATATAGGTGGCCTCTCGTTCTCAATCATTTTTCCAGTTTAGTCCAGACCCCTCATGATTTTGAACACTTACCAAATCTACTCTCAATCATTTTTCTGTAGAGAACTTACACAGCTTCGCCAATATATTCAGGTAACTGAAGTCCCTCAGGCTTGAACCAGCCTTGTAAATCTTTTCTACACCCTGTCTAATGTCTGCACATACTTCCAAAAGTGTGACCTGCAGCATTGGACACATTACTCCCAGTTGAGGCTGAACCAGTGTTTTATAAAGGTCCATCATGACTTCTGTACTTCTGTATTCTGTTCCTTTAATTTTTTTTTATTTTGGGATAGACATAGTGTTAAGGGCTTGGATGGAGTGGATTTCTTGAAATGTGTACAACAGAACTTTTTAGGTCAACATGTAGGGGTCCAATAAGGGACGGTGTAGTGCTGGACCTAATTCTGAGGAATTAAGCTGGACAGGTGGCTGAGGTGATGGTGAGGGAGCATTTTAGTGATAGCGACCACAACTTGGTACAAGTTAAGCTTGTTATGGACAAAGAAATAGATAAGTTGCAAAAAAATGTTTTGGATTGGGTGAGAGCGGATTTTAGTAAAATAAGGCAGGATCTGGCCAAGGTAGACTGGGAACAGCTACTTGTGGGAAATCTACAGAAGAGCAGTGGGAGGGGGGGGTTCAAAAAGGAAATGGGAAGGCTACAGGCTCAACATGTTCCCTCTAGGGTGATAGGAAGGAGTAACAAGCCCAGAGAACCATGGATGACCAGAGATATTCAGGATACGATGAGAAGGAAAAGAGATGCTTTTAGCAGGTACAAGGGGAGCAAATCAGCGGAGGTATTAGTGGAGTATAGAAAGTGTAGGGTGGAGCTTAAGAAAGCAATTAGGAGAACAAAGAGGGGATATGAGAAAGCTCTGGCTGGTAAAAGTAGGGAAAATGCCAAGATATCAATGGGAAGAGGATAACCAGGGAAAGAATGGGGACCCAGGGGGCAATCTGTGGGTGGAGCCAGAGGACATCGCTAGAGTGTTGAACAAATGCTTCACATCCGTTTTCACCCAAGAGAATGAGGAAGAAGGTATGGAACTCGGGGAGAGAGACTGCGAGGTTCTTGAGCAAATTGATATAGGGAGTGACAAGGTATTGGAGGTGCTGGCAGGCTTAAAAGTGGACATATCTCCAGGTCTGGATGATTTGTGTCCCAGACTGCTGAGGGAGGCTAGGGAGGAGATCGCAAGGGCTCTGACCGAAATTTTTAATTCCTCTCTGGCCACGGGGGAGGTGCCAGAGGACTGGAGAACAGTTAATGTGGTTCTGCTATTTAAGAAGAGTTGTAGATAAAAGCCAGGGAACTACAGACCAGTGAGTCTCACGTCAGTGGTAGTGAAACTATGGGAGAAAATTCTGAAGGAGATAATCTGTCTCCACTTGGAGAGGCAAGGTTTGATCAGCATGGCTTTGTCAGAGGGAGGTCATGCCGAACAAATTTGACTGAAATTTTTGAGGAGGTGACCAGGTGTGTAGATGAGGGTAGTGCAGTTAATGTAGTTAAATGGACCTCAGCAAAGCCTTTGACAAGGTCCGACATGGGACACTTATAAAGGAGGCAAATACACATGGGATACAGGGTAATTTGATAAGGTGGATTCAAAATTGGCTTTGTTGTAGGAGACAGAGGGTGATGACAGAAGGATGCTTTAGTGATCTGTGCTGGGTCTCCTATTATTCTTCATTTATATAAACGACATAGATGACTCGGGCGGGGGGGGGGGGGGGGGGGGGGGGGGGGGGGGGGGTGGGGGAAAGAAAGGATTAGTAAGTTTGCAGATGACACAAAGATTGGCCTGGTGGTTAACAGTTAGATTGATTGTCTTGGGCTACAGGAATATATAGACGGGATGGTCAAATGGGCAGATAATAGGCAGATGGAATTTAACCCTGAAAAGTGTGAGGTGATACACTTTGGAAGGGGTAATTTGACAAGGAAGTATTCAATGAACGGCATGACACTAGGAAGTTCTGAAGGACAAAGGGACCTTGGCGTGTGTGTCCATAATCTCTGAAGGCTGAGGGGCATGTTAGTGGGATGGTGAAAAAGGCATATGGGACACTTGCCTTTATCAGTCAAGGCATAGATTACAAAAGTAGTGAGATCATGTTGGAGTTGTATAGAACCTTTGTGAGGCCACAGCTGGAGTACTGTGTGCAGTTCTGGTCGCCACATTGTAGGAAGGATGTGATTGCACTGGAGGGGGTGCAGAGGAGATGCACCAGGATGTTGCCTGGATGAAACATTTCAGTTATGAAGAGGTTGGATAGACTTGGGTTGTTTTCGTTGGAGCAGAGAAGACTGAGGGATGACCTGATCGAGGTGTACAAGATTATGAGGGGCATGGACAGGGTGGATAGGGAGCAGCTGTTCCCCTTAGTTGAAGGGTCAGTCATGAGGGGACACAAGTTCAAGGTGAGGGGCAGGAGGTTTAGGGGGGATGTGAGGAAAACCTTTTTACCCAGAAGGTGGTGATGCACTGGAATGCGCTTTCAGGGAGGGTGGTGGAGGCAGGTTGCCTCGCATCCTTTAAAAAGTACTTGGATGAGCATTTGGCACGTCATAACATTCAAGGCTATGGGCCAAGTGCTGGTAAATGGGATTAGGTAGGTAGGTCGGTCAGGTGTTTCTCATATGTCGGTGCATACTCGATGGGCTGAAGGGCCTCTTCTGCATTCTGAGAGTCTGTGATTCTCTATTTATAAAGTCCAGGATCTCGTATGTTTTATTTACCACTTTCTAAACTTACCCTGCCACCTTAACTGATTTGTGCACATTCACCCCAGATCCCTCTGCTGAACCCCATTTAGAATTGCATCCTTTATTTTGTATTAATTCTTCCTGCCAAAACACAACATTGCACACTTCTCTGTGCTAAATTTCACTGCCATGCACCTGCCTATTCCACCAGCCTGTCATGTCCTCTTGAAGTCCATTACTATCCTCCTCACAGTTCGTAATACTTCCAAGTTTTGTCTCATTTGCAAGATTTGAAATTGTGCCCTGGCACCCAAGTCCACGGTGTTAATATAGTTCAAGAAGAGCAATGGTCCTAGTACCCTGGGGTACATTTCTTGAGTCCGAAATATAAGCGTTTGTTACCACTCTCTCACTCTGCCAACTCCATACCCATGTTGCTGTTTTCTCTTTTATTCACTTTGGCAATGTGGCAACTCATCAGATACCTTTTGGAATTCCATGTACACCACATTAACTGCATTACTCTCATCAACCCTCTTATCTGATCAAAACCCTCTATTATCTGATCAAAAAAGTTAAGTAAACACTTTTTGCCCTTAATAAATACATGCTGGCTTTCTTGAATTAATCCAGATTTGCCCAAGTGACTTAATTTTTTCCTGGATTATTGTTTTTAAAAGCTTTCCCACCACTGTGGTTAAACTGACTGGTCTATAGTTGCAGGGTTTATCCTTACACCCTTTTTTTTTGAACAAGCGTGTAACATTTGCAATTCTCCCGTCCTCTGGTATCGCCCCTGTATCCAAGAAATATTGGAAGATTATGGTCAGTGCCTCTGCAATTTCCACCTTTACTTTCCTCAGTATCCTCAAATGTATCTGATCTAGTGCTGGTTGCATAGCCAACCTTTCTTAATTCTCTTCTTTATCAATTTTTTAGCCCATCACGTGTCTCAACCACCCCAACTTTCACCATGACTTTGGCAGCATCTTCTTTCTTGGTAAAGGCAGATACCAAATACTCATTTAGTACTTGTTGCCATGCATGAATCTCCTTTTTGGTGCCTAATTGGACCCACTCCTCCTTTTACCACCCTGTTACTAATTATATGCCTGTAGAAGACTTTTGGATTCCCTTTTATGTTAATTGCCAGTCTCTCTTCACTTTTTTTGCAAACTCTCTGAACTCCCTACATTCAGCCTGGTTTTCACCTATTCTGTCAACCTGACATCTGTTATATAAAACCTTTTTCTGCACCATCTTGCTCTCTGTCTCTTTCTTAATCCAGGAAACCTCTGTTGTCCCACCTTTTCCCACTTTGTGGGATGTACTTAGTCTGCACATGCCCATTGTTCCATTACCATTTTGCTTGCCAGACTTTGATTCCAGTTTACCTGGGACAGATCTGTTCTCACCACATTGAAATTTGCCTTCCATCAATTATTTTTAATCTGGATTGCTCCTTGTCCTTTGCCACAGCTACCCTAAACTTTATGATCTGCATAAATGTTGCCCTACAGCCACTTGATCCATTTGACCCCATCATTCCCCAGAACCAGATCCAACAAATTCCCACCCTCATTGGGCTTGAAGCATACTTACCTGGAAAATTCTCTTGAACACACTGCAGAAGCTCTTTGTGCTTCACACAAGTAGTATCCCAGTCTAAATTAGGAAATTAAAACTGTCTGTTATAACTGCTCTGTAGTTTTTGCACCTTATTGTAATTTTCTATATCAGGCTTGTCCAACCTCTTCGCATGAGGGGCCACATTGCAATGTTTTTCTCACTCAAGTGGCCAATGAGCAAATTCCAGAAATATAAGGTTTGGCACAACATTAAACGTTAATTTTTTTAAAAGGCTGAGGCATAAAGAAAAGAAACAACTTGCTGAGCAAAAAAAAACGCAATAAAATTGATGATTTAAAAAATGAGTAATTAACCAAGATTACCATTAAAGGGTGTGTGTCCCGCTCACTCCCAGTCTCGGGGGTTCTCACGCACCCTTGCCCATGCCCACTGTGTGAGTGGGTGTGAATGTGTGTTGTTTTGGGGTGAGGGTGAGTAAGAGCAATGAGACTGGGAGTGAGCCAGACACACACACACATTCTTTCTTTCTCTTTCTCTCTCTCATACATCTCTCTCTCTCACATCTCTCTCTCTCACATACATCTCTCTCTCTCACATACATCTCTCTCTCTCTCTCTCTCTCTCTCACATACATCTCTCTCTCACATACATCTCTCTCTCATACATCTCTCTCTCTCTCCTTCTCTCTCATACCTCTCTCTCTCTCTCTCATACCTCTCTCATACATCTCTCTCACTCTCTCACATACATTTCTCTCTCTCTCATACAGCTCTCCAACATATATACCTCTCTCTCATATACACCTCTCTCTCTCTCATATACACCTCTCTCTCTCATACACCTCTCTCTCTCTCATATATACTCACCCTCCTTCTCACACACCCCTCTCTCTCTCTCTCTCTCTCTCTCACACACACACTCACTCTCATTTATTCACTCTCACACACACTCTTTCCCACTGGGTCCAGGTGGTGTTGGGATTAAAATGGTGAAGAGCGATTTGGGATGGCTGGGAAAGTACCAAGATTCTTCCTCCCTGCCCTGTCTAACATTCCAGCTGCCTTGGGTCCTGCTGTTTCTGCAACTGCCACTCCGCCATCTTGCCTCAGTCTCTTCCCCCCTCCTCCCAAGCAGGCAGTCACCCCTGCACTCGCTCTCCGGCAAGCAATATCTCTCTTCCTCACCTCCCTGAAACCTCTCTTCCTCTCCGGTAGACCCATCGCCACCCATGTTCAGGCCTCAGGCTGAATAAAGCCAATCACCTCACACTTCGCTAAGCCTCCAATCATAGATTATTTCTTTCCAACATTTGCTGCTGACAGCATATCCTCTTTCTTTGGGCCCAACTAATGCCTTACTATTTCTTACTGTAGTGTTGTTTGTGCATCTTGTTTTCCCTCTTTGATTTACAGCCTGGTTCCCATCTCCTTACTGATTTTGTTTAAACCCTCCCGGCAGCCCAAGCAAACCGCCCCACAAGGACATTGGTGCTGGTTCAGTTTGTTTGAAACCTGCCCAACCTGTACAGGCCCATCTTCCAGAACTGGCCCCAATGTCTCAGGAATCTAACACGCTTCCTCCAACACCATCACTGCAGCAATGCATTCACCTGCTCTATCCTATTCCATATTCACTGGTGCATGGCATTGGGAGTATTGTGGATATTACAACCTTTTGAGGTGCTGCTCCCGCTAGTTTCATTTCTTACTTCCTAAAATTGGCCTGCAGGATCTCATCCTTCTTTCTGCCTATGTCGTTGGCACCAAAATGGACCATGAATGCCAGCTGTTCAGCCTCACCCCCTCCACATGCCTCCACCCCACCCCACTTCGAGTGCTCTGCAGCAACTCGAAATGCACTCCCCTTAGGATCTGTCACTCTCACCAGAATTCAAAACTGGAAAGCGGTTGGTCAACAAGATAGACTTGGACTGTTGCACCATCTACCTGGTCTTCCTTGGCTGCCTGGCAGTCACCCATTTATTCTCTGCTGTACACCCTTAAGCTGTGCGGTGACTACCTCCAGAAACATGCTATCCACGAAACTGTTCACCCGTAGATGTGCTGCAATGATGCCAGCTGTTGGTCAAGTTCCGATACCTGGAGTTCAAGTTTCTCTGGCTGATGACACTTCTTGTATGTGTTGTCCGGGACAAGTTTCCTGGACTTCCCACATGAAACAGGATATGCATCCCAGAGGACCAGAATGTTCTGTCATGCCTCCATTTATTAAAATTATTACTGTTAAGTCAATTAATTGTTTAAGATTTAGATAAAGACTCACCAGCTACTTACGAATCAGCTCATTCCCTTATACTGACATCACTTTACTTTATAGGGAGGTAGCTCTTTTTGTTACCTCAGATTTTAATTAACTGAAAAAAATTAGAACCCTTTTGTGTTGCTATCCCTTTTGAATTAAAACTTCATCCTTAGCTTTGATTCATGAATTTGATAAAACTAAAGATAATTTGATAATTTGTCATACAATTGCATTCAATGTTCAATTAATGATTTTTTCAAATTCATTTACGGAAGCTGGCTAGGCCAGCATTTATTGCCCATCCTTAATTGCCCTTGAGAAGGTGGTGGTGAGCTGCCTTCTTGAACTGCTGCAGTCTGTGTGATATAGGTACACCCACAATGCTGTTAGGGAGGGAGTTCCAGGATTTTGACCCAACAACAGTAAAGGAACAGCGATATATTTCCAAGTCAAGATGGTGAGTGACTTGGAGGGGAGCTTCCAGGTGGTGGTGTCCCAAGTACCTGTTGCCCTCTCCTCCTCCTGGATGGTAGGTGCTGCCTAAGGGGCCTTGGTGAGTTTCTGCAGTGCATCTTGTGGATGGTGCACAGTGCTGCCACTGCTCGTTGGTGGTGGAGGGAGTGAATGTTTGTGGAAGGGGTCCCAATCCAGCGGGCTGCTTTCTCCTGGATGGTGTCAAGCTTCTTGAGTGTTGTTGGAGCTGCGCTCATCCAGGCAAGTGGAAGGTATTCCATCACACTCCTAACTTGTGCCTTGCAGATGGTGAAGAGGCTTTGAGGAGTGAGGAGGTGAGTTACCGCACAATTCCAAACCTCTGACCTGCTCTTGTAGCCACAGCATTCATATGGCTAGTCCAGTTCAGTTTCTTGTCAATGGTAACCTCCAGGATGTTGATAGTGGGGGATTTAGTGATGGTAATGCCATTGAATATCAAGGGGTGATGGTTAGACCCTCTCTTGTTGGAGATGGTCATTGCCTGGCACTTGTGTGGTGTGAATGTCACTTGTTACTTGCCATTTGTCAGCCCAAGCCTAGATATTGTCCAGGTCTTGCTGCATTTGGACATGGACAGACTCAGTGTCTGAGTAGTTGCAAATGGTGCTGAACATGGTTCAGTTCTGATGATCGCACAGGAGATAATGTACAGAAGTTAGACAGGATGTAATGGAACTTCAATACAGTTCCATGGAGGGAGAATTTAAAGTTGAAACTGTAAGCATAATATCAGGCAAGCAGAATACACTAGACAGAACAAAGTGATCCCACAACCAATCAATCAGTTGTGAATAATGATGCGTAATTAACTAACTGGAAGAAAGAGGATCTGCAAACACCCCCATCCTCTGATCATGCAGCTTAGCACATCAGTGCAGAAGACAAGTTGAAACATTTGCAACCACCTTCAGTCAGAAGTACTGAGTAGATGATCTATCTTAGATCTCCTCCTGAGGCCCCTAACATCACAGTTGCCTATCTTCAGCCAATTTGATTCACTCCCAAGTGATATCATGAAATGGCTGAAGGCACTGGGTACTGCAAAGACCAGGCCTGAATAATTTCCCAGTTATAGTACTGAAGACTTGTGCTGCAGAACTAGCTGCACCTCAAGCCAAGCTGTTCTAGTATAACTACAGCACTGTCATAGGCTTGGCCTAAATAGCCAAGTGGTTATGGTACTGGGCTTGTAACCCCAAGATCAAGAGTTCAAATCTCACAATGGCAAACTATGAAACAATGTAACTTCATCTGAAACAGATGGAAACGTGTTTGTACTCGAAAGAGTTACAGGACTGTCATTCTGGCCACAAAAAACAGAACAAGTTCAAGCTGTCCTATTATCACCCCCTTAGTCTATTGTCAATCACGAGCAAGATATGGAAGGTGTAATTGACAGTGCTATCAAAAGGCACTTAGCAATCACCTTCTCACTGGTGCTCATTTTGAGTTGAGCTTTGGTCCAAACATGGACAAATGAGCTGAATTCGAGGTGAAATAAGAGTTTCTCCCCTTGACATGAAGGCAGCGTTTGATCGATTGTGGTATCAAGGAGTGCTAACGAAATTTAAATCAATGGGATTCGGGGAAAACTGTCCCCTGGTTGGATTCATACCTCGCACAAAAATAAATGGTTGTGTTTATTGGAGGCTGATCATCTCAGCCCCATAACATCGCTGCAGGAGTTTCTAGGCACTGCCATCTTCAACTGCTTCATCAATGGCCTTCCCTCCAACATAAGATTAGAAGTGGGGTTGCCCACTTATTGCATGGTGTCCCATACCACTCGTGACTTCTCAGATACTGAAACAGTCTGTGGTCACATGCATTCAGCCTTGAAATTTGCACTGTGCAAGTGTTTATTAGCTTTGGTTCATTTTACAACTTTTTTGTGCCTTAAGGTGTTGCCAGTGACACTTTTTAATCAGTGATGAAACAAACCCAGCCTGCAGCTGTTACAGCCACAGCACTCTATATCATTCAAACTATTGATGCCCCCCCCCCCCCCTCCCCCCACCCTGGGTTGGATAGCTTCCATAAATTTTTAACCACAGATTTCAATTAAAAGTGTGATCAAATCAGTCAAAAAATATTACAGATTCTTACACCACTGACAAGAAACCTAACTGGACCAGCCATACAAATATTGTGGTTACCAGAGCAGGTCAGAGGCTGGGAATTATGCAGCAACTCAACTCCTGACTCCCCAAAACCTGCCCACCATTTAACTTGCCTGGATGAATGCTGCTCCAGTAATACTGAAGAACCTTTGCACCATCCAGGACAAAGCTGCCTGCCTGATTGGCATACCATCCAGAACCTCACACATTCACCCCCTCCACCACCTGAGCATCATGGCATCATTGTGTACCATCTACACAATGCACTGCAGCAACTTGACAAGTAGGCTGTTTTGACAGAACGTCTAGAAACGTCCAGAAAGACAAGGGCAGCAGACACATGGGAACATAGCCACCTACATGTTCTTCTCCAGGCCACACAGCATCCTGCCTTGGAGCTATATTGCCGTTCCATCGTTTTAGTTACATTATGAACATCTTGATTTTGTGTTAGTTAATACCTTCTTTTTGAGTTCTCAGTCTAAAAGCAGATCCGCTCCGCAGTGCTACGACCTCCACTACAGGCATGGAGGCAGGTCCCAGTTCTACCCCATCTGGAATGGAGATCGAACCCCCTGCTATTTGCACTAATGTGACCCACAGCATCTGCCCAGATGAGTGAGCCAATTGTGCCCCCCTCCTTTCCTCAAGGAGCCTGAGTTGCTGTGGCAATGTATACTTTTGCATACATGTTGCAGCTTGAAGCTATGGATAAGTGATGATTGAAATCTAGTTTCTTTCCATGACATGGCTGACCAGGAATCTCTCCCGCTCTTACCGCCTGCCATCAGCTTATGTTGGAAGGATTTACAAGTTGATACTCAACCTTTTGGCCACATTATGAACACACCTTCCTTGGCCATCAAGTCGTGGAATGGAGCTTGAACCCAGAACGTCTTGCTCAGAGAAGGGAAGCTACCCACTGTGCCTCCAATTGATGCCCATTGGGTATAATAGTATTCCCTGTAACCTGAACTGGAAATTAGTGTTATTCGCTGAAGGTGGGCTGAGCAAACATTTGCTATGGCAAAGCCAAATGTTAATTTTAAGTCACTTTGAAGAAGGATGGGCATATAGTACAGACTTTATGATCAGATTTATTTAATTCAATCCCTAAAATTTGCCTTTATGTAATAATACAAAATAAAGAACATGGCAAGCAGGGCAACAGCTGTGTGTCGACATTATTGACTTGCAGATTGTAGTTAACTCACCTCCAGCATTTCTGATTTATTTGCCTCAGTGAAAGATCTCAATTTTTCCTTGAATGAAATTTGACTTTCCTCACAACTTTCCTGTTTCAAAAGGCCTGACTCCTTTTGGCTCCCAGACAGACATATTAAAAGGCTTCCCAGTGCAATGGGTATATGCTGTTTTTTGATTGCCTGAATATGATAATGCATAACCTTTTAATCTATCGGAAAAACAAGTTATATTTTAGCATGTTAACCACCTATCATCAAGGTACTTTAAAGTTTGGAGAACATTTTTTTCTTAGCATTGAAAATATCCTACCCCTCCCCCCAACTGTCAAAATAAAAAAACAGAAAAGTCCTGAAATCTGGCATTTGGACATTAATCCTTATTTGCAGCACTAATCAAGCAAACCTGACCAATCTTGAAATAGTGCAATCCCCTTAAATTATGCCTGTTCCTGTAATGCTTTACACTCCTTTGCTTAATAATCTCTACCACAGTACCTGTTATTAATGCATTGGCACACTACAATAATGCTGATTTTATTAATTGAAATGATTGAGCAAAGTTTCTTTTCATTTATTCTTTCATGGGATGTGGGTGTCACTGGCAAGGCTGGTATTTGTTGCCCATCCCTAATATGCCCTTGAACTGAGTGGCTTGCTAGGCCATTTCAAAGAGCAGTTAAGATCTGCAGTCGCATGTAGACCAGACCAGATAAGGACACTAAAGGACATTAGTGAACCAGATGGGTTTTTGCAACAATTGATGATAGCTTCATGGCCATAATCACAAAGACTAGCTTTATATTCCAGATTTTATTTATTGAATTTAAATTCCACCAGCTCCCATGGTGGGATTTGAAACCATGTCCCAAGAGAATTCACCTGGGTCTCAGTGACATCACCATTACACCACCATCTCCCCCAATAGTAATACTCATAATACTAGTTCATGCATCTGTGTTTGACTTTGTCTTTGGTGCTAGTGAGAAGAGGTTAACTCATTCCATTTAGGTTGTATAGAAATGATGTGTTAATTATGATTACATTGGAGCCAACTATTAAATTACTCTGAATGTTCCATGTAAATCAGTTTGCCTTAAAAGAGAAGAAAGACTTGCATTTATGTAACACCTTTCGGGACATTCCAAGTCGCTTTACAGCCAATGAAGTAGCTTGAAGTAGAGTCACTGTTGTAGGAAATGTGGTAGGTAATTTATTTTTAGTTATGTTGGATGAAAGATAAATATTAGTGAGGACACTAGGGGGAGCTCTCCTACTCTTCTTCAAAATATTATCATGGGATTCATCCCATCCATCCGAGAGGATTGACGTGGCATGTCTCATTTGAAAATTGACACCTCTCAGTGCATATTCATTGTATGGTAGCTGTATTTTAGGATCCCTTATAGATAATATTAGGAACAAGGACAATACCCTTCACCGTATGTATAATTAATATTGGAAATTCCAGTTTATACTGTTTTTACTGTTATCTTAGCCCACCAAGATTGCAGCAAATCACTGTTGCTCATGCAAAGTAAGACACCTCAGGCACATTGGTTAGGGGCTTCAGCGTACAGCTTTGGACAGATATGTTAATGTTCCAGGTTTTAAGAGATCACAAATAGAGGTCAGATGGAACTATAAACAGGAGAGAAGGGTGGCACAGAAATAAGTGGAAAATGAAATAAGGCTTATACAGAATGGAAGTCCATATGGAGCATTGACTGGTACGAATATCAGAGGTGAGATGGGGCTATGAGGGGTGTGAAACTCAAAATGGAAGGGGAGAGCGACTCTTTGGTTTAATGTCCATTTGCTAAGTGAGGCTGGATGGTGAGAATGATACAGTGGTGTTGGGGTGGGTGGTTAGGAACTAACTGGGGGGGGAAGGAGCCTGGAGTTGTGCGGCAGAAGTTGATTTTTGCCCTGTAGAAAATTTCAACAGAGAGGAGCACTGGTGCTTCTTATGTCTATGCCTTCTTGTATCCAGACATCACTTTTCGGGGTGTGAATAGTAGATTTCTATGACTATGACTATGTAAAGCAGGCATAACAGCTATATGGAGCTGGATGTGAGCCTCGAAGGCTAGGAATTTATACATGATGCAATAGGGAAGAAAATTTAAGTCTGTAACACCTGCAGTAAGGGTCAGAGACACTATTAGGTATCCAGCTATAGCAAACTATAGAAGGTGCCATGACTTCTTTCATATCACTTGTTTAGCCATGCAATTACTTCTCTAATCTGATCAGCTTAATTCCAATGGGCTTATAGCTTGGGTAGCCATTTGGCGATTCCCAGTCCGTGTCCTACTTTTTAATATACTTTGCTCCCTGTGCTTCCTTAGCACAACCTCCTCATTGTTATTTCCAACCAGGATCAAGATGCTGGTACTTCCCATTCCCTTTACAAGTTCCTTTCCAGTGCTTTGAGATAAAGTTTAACCTGACCTCGGATAATTCATTTTGCTCTCCTGGACACTCAGTGGAGACTGAAGGCGTACATTAGAGACTATTAGCTGACATTAAAGCTCATGGAATTGAAAGCAAATTATTGATCTGCTTAGGAAATTTGTTTGGTGGTAGAAGCTAGAGAGGACAGATAATGAGTATGTACTCGAATGGAAAGGAACTATCTCATGATGCTCCACAAGGATCTATTTTGGAGTCTGAACTATATTTGTTAATGTAGAGTCAGATATCCAGGTTTGCCAATGACACAAAGGTAGTGATTTAATAAATAGCATAGATGGGAGCATAAAATTACGAAGATATTGATAGTTTAAGTGTATGAGGAAAACTGATACTTAACAAAAAGGAAAGACTTGCTCCTTTCATATGCACCAAGTGTCCCAAGTACTTCGCAGCCAATAAAGTACAGGGGGAGGGTAGACCTAGTAGTAAAAGATGGCAGGGAGAAAGAACCTTAGCTTGGAAAATAAAGATGTTCCCATTGTTCTAATGTGTCGTCATTTTTTTTACTGCCCCTGTCTGTCTCGGCCAGCTCACCCGTCATGCCTTTGTAATTTACTTCATTCAGATTTAAAGCCTAATTTTAAGCTTAACTAAATCACATTCACACTCAATATTAACTTCTATAATATTAGAATCACTGTTCTCCAGAGGCTCCTTCACTACATGGTTATTTATTAACCTTGTCATTGCACAATACTATTTAACATAATCTAAAATAGCCTTTACCCTTGTCGGTTCTCAACATATTGATTTAGAAAACTATCTGTATATATTTCATGAGCTTGCCTTCCACACTATTAAAGAATAAAACACCCATGGGAAAAGAGGTCCAACTGTAGCTAATGGAGAAATTAAAGATAGTCTCAAGGAAAAGGTTTATAATGTTACCAATTTGGTCTATCTGAAAACTAAAGGCTGTGGTTACTGTATCACCCTCGTTACGTGCCCCCTAATTTAGCAAGAGACAGGAGCTGGAGTAGGCCATTTGGCTCTTCAAGCCTGCTACATGATTCAACAAAATCGTGGCTCATCAGATTGTGGCCTTGTATCAACTTTCCTGCTGCCACCTCTACTCCATAAATATTGACTCTTGTTGATGAAAAATCTGCAACTCAGCCTTGATACATTCAATGACCCAGCCTCTACTGCTCTCTGGGGAAGAGAATTCCAAAGTTAACACCAAGAAGAAGAAATTCCTCTTTATCTCCATCTCAAATGGGAGACTCCATTTTTGTAACATTGTGCTCCGTAGTTCTAGATTCCCCCACGAGTGGAAACATCCTCTTAGTATCTACCTTGTCAAGTTTCCTCAGATCTCTTTATGTTCAGTAAGATGACCTGTCATTCTTCTAAACTCCAATGATTGTAGGCCCAACCTGCTCAACTTTTCATCATAGTCTCTACTCATTGGAAATTAGGAGAATGAGAGGTGATCTTATTGAAACATAATAAGATTCTGAGTGGGCTTGACAGGGTCGAGGCTGAGAGGATGTTTCCCCTCGTTGGAGAATCTAGATTTAGGACACAGAGTTTGAAAATAAAGGCCTCATGTTTAAGATGGAGATGAACAACTTCTTCTCTCAGAGGGTCATTAGTGTTTGGAATTCTCTTCACCAGCGAGCATTGGAGATTGGGTCATCGAATATATTCAAGGCTGACTTAGGTAGATTTTTAATTGACAAGGTAGTCAAGGGTTATGGGAGGTAGGCAGCAAAGTGGAGCTAAGGCCACAACCAGATCAGAGATGATATTGAATGGTGGAGCTGGCTTGAGGGGCTGAATGGCCCATTCCTGCCCTATTTCTTATATTCCTAAGACAGCCCCTTCATCCCAGGAATCAGCCTAGTGAACCTTCTCTAAACTGCTTTCATTGCAAGTATATCTCTCCTTACGTTAGGAGACTAAAACTGTACACAGTACTTAAATGTGCTCTCACCCAATGCCCTGTAGCCAGTTATAGCAATACTTTCCTACTTCTATACTCCATCCCACTTGCAATAAAGATAGCAGAACTTCTGAATTGAGTTGAGTCAGATGGTATTCTAAACATGAAAATAATACACGGGAACTTAGAATCATGCTCTAGTCTTATTGTAAAGAAAGCAAAGAAGCACAGGGATAGAATATTTTGATAGTCGATCAAACTACAATACATGTAGACATAACGATCCTGTCAATGTTTCCTCCTGTGAATGTTACATTATCAACCTGTAAGTTTCATCATTAGTAACTTTTAATTGCAAATGTTAAACCTAAAACTAATGGTTAACTTAAATAATTGACTTTACTTTCATTCCCAGTGTTTCCTCAATGACATTCCCATTTTCAGTAACTTTTACTCTCCCTGAATTCATGGAGCAGGGCCATGACTTAAGGAATCAATGGGCAGAATTTTACACTCTGTGTGCAGGGGTGGGCATGACATTCAGGAACGTAAAATGATGCACGATGACATTGAGCGTGTGTCCCAAGTCGCCACGCTGTCTCATGATATTTCATACGATGGGTGTGCAATAATTGAAAGGCCTATTAAGGCCATTAATGTACTAATTAACTCCAAGATTACACTGCCCGTCCTCCAAGCGGCCTGTACATTTTTTAGGAAACCTCATCCACGAGCGGGATGAGCTTCCCTGAAGCTGATATTGATTGTATAAGAACTTTATTTTGAAATTAAAGACATGTCTCGTCTCATGCGACACAGTCACATGAGGGAACGTGTTTCATTAAATTTTTAATGTTTTTAATAATTTCTTTAAAAAGCGCTTCAATCACCCTGAGGCAGCTCCATGCCTCAGGGAGATTGAAGCGCTCTTTTGCGTGCATGTGTGAAAGAGTGCTGGACCTGACTCTCCTTCCTCCCCCCACCTGCACAGGTAGCACTTGCCTTAATTGGCCCACCTGTGTGAAATCGTGGTGCCAAGCCAGTCATGGGTGGCGTTCAGCTCTGCGACCACCCCTGCCCACCTCCACCGAGCCCACCCGATCAATGTCAAATCCTGGCCAATGTGTCACTGAACAAGTGATTACCGTAAACTTACAATTCTGTCACTTCTTTGCAATGGTCTGTCTTGACCTGCATTAACCTTGGACACTTTTACGGTCTGTATTTCCAGACTATAGTCAGTGGGTTTTAACCTGACCCTCTCTCGAAGCTCATTGTGGCAATCTGGTGGGTCATTTTGGTTTTCATAAACACTGGAATCATCCTCCCAGTGGATGAGTGTCTGGAGTGCTGCCCATGGAAAATTCGCTGGTAACATTACTGACTCTCCCAGAGTGCCATTCACCAGGTGCAAAGAGACGGGATTCCCATCAGCCTGTTCCAGACCTGGAACAGAAACCATCATAATGTTGCTATGGATCATGGGGGTACGATTACAGTCCTTATTCCTGCTCTTGTTCATTGCAAGCAATACCCAATCTGTCTGGGCTTCTCGCACATTGATGTTTCATTACAGCCGAAGAACGCATCATCTCACTTTAAATATACTGTTCCACTTACTCTTGATTTTAAGCAGACATTTTCATACCTGGGTCAGTGGTGAACAGGAACAATATTAACTAGGAAGTGCACTGCTCAGTGAGGGAATGTGAATAAAAAAGAACATATTCTAGGAGGGAAGAACATTAACACATCAATAACAGGGGAGGGAATTGAGAAACCACAGATCTCCTGTCCTTCAATAGACATTTTGGAGGCATTGCTGATGCCATGGCAGAACCATTGCAGAAATTCACGACCCTGAGTAGATGTCATCCTCAAATTGAGGGATGGCCGCCAATGATGATGACAAATGCACATTGTAATAATCCATCTTGGTGTGAAGAAATCAGACAACAAACATGAAAAATTAACCACCTTTAATATATTGCATAGAAAGGATTTAGTGTAAAACAATTTGTTCATTACTACAGGTTACGGTGGTGGAGTCTGTTTTGAGTATTTCTGGCAATTTGCTGTTTAACTGGCATTTGAACTGTGGCTAATTCTGCTTAGTCTTGGCCAGGGATGGTGATGTTTACGAACTGTGATCAGAAACTCATGGGGCAGTTATTTGGGATTTTCTATCCAATACCAATTCTCATAATATTATGGGATGTGTTACCCATCCTTCCCGGGAGCACCCAATCATTGCAATCATCCCTAGTTCCTCAGCAGGGAGATTTTTGTCGCCTTCTTTGAGAAAAAGGCCAGTCAGTATGGTGGATTGGTGCATGTGTTATTGCCTGATCTGTTCTGGCAACTGGTGCATTAACTTGAAGATTGGATGAGGCAATATTTCATGGTCACTGAACCAATGTTCTTGAGAAGACCAAGCATTGATGAATTAACCTGCGTGTTGGGAAATTGAGGATCAGTGGAGGGGGACAGTGGATGCAAAATTGTTACATTCACCTGATTGTACTGTCCGTTGAAGTCAATGGGAGTAAATTGATTAGGGTGCGAAACCAGCATGCTACACGATCACTTGGGGTTCCCTGCCCAGTGAGTTAGGTTACTATCACCCCAAAGCCCTCTTTTTATCAATGACAGAGAAACTTGATCAAATGGAAGACGATCAGACACCTCAATACACAGCAGCTACAGAGGGATTATTCTGTCTTACTAAACAGGATGAGACCTGAACTCATACTGAACAGAAGCCTTCACGTTATGTTCCCAATCAGCTCCAATACCCCATTGATTGAGTGTTGTTCTGATTTAACTGCAATGTCATCGCAGCCCATCTGGATCGTTTTTATCTTTGAGCACTTGGTAATTATATACTCCACTAACCAGCAGCAGATCTGTTGGGTTGAAGATAACAATTTCCTGCAACTTGTGCAAGTAAGAAACGATAAGCCATGGGTAAGCTATTGGTAATTGTCACAATCAAACAGTACCCAACATTTTTTAATATTCTTTCACAGGGTGTGGGCATCACTGGCTCGGCCAGCTTTTATTGCCCATCCCTAATTGCCCTTGAGAAGGTAGTGGTGAGCCACCTTCTTGATCTGCTGCAGGCCATGTGGTAGAGGTATACCCAGAGTGAAGAAGGGAGTTCTAGGACATTGACCCAGTGACAGTGATATAGTTCCAAGTCAGGATGGTGTGTGGCTTGGAGGGGAACTTCCAGGTGGTGGAAGTTCCCATGTATCTGCTGCCCTTGTCCTTTAAGGTGGCTGAGGTCACGGGTTTGACTCACAGTGGAACACAGTAGCCTTATTTTTAGTCCTTCTGTAATGAGAATTTCAGAATAGAATATCAGATACTGTAGAATATTACAGACTAAACCTTATCCATTCCCTGAAATGGTCAGTGAGCTGGTTGTGCTTTTACATAACAAAAATAGAATTACCTGAAAAAACTCAGCAGGTCTGGCAGCATCGGCGGAGAAGAAAAGAGTTGACGTTTTGAGTCCTCATGACCCTTCAACAGAACTGGGGAATCAGAGCCCACACAAACAATGCGATATTATCTGTTTTAAACAAAGCACATTCTTTTTGACTGATCCTATTGTCATCCTTGTTAAGTAAGAGAAACCTTGCTCTTTCTTCAAACAATCTTATGACTTGGTGTCAAACCTTGTTTTATAACCCTGCTATAAACTTATCTTGGGACTTTTTATTATGTTGAAGGTGCTACATTGATGCGATTTTCTGTTGTTGCCATCTTAGGCCACACTTCACTGCTGTGCTTTACATTGTTCAGTGGTACTGCCTTTTGATGAGATATTAAACAGAGATCCTCTCTTCTTCCTCTAGGGGTTCAGATGGAAATTAAAGATGTAATGGCATTGTTTGAAGATGATGTGACAGCCAATCTTTAAGGACTTTTACCAAGTACCATTGATAAATTCTGTTATTTCTATCAGCTTGTTAGATCTGTAAAAACTGATTCCCTGTTAAGAAAATGAAACAGAAATTTCCCACCATCTTGTACATAAAAACAAGATCTACAAATATGCACAAAGGACGTCAAAGGACATAGAGCTGTGGCAGAACAATGGAGTTAAGGAACAGATGAGCCATGATCTAATTGAATGGCGAGATTAGCTTGACAGGGCTGAATAATCTCATGTTGTTTGTGTCAAGCAGTGTGCAGTGATATGATGAACATGCATCACTGGGCTGACTTTCAGCGAGGCAACAAATGAAGGCTATGGAATTGGATGTTTGTAAGGAGGCCTTGCATGTTACTGTGAGGATTGTATTCTTTATAATGGATGAAATGTCAGCCTTTCTTCTCAAATTATATATGGAGAAAAGACAGAAGTACACTGATAGCTAACCACAATATAAGCTGCTTGAAACCTGAGATCATCAATAAAAGGCTGACTCAGGCATGCACCAAAGACATTCTTTGCTGGAAGCAAGTTTTATAACTGCTCCCAAGAATTTTAACATCTGACCGTTATTGAGGAGATAAATGACTGGAGCTGCACCATAAACATGTATTCTGCAGATTTACTTATTAGTTTTTATTAAAAAAAGAACTACCTAAGTTGGAGTTCAGCAGTAAGACCCAGAAAAAGTCTGTTAACTGAATATGAGCAGAAAAATTGTGTCTTACAATGGAAATAATTGTGTGTTGTCAGTCAGCTTGACTGTCTGATTTTAAGTACTTAATTGGGTTTTAAGTTTTAGCAATAGTGAAACTAAAACAGATTTTTTTCCCCACAAATGTGTGTGGGCTTTTTTGAATTCCGTTTGTCCCCACTAGTTTTTTTTCCTGGATTTTCATAGTAAAAATGAAAAGCTGAAACAGCCCAGGTCTTTAAGTTAGGAGTATCACTATTCTGTTGGAGGATGTTGTTGAAATGTTGTTCCATGGAAGACGGACTGAAATGCCCTCTAGCAAAATAAAACCCAATTCAAAACTAATAAACTGTGTTATTTTACCTGAAATATGTGACAGAACAGGATTCCTCTTCCATTCCCCCTCACCCTACTTAGTTTAAAGCCCCCCCTGTAGCTGCAATTTTACAATTTGCCAGGGCCCTGGTGCCAGCGCTGTTCACGTTAAGGCCATTCTATCGGTGCAGCTTCTTTCCCCAGTATTGGTGCAAGAGCCTCATGAACAAAACCCATTTCTCTTACACCAATCTTTGAACCACATATACAACTCTGATCTTATTTACCCTATGCCAATTTTCTCATGGCTCAGGAAGTAATCAAAAGATTATTACTTTTGTGGCTCTGCTTAATTTAGCCCCTAGCTGTTCATACCTGGTTAACAGAACCTCTTCCTTAGTTCTACCAATGTCGGCGGTCCCCATGTAGACCACTCCCAACTTGATCTTCTCCTCCCACTGCAAGTTTCTCTCCAGCTGCAAGGAGATGTCCTGGACCCTGGCACTGGGCAAGCAACACTGCCTTTGGTACTATCGCTAGATGGGTATGTGAGCTGTGAGGAGGGCACAATAAGGCTGCAAAGAAATATAAAAACAGAAAATGCCATACGGGCTCAAAACGTTAACTCTGTCTTTCTCTTCACAGATGTTGTTAGACCTGCTGAGTTTTTCCAGCATTTTCTATTTTTATTTCAGATTTCCAGCATCGGCAGTAGTTGGCTTTTATTTTTGCAAAGAAATATAGATGGGTTACATTAGTGGGCAACAAGTTGGCAGATGGAGTATGATGTGCAGAAGTGTATAGTATTCACTTTGGTAATAATGGCAGAGCAGAATACTTTATAGAAATGTGAAGCTTTTAAATGTTGAAATTTAGGGAGGCTTGTGTGTACTCATAAAAAGAACAGAGGTACAGCAATCAATTAGGAAGGCAAATGGCATGTTGGCTTTTATTTCAGTAACACTGGAGTCTTGGTGCAATTCTGTGGGGGCTTCATGAGACCACAGCTGGAGTACTGTGCTGTCTCTATATCTAAGGAAGGATATACTTGTCTTCGAGGTGGTACAGCATACATTCACTAGATTAGTTCCTGAGACGAGCGGATTGCGCTAACTTGAGGATGAATAAATCAGGCCTGTTTTATCAGCAGTTCAGAAGAATAAGATGTTATCTCATTGAAACATACAAGGTTCTGAAGGAACTTAACGTGTTTGACACAGAGGTTGGTTTCCCCTGGTGGGGTGGTCGATCATTTAGGTCTGAGATAAGGAGGAATTTCTTCACTCGGAGGGTTCTGAGTTTTTGAAATTCTCTATCCCAGAGAGCAATGGATGATCCATCACTGAACATATTCAAATCCTGGAAAGATAGATTTTTGATCTGTCCGGGAGTCAAGGGCTGTGAGGAGTGGGCAAGAGATTGGACTTGAGGCAGTGACAGGCTCATGGGGTTGTATGGTCTACTCCTATTTTTTTATATTCTTAAGTAAACTTTAGATCATCAGCACTGGACTCTGTGTCAATTTTTTTATTTGATGAGGCTTCTGTGAAATGCCTTGAGACAGTTGCCAATATTAGAGGTGCTTTATAAATGTAACCTGTTAACAATATAGCAATCAAATGAATACTGTAGATCAGAGACTCAAATTTATTTACTGCATATATTTTTCAGATCAAACACCTGTCCACGTACCCCTATCAGGATATAGATTTAATATAATAACCCCTTTAATGCCCAAAAATTGTCCAAAATGTACCAAGTATCATACATATAATCTTAAACAATGGATACAGTAAACAGTACTGCTCGTCATTAATGTGTCACACGAGCTTATTTGTTTGAGCTTAGAGACATTGTTTAGAGTGATAGTTGAGTTGTAAGTTGTGTTCTACACAAATGCAGATGATACGTTGAGTTCATTCCAGTGAGTGATGAAAATTTACTTTCACACAGATAAGTTGTAGTAGATCTTGCTGAATTCTTAAAAGGCCTGTCTGACTTTTTGGGGAACTCTGCTTGAATTTGGACACAAAACTTATTCAACTGCTTTTGTTGGAGCTCAGTCTTGAGTCAGCAATCAGTTGTAATGTCCAGGAGGTTCTCTTGTTCTCAATTATTGACAAGTTTTGCAATGTGGGTACTGCCGAAAAATTTGTCCAAGTGTGCAGACCCAGCTGTTTGCGTAACCCAGTGAGCATTCACTTTTAACTCTGTCGTGCAACAGTATTTCATTTGTTGTTAGGAATTCCTGCAAACTTAGGAAACTTCATTGTCGCTAACTTTCACACAGCAAACCCAGATTCCAGATTATTTTTTATCAATGACTCCATTTTGCACTGGGCATTGAAGAGGTTTACACTCAACCCTTGAAGACCTAGATTTAGGCCATTTAGCTGAGATAAGCAGCCCATGAGTGAGAACCATGACACTTAACGCAGACAGAGAGAGAGTGGGAATGGGTAGTTGGTAAAATATAATTTGACCTCCGAGTGAAGTTCAAAGGAACACAATTTCTCTTTAACAAATCTATCCCTTGTTAGCTATGCTTCTCCAAGCACCAATTTGATTCTCCTTCTAGCCACTCAGATTGAAACAAACTGCGCATCTTAGACATTCCAGTTAAGATTGAAAAAAATCTAGGAAATTGTCTAAGTTTTCTTTGCTGGTACACAAATAAAAAATAAATCAATTAAAAATGAGGTGGGAAATTGTTTGCATTAGACCTTAAATTCACCATTAGATCATTTCTTCTGTGTACACTCCAGAGCTGGAAGTATGTTTATTACAGTTTGCTGTGGAACCACTGCTTGGTTGCAAGCGGAGCTTGGGTAAGCTGAGCTGCAGTACCATCTGGTTCCTGTGTGTGGCGGTGAAGCACCACAAGTCAGTGCTTCAACTGTTGAGGCTTATCATTGCAGATTTCAAAGTTTCTGTTGTTGTTGTCGGATTTAATTTGTGACTAAGAGTTTCAACCCACGACGTTGCTATTTTTTGCATCAGGGATGTGAAACATTGGCAGGCAGGTTTTACCAGCCTGCAGAATTCCCCCCTACCACCACCACCATAGCCCGGGTTAACTATTAGAAATTTACTCAAGTGTCCGCAGCCAAACCTTGACAGTTGACTCAGGAGCAGTGCAACTTTCAAAAATCCTTTTTTTCCAAGCGCTCAGGTCTTCAACAGGTTAACACCCATAAACCAGCACCCACTTCCTGCCATACACTGCAGTGTTGGTACAAACCTACCCACCACCCCCACTGCCCCTTGCACTGCCTCCTCCTTCAATCAAAGATTCATCCTTTTCCAGTGCTCTTTCTCTCAAGCTGTTGTGCTCCAACCAATTGTGTTTCACACGGCGTTTCACATGCCTGCTGATGACACCTGGCTCTACCTCACTACCATCTCTCTCAATACCGTTCCTGTCACTAGTGTTTCAGGCTGCTCGTCCACTACTGGAGGAAGAAAAATTTCCCCTAACTAAATCTAGGGAAGACAGAAGCCATTGTTTGTGCCCCCAGCCTCAAAATCCATTCCACTGTCACTGACTCCCTGCTCCTCCTGACAATTGTCTGAACCGGGACCAAATCGGTCACAGCATGCCATTGTATTTGACCACATGTTTGTGTCATTGCCAGGATCGTTTGTTTGCACCTCTGTAATATCATCCACCTCGTGCCTCAGCTTTTTTGCTGGTGAAGCACTCATCCATTTTTTTTTAATGTCTCAACACAACTATTCTAAAACATTCCCGGCTGATCTTTCAGGTTCTATTCTCTGTAAACTTGAGATCAACCAAATCACTGCTGCCCCTGTCTTAACTTGCACAAAGCCCCATTCCCCTATCACTACTGTGGTTACTGAGCCACAATGACTTCCAGGGAATTTTAAAATTATCATCCTTGTTTTCAAATCCCTCCATCATCTTGTTTCTTTCTATCTCTGTAATCTCCTCCAGATCACAACCCTCTGAAATATGTGCACTCTCTAATTCTGGCTTCTTGGGCATCCCCAGTTTTAATTGCTTCGCCATTTGTGGCCGGACCTTTCAGTTGCACAGGAACCAAGCTCTGTATTTCCCTCCCTACACCACCTCCTCTCTACCTCACTTTCTTCTTTAAGGCGCTCCATAAATCTACCTCTTTGGTCATCTGACCTAATCTTTTATGTGGCTCGGTGTCATATTTTGTTTTATAATGCCTTGGGACGTTAAAGGGGTAATATAAGTCTAAGTTGTTGTTTCAAGGAAAGCAAACCCATTTGTCTCTGCACAGTCCAAGGTTACATGCATTTGTAAAACATATCTCACTACCTGTAGAATTATAACAGCAGATTACCATTATACACAAACAGTGAATCTCACCATGGATTCTGACAGATGGTATTATGATAATGAAAAAAAGCATGAAATTTTGATGGTTATGCTGGGCTCACCTATGGAACCTTCCCAAAAAAATTGCATTTGTTTAGGTAGAGACTCTGAGCAGGCATATTTTAGAGGGTCTGTTGAGGGAATGGGGACAGTCTGCAGGACCTCCATACAGGAATTAGCATGATTTGAGTGGAGAGCATCAGAGGGCATCTTGTACCAAGTTTGTGAAGGGCTAAACATATTATCCTTCTTTCATGATTTTTTATATTCTCCATTTTCTAATGTGCCTCCTGCATATGACACACGGGAATTATGTTGAAGTGATCTCCAGGTTCAAGGGTCATGATCAGCTGAAGCATAAAGAATAAACTTGGGCTTGTGGCTGTATTAATCCTATTGTCAGTATCTTTGAATATTAACCATCAAAGGTTACTGTATTTTTCCTGTAAATTTCCAATGTGTAGAGATTCCTCTGACAAACTAGATTGTTTCCGAACAATCCATCCAACCCATCCTAAATGATTATTATCCCTTATGTATCACAATATATACATCTTCAACTCTATCCAAAGCCATGTTACTACTTCACAGAGGCAAAAAACAGTTTAGAAACCCTGGCCACTTTGGGTAAAAACTCTTGCAAATTTCTCTCTAACCCCCAAAGATATCTCTGAAGCCCAGTCACTGTTGTTATGCAGGTGAACACTGCAGTTAATCTGCATACATACAACAAACTTTTACTTTAATTTCCTTCAACTGTTCTTTGCTCTCAGACACAGACCTCAGTGTTTGTGATGATGAGAGTGATTGTGAATATCACAGCTCGTATTCCCAGGATCTGAACTGAGTGCAGAGTGCCATCTACCTTCTCTTTTCCTCTGCCTAGAAAGATACACAAAAGGGACCATAAGTTAGGCTTTGATTTTGATCCCTTGCTGAGGGATCAATAATCAAGTTTAATATTACTGCAATATTTTGTATAATGGCAATATATCCACTGAAAATATCTATAATGAGTATTTTAATTGCTGACACTCTAAGATAGGATAATTTTAACTGTCATCACTGGCAGAAAACTGGCACCAGTGGATCTCCTGCCTCTTTTACACCCTGTCAAATGATCCTTTCCATTGATGATTGCTAGGTTTTGTTGCAGAATAATCTGGAACCATTTAGCTGGTGATAGAAATTAGTCTTGGGCAGTTTTGCAAATAGTATTGCATTGGACTCCCGTATGTGCCCTGCTTAGTAATCAATTTTGTCAGCTTCAGTGGAACTGAATATCCAGTGGGATGCGTAATGGGTGGCCAACGTAATACCACCCAAGGTGAATTTGTAACTTCCTTTAAATTGCGTAGATGTTTAATTTGCAAGGTCATGTTAAACCAACCCTCTGAGTTAATAAAAGCTACCAACTCAAATTATATTTGACAACCATTCCTGTATTTCAATTATTAATTGGAGTCGCGGCTCCATTAGCTCCTATGAAATAAGCTTAATTGGTTGCTTACAGTAGGGCCCTGTGAGGACCACGCTCTCAGTCTTCTCACTAACAGGGTTTCTAACCGTGTACTTGTAAACTGTGCTGGTTTTGTGTAGATTTATGGACATGCTGAGTTTCCTCCCACTGTCGGTCACAATGTATGGCCCACCAGGTGTGACCAGCTCTCCTCCTGTCTACCAGCTGTACATCAGGTCACTGCCACTTTCCACTGAACAGCTCAGGGTAACATTACAGATTCCATTTTCAGAAGACACTGCTGATCAGTTGTATTCTCGGATTTGATACACGTTCTGAAAGTGAATAAAATCTTGTTAGCAGGGTGGAGTGGTGCACATGTGGGATGAGCACATTTTTAAAATGCTATTTAAAATATCATTTGTACATATCCAGCATCTTGTTACTTTCCTCAGAAATGTTGAAAGCACTTACAAAGATACTAGTAATGCTGGACAGGAAAAAGCCTTCTGATCAATCCAACGCATCCTGTATAATTATTATACTGTATGCATCCCAATATATACACCCTCTACTCCACCCAAAGCCACGTGATTGCTTCACAGAGGTGAAAAACAGTTTAAAAACCATGGCCCATTTGGGTAAAAAAATGTTGTAAATTTCTCTCTGACCCCCAAAGATATCTCTGAAGTCCAGTCACTGTTGTTATGCAGGCGAATACTGCAGCTAATCTGCACGCATCAGGAACCCACAAATGAGAATAAATGACGAGTTAATTTAACTTTGATGATGCTGGATTAAGGAATAATATTGGCCAGAATATCACAGGAGCTTGTTGCTTTTCTTCAGATAATTCAGTGTGATCTTCAACATCTGCCTGAATACCAGACCTGGCAGTCAGAGCCCTGGATTAAATCTAATTAGGCAATAGAGCTGCAAAGTAATAGTCATTGGTCTCCATCTGTTCTGACTGCAGATTCATGTCATGTGGGTGGGCAGGGTTTCTGTGTCATGCAGAGGAACTTGGAGTCATTGGAGCCATTCTTTAGTTTTACTAAATTAAGAATGCTTAACTTAAATAATTGCAAATCAACTTGACTTTCATTCCCAGTGTTTCCTCACTGAGATTCCCACTCTCTGTAACTTCTACTCTCCCTCAATTTCAAGGAGAAAAGCAATGATGTGACGCAAGTGTCAGGATTTTCTCTGCAGGCATCATCAACCAGCCATTGGCCTCAAATGAGGGTCATAAGCTGGCACTGTATGGGAAACAGTCACTCATCTGTGATTTTTCCCCAATTTGGCCAATCAGTGACCAAAGGGTGAGCTCACTGGGTGGAATTGTCCAGAATTGCACTAAGTGTGGTAGCGGGTGTGAAAAATTAGGCAGCCACAGGAAACACACTGTCTCACTGGCTGGCGTCCTCTGAATTGTTACCTCACTGCTTCCTCACACTGGGTGCACACAGTTCTCAATGCTTGCAGCTTTAGGACTGCTCCTGTAAAGACATGGCCCTGAAAGCCAAGAAGAGTTCAGTGTCCTGTCACTGGAATGCCTTTTGGAAGGGCATCATGATGTCTTCCACCCCCATTCTGACCATAGGAGGTCCATCAATCTCACCATGCTGGCTTGGGAGGAGGTGACAGTGGTGGTCAGTGCCAACGCTGCACAGAAGAGGCTGGTATGTAGTGCAGAAAGAGGATGAGTGATCTCATCCGTGCTGCCAGGGTAAGGTAACCATCCCATCAGTCTAAATTCACATACTCACAAGGCCATCACACATTCACTGACATCTCACTTACTGCCAGCTCAAGGGACATCGCCACTCACTGTCTCACACACACCCTCACATCTCCATCTGGCCTCATCTCCTCTAAAGACTGCCTCCTCAGCCCTCATCATCTTGAGGCCACTTGCACAGATGAACATGTGCCCTACACACACCCTGAGACCCCCTCCTTCCCCAGTACAGCCTTCGCCCTGCAGATTCTTCTCTTGCCTGAGGCCACTTCACCCCTTTCCCCAAGTAAGCCCTAGTCCTGCAGCTATTGAAATGCCACCCTCACCTCATGGCTGGCCTGGTACATACAGACCTGCCCATGAGCCCCATCCCTAAAAATGATGTGGTGCTGCCTGTGAAGTTCGCGCTGATGACCACAAGTGCTGACTGAAGCAAGGTAGAGGCAAACCTCAAAGTCCCAAGTGAAGAGCAGCTCGCCAGGTGCACATCGCTTATGTACAGTTGTGGAACATGTCCACATGCTCGGATGATCTGACATGCGGGGGGATGATTCAGCGAGCAGAACTTATAATGAGATGCTAAAGTATTGAAATTAGGTTCCCGATGTGGCGATGGGAAATATGGCCTGCCATTGACGGGCGGAGCAGATGGTTGCGACCTGATTTCACATAAAACCGACTTTTTGCCTTCTCGCTGTATTGTCCGCTCACGCTGCCAAGCACACCTGCTGCCAACGGGCCATTAAGAATGTGGGCAGTCTTTGGAAGTAGGAGGGTCAATAAGATGCCTCCAACTTGAACACAGCAGCAGGATGCCTCTCAAGGTAAGTGAGGGAGAAATTGCCCTAAAATGGAGCCACTCTGTAGCTAATCTGGGTATCATAGGAGCTGATGAATGAGACAAATGACAAGTTAATATGATTTTGGTAATGTTGGTTTAAGGAGGAATATTGGCCTGGATATTGCCAGAGCTCTTGGCTTTTCGTCACATAACAGACCAGACAAGCAGAGCACACTTCTGAATCTAATTAGGCAATAGAGCTGCAAGTCATAATCATGGTCCCCATCTGTCCTGACTGAAAATTCATATCATGTGGGTGGGTGGGTGGGTGGGGTAGGGGATTCAGTATAATATACAGGGACTTAGAATCACTCTCTAGTCTCACTATTAAGAAAGCAAAAAAACCACACCAATTAACTAATCTGACAGTCTGTCAAACTATTGTATATGTAGTCTCAGTGATCCTGTCAATGTTCCTTCTGTGAATATCCCATAAGCAAACTGAGTTTCATCATCAGAGATTTTAAATTCCAAATGTTAATCCCAAAGTAATTAATAATGGTTATCTTAAATAAGCGCAGATTTACTTTAATTTCATTCCCAGAACTTCCTGACTGACATTCCTATTTTCTGTAACTTTTACCCTGCTTGATTTGATGGATCAGGGCAGTGATCTGACACAAGGAAGGTGATTACCATCAACTTGCAGTTCCACCACTTCTTTGTGAACGTCCTGTTCTGATCTTGCATTAGTTTCATACTGACCTTGGTCACTTTTTATTAGGGTCTATATTTCCAGGCTGTAGTCACTGAGGTTTAACCTGACCCTCTGCCAAAGGTCATTGTTACATTCTGCTGGCTTGTTTCGAGGTTTTGTACATACAAGAATCTTTTTTGCAGTGAATGAGTTTCTGAAGTCCCAGGTAATTATCAAAGGGTCTGTCCATGGTAAATTTACCGGTAAAGTAACTGACTGTCCCAGAATTCCATTCACCTGCAGATTCCCATCAGCCTGTCTCAGACCTGGAACACAAAACATCATACTGTTGGAAGGGTTCTGCGGGAGTACGATTACAGTCCGTATTCCTGCTCATGCGTTGCACTCAACATCCAATCTGCCTGAGGCTTCTTGCACACTGACATTTCATTACAGAACGCAACATTCACACTTTAAATGTATTGTTCCAGTTACTCTCAATTTTAAGCAGACATTTTCTTACCTGGGTCAGTGATGAACAGGACCAATATTTACCAGGGGATGCACTGCTCAATGGGGGAATATGAGTAAAATGAGAACATATTCTAGGAAAGAAGAATATTAACTTATCAATAAGAGACTGGGGGAAGGAATTGAGAAACCACAGATCTCCCAACATCTAATTCACATTTTGGAGGGTTTGTTGATGCCATGGCAGATCCATGGCAGAAACTCATCCCTGAGTAGATGTCACCCTCGAATCGAGGGACAGCCAACAATGACAAAGACAAATACGCATTTCAATAAACCACCTGGGTGTGAAGAAATCAGGCAACAAAAATGAAAAATTAACCACATTTAATGTACTGGATAGAAAGTATTTAGTATAAAACAATTGACTGTAGTTCTGTTTAGAATCGTTGAAGTTTTGTGGCACAGAAAGAGGCCACTTGGCCCATTGTGTCTGCACCAACCGAAAAATGAGCCTGTCAGCCTAATTCCAATTTCCAGCATTTGGTCCGTAGGCCTGCAGGTTACGGCACCTGAAGTGCATATCCAGACACCTTTTAAATGAGTTGAGGGTTTCTGCTTCTACTAGCTTTTCAGGCAGTGAGTTCCAGACCCCTCTGGGTGAAACATTTTTTTACCATCTCCTCTCTAATCCTTCTACCAATCACTTTAAATCGATGCCGTCTAGTCACTGATCTCTCTGCTAAATAGGCACTTCCCATCCATTCTATCCATGCCCCTCTCAATTTTGTTAGTCTCAAACAAATCTCCGTTCAGCCTTCTCCGTTCCACGGAGGACAACCCCAGCCTATCTGATCTTTCCTCATGGCTGCAATTTTCCTGTCTTGGCAACATCCTTGTAAATATTCTCCATACCCTCCCTAATGCAATTACATCCTTTCTGTGAAGAGGTGACCAGAACTGCATATGGTACTGTTCTCAAGGTATGACCTAACTAATGTTTTATACTTTCCAGCATAACCTCCCTGCTTTTATATTCTATGCCTCAGCTAATAAATGAAAGGATTCTGTAAGCCTTAACCACGTTACCAATCTGTCCTGGTACCTTCAGGGATCTGTGGACATTCACTCCAAGGTTCCTCACTTCCTCTACACTTCTCAGTATCCTCCTATTTATTGTGTAATCCTTTGACTTGGTTGACCTCCCCAAATGCATCACCTCATTTCTCTGGGTTGAATTCTATTTGCCACTTTTCTGTCCGCCTGACCAGTCCATTGATGTCTTCCTGCAGTCTACAACAACCTCCTAGCTACCAACTGCACAGCCAATTTTTGTGTCATCTGCAAATTTCTTGATTATTCATCCTACATTTACTTACAATTCATTAATATATACCACAAAAAGCAAGGGACCTAGTACTGAGCCCTACGGAACCCCACTGGAAACCCTTTGTTTCCTGCTACTGATCCAATTTTGTATGCAGCTTGCTGCATTCTCCTGGATTCCATGGGCTTTTATTTTAATAACCAGTCTGCCATGCGGAACTTGTCAAAAACCTTGCTATAATCCACGTAGACCACATCAACTGAACTAATCTCATCAATCCTCCCTGTTACTTCCAATAATTTGCCCACTACCGAGGTCAGACTGACTGGCCTGTAATTATCTGGTCTATCTCTCGCTACACAATCACTTGTTTTCCTTGCCCAGTGAGTTAGGTTACAATCAAGCCCTCTGTTCATCAGCGACAGAGAAACTTAACCTAAAACCAAAGGTATTCTTCTCAAATAATTGAAACAGAGAAAGTATTAATGGTCTTACCTACTGGTTTTAAGTTTACAAAGGGTGCTGCTGTATTGAAATATCTCAATACACAACAGGTGCAGAGGGATTATTCTGTTTTACCAAACAGGGTGAGATATGAAGTCGTATTGAATAGAAAGCTTCACGCTATGATTCCAATTAGCTCCAATACCACATTGATTAGGTGTTGATCTCTTTTAACTGCAAATACGTTGTAGTCCCTCAGGATTGTATTTCTCTCAGTTCGCTTGGAACTATACACTCCAGTGAACAGTCAGTGATTAAAGCTGGTCATTTCTTGCAGCTTGTGCAATTAAGAAACGAGAAGCCACAGGCAAACTATTGACAATTGTCATAAGCTAGCAGTATCCAACGTTCATTGCATGTGTAGTTCAGGGATATGGTCTTTGTAATTCTGTAAGCAGCATGACCAAATAAAGTATCAGCTACTAAGAATACAGTATTACAGATTAAACTTTATCCATTCCCAGAAATGGTCAGTGAGCTGTTATGTGTTTGGCAGTTTGCATCAGAATTCAGCTCTCATCAGGCTAGTCAGTGCATTTCAGAATGAGAAACCAGAACCCGCAATAACCACTCTTGTTAGCTGTTTTAAGCTAAAGCACATAATTTTTTGCTGATCCTATCACAATCTTTGTGAGCAAGTGAGAGAAAACATGCTCTTGCACTCTTCCATACAATCATGTGACTCAGTGTCAAATTTTAAGTTACAACTCTCCTGTGAAATGCCTTGAGATATTACATTCAAGGCACTATTTGAATACTAGATGTTGTTGTCATCTTGGGCTTCCCTCCATTGCTATGCTTTACATTGTCAGTTGGAACATTCTTTGATGACATGTTAAAGTTGGGAGACTTGCTGATTTTTAAAATTTCTGCTGCCTACGAAGATTGACATGGTTGGTAGAGATTATCTAAAACTTAAATTGACTTACCTGGCCAGAATGGAAAATACACTAATCTTCACTATGTATAGTAGATACACTCGATTGATCGTCTGATGGGTGGCCACATGACACTGTCGAACCTGTGTGTGGATGAATTGATTGACGTGTGAGTTGATAGGTGTGCTTTTGACAGTGTGTGCTTTCCATGTATAGTCCTATGAACCCACATCGCATTGGGAGCGACTGCTCTATAATGTATTGGTACTCCATTATGCCTATCAGTCATTGACTTTTCCTGATTTTCATGTCATGAAATGTCTTCTAGATATTTTTCCTACGTATCATTAAATTTTGTTTCCATGTTCATCTATCATCTATAACAACACTATTTCACTGAAAGACAGTTACTTTTTATTGTGCTATGTACAGATATTAATCCCATGTTATGCTCAATAAATTGGACATTGAAGCATAATGGCAATTTTTTATGCACTCCACAGTTGTGCGAATAAGTCTTTCAGTAACCTTGTGCATCTGCGCTCCCCCATTATCTCCTCCCTAGCATACACCCCTCTCCAGAACATCCCTCTTCTTTGACTTTCAGAAACAATTTTTAAAATTGTATGGCAATGGGAATATTCTCTTTTCACTGTCTGGTATTATTATCTACCACTCTGTAAGGATAAAGATGGAAGTGGCATCCGTAAACTCCATTTCTTTAAAAGCATAGAATTTTACAGCACAAAAAGAAGCCATTTCCAAGCCCAGGTCATTTATATATAATAAGAAATAAAACAATCCTGTTATGGATAGGGGAGGGAGGCAAACTGAACTCCTTTATTTTTCTTGCCATCTGTCCATAAACAGAGGTGTTTTGCTTTTTGAATATTTTGAAATGACTTGCAGCAAACTCTCAGATAAAAGCAAAATACTGTGAATGCTGGAAATCTGAAAAAAAACAGAAAATGCTGGGAAAACTCAGCAGGTCTAACAGCATCTGTGGAGTGATAAAATAGAGTTAACGTTTCAAGTCGGTATGACTCTTCTTCACTCTGAAGAGGAGTCTTACCAACTCGAAACGTTAACTCTGTTTATCTCTTCACGCAGCAAACTGTCGTTAGGATTAAGTCAGAAGTGTTGTTTATTCACATGTTCAAACCCAGGGGATGGTCATTGCAACACACAAGAAGGGGATATGAAAAAATTGTTTTACTACTAGGACTAATTTGGAACGATGAAAAGAAATAGGAATATTAATTCATGTGACTGTTAGAGTCCAGTGAGGGTTCCTTCATGTAAGTGTTGAAGTTCAGGTGCTTCAGCTAGCTGAAAGGAGGATTTGCAGAATTAGTTCAAAGCTGGTCTTATAGCAGCAAGATGAGGTTGTTATCTGGAGACTTTGTCCACCCTAGTGGCAATGGCTAGAAGCTCCCAGAGAACCAGGCTTCAAGGAGGTTACGCCCCCGTCGATGGAGTCTGTGTATCACAGTTTGCTCTTGAACCACAGCCTGGTTGCAGGTGGAGCTTGTGTGATCTCAACAGCAGTACCATCTAGTCCCAGTGTATTGCGGCATTGTGCCACAAGTCAATGCTTGTGCAACTGTTTTAGCGTGTTAATTGACAACATCCTGGGTGTTTAACAAAGTGAAAACAAACTGAGACACATTGCAGATTTCAGAGTTTCCTGTTATCTGTTTGAATTTGCAATAAAAGTTTTCTACCCACAATGTTGCAGTTTTTTTGTGTCATCAGGGATATGAAACATATAGCAGGCAGGCTGGATCCAGCCTGAAGGCGCAGGGCTCAGATTGGCTATTAGAAAATTCGCCCAAGTGCCTCCACCCAAACCTTCACGGTTGACTCAGGAGCAGGGGAACTTTCTAAGCCCGTCTTTTCGGACCTCTGGGATCTTTCCCAGCTGGCTACTCCTTCACAAACCACCAACCCCTTCCTCCTGCACTCAGCTGAGTTAAGTACACACCTCCCCATCATAGCCCCAAACTCTCATTTGCATTTTCCGTTCCTTCAATCAAAGATTCATTCTTCTTGCGCAATCCCTCTCAGACTTCTTGTGCTCTTCATATTATTGTTTCAAATGCACACTGATGACAGCCAGCTTTACCTCACTAGCACCTCTCCCGACACCCTCCCTGTCACTAAATTGTCTGACAGCTTGAATGAAATCCAGTACTGGCTGAGTAGAAATTTCTTCCAACTAAATATTGGGAAGACAGAAGCCATTGTTTTCATCTCCCACCACAAAAGCCGTTGCATTGCCACTGACTCCATGCCTTTCTCTGACAGCTGTCTGAGGCTGGACGAGACTGGTCACAACTTGGTGTCATATTTGATCACATATCCGCATGATAACCAAGATTGTCTATTTCGATGTCTGTAACTTAGCATGACTCTTCCCTCAGCTCAACTGCTGCTGAAACCCTCATCCATGCCTTTGTTATCAATAGACTTGACTATTCCAATGCACTCCTGGTTGGAATCAGGCCTCTATTTTAAAATTCCCATCCTTGTTTTCATGTCCCTTCATGGCCTCATCCCTCCCTATCTCTGTAATCTCTTCCAACCCCACAACTCTCTCAGATAGCTGAACTCCTCTGCTTAAGACCTCTTATGCATCACTGATTTTAATTACTTCATCATTAGTGCCTTGCCTTCACTTGCTTAGGCCTTGAGTCTGTGATTTCTTTCCTTAATCACTCTGCTTCTCTACCTCTCTTTTGCTGAATGTGACCCATGCCAATTGCAAAGATATTTGGTAGGTCTGCCGTAGAAAATGAGTTTACCAACTTTGTGTTAATGTGCTTCCAATAGTTTTGTTTTTATTTCCACAGTAAACCTGCTCCGTCACATCCAGGGTCCAACATTCAGCCTGCTTAAGGTGAAATCGACTGTAGCAATACTCCACGGAATTTTTTCACTTGACTGCATTGATTCGTTTCAACGCTGACAGGCATACACTAGTGACGACTGGGAAGCTTCACATGCAGGTCAGGGTGTATTGGTGTCTTTCACAGTGCACATAATTTTTTGGCACTTAAAATTCTGTCTCATGGAAAATAATTATATGTATCCACACCGGCAGGTTCGTAGGCGGGGGTGTCGGGGAGGGGAGTGAACTAAAGTTTGTCAAATGGCCTCCGGACAGGATCCCGCCTGCATAGAGCGATCCACAATTTTATGCTGGGACGGGCAAGGCCTGAAGCCCTGCTCCAATTGAGGCCAATTACTAACCACTTTAGGGCTGTTTTCCACCAGGCTCAATTTTCAGGCTGTCAAGAGGAGCTCAGTGGCAAGGCGGAAGCCCAAAAATTAGAACTCGAACTAGGGGTCACCGTTTTAAAAAAAGGGGTCGCTCATTTAAGTCAGATGAGTAGAATTTTTTTCTGTGAGAGGGTGGTAAGTCTTTGGAACTCTTTTCCTCAAAAGGTGGTGGAAGCAGAGTCCTTGAATATTTTTAAGGCAGAGCTAGATAAATTCTTGATTAACAAGGGGATGAAAGATTATTGGGGCTAGACTGGATTGTTGGGTTGAGGTTACAGTCAGATCAGCCATGATCTTATTGAATGGCAGAGCAGGCTCGAGGGGCTGAGTGGCCTACTCCTGCTCCTAATTCATATGTATGTGTGTAACCCTGTTCAGACCTCGAGTGCGAAAGGGGGTGCGGGGGAGGGTGCCTCCATCAGAAGCCTCCATTTAACATCGGGCTCCCCTCAAAAAGATCTGACTGCTGCAGAGGCTCTTCCCCGCGGCCTCTTGACTGACACCTCAACTCCCTCTGTCCACCTCCCAGGCCTCACCTACCTTCCCCACCCTGAGACCACCAAAGCTTACCTGTTCCTGGACTCCTGGGAGTTACGCTCTGGAGACTACTTGCAGTCCTAGTCCTATCCACTGCAGCTTCTGGTGTTGCACAGACTAGAGAGCTGCCACCCAATTAGGTTAGCCGTCAGCTCTCTGAAATGGGACTTTCTCCGAAGTGAGGAGCAGAAGTCCTTCCTGAAGCTAATTGACACTTCTTGGAGCATTAAGTGGCTGCAGAGCAGGCAGTATTGTCGGGGATGTGTTCTCTGATGACTCTTTGGATGGTGGGCAGAGAAACACCGCCATCTGAAAAAGTCTGGCCCATATGCTTTTCATCCTTATCATTAATGTCGTCACATCAAGGTTGAGCTTCATTTTGTCATACTTAATGGTAGGCTAATCTTGCTGGCCATTGTTGGCACTCAGCTAACATAGAATGCAGGGTAAAGCTCCCTTTATATTGTTCCCTCAGCTACCTGGGAACTTCTGACACTAGAATTGGATGCCAAAGTGGATATTATCCAAACCCTAGACCCTAGTAATTCCCCCCAGACTTTTCCAGTCAACTCTCCCAGATCAGGTACAGATAGCGTGAGTTTGATGTAGAGTGCAATACACTTTACATCTAACCAGTGCTAAGCAAGATCCATGTTAAGCTTGTCAGTTTCTCTTCCCTTCCAACTTAATTTTCATCAGTAATGGAGTTTGCCTGTTTTATCAGTCAGATGGTAGACTTCTGAACCAATGAGGTCAGGGTTTAATTTAAATGTTTAATGTCTCTGTGAGATTATCAAATCGTGTGTTAAGCAGTCGCTATTGATTTTAATAATTTTTAGGATATGGGCATCGCTGACAAGACCAGCAAAGCCAAAATTCATTGTCCAGCCCAAGTTTCTCTTAACTGAGTGACCTGTTAGGCCACTTCAGGGAGCAGAGTCAACTGCATTGATGTGGGATGGGAGTCAGATATAGACCAGACCAGGTAAGGACCACAGGTTTTTCTTCCCTGAAGAGCATTAGTAAGCTCACCAGTTGGGTTTGTACGACAATCAGAAGGTTTCATGGTCATTTTACTGATACCATCTTTTTTTTCCAGCTTTTAGAAAACTGAATTTATGGGGGAAATTGAATTTGAGTTCACTGAATTATTAATGCATCCTCTATTACTAGTCTAGTAATATAACCACTGGACTACCATTCCCCATCCAATGTTGTTGCCAGTGGTAATATGTGACCTTGTGTTTTAAGAGTTAAAAAAGCAGGAAGTCTGGAGAAGTACTGGCTTGAGATATGAAAATTGCTGATAGTCACTCCCTCTTATGTGTAAATTACAAAAGAAGGGAGATTTTCAGGAACCTGCAGCGGTACCACTGGAAGGCACATTGTTTTTAAATAATTTCCATTATTTGATTTAAGTTTTCTTCTGAAATGATGCATCAGGAGGTGAAGAGTGAGAGGAAGTATACTGAGTCCTTCAAAATACCTTTTGTATAGTGAAAGCAGACTGCCATGCCACTATGGAAGTAGATTCGCCTCTGGGGATGTGCTTAACACCAGCAGCTGCTGCTGGCACGATCCATAAGGTGAGCCGTCTTGAGAAAGACGCATGGTTGGGTGTTCCCTGCATTCACCAAAAGCAGCTGAACCAGTGCTGTCCTGAAGTCCCGCAGTCAGATTGGTTGGTTTGGTGCCATTGCACAAATTTAGACCACGGAAGCCCATTATACAAATTCGTACATCACTTAGCAAAGAGCATGTCTTCAGCTGCAAGGTGCACTAACTAATGCACTAGCATTACTGAAAGCCCAGGCACCTAACTTGCTTTTTTTTAATGTGTACAATCATTTATGGGATATAGCATCACAAGCTAGGCCAGCATTTATTCTCCATCCCTAATTTCCCATGAGAAGGTGGTGTGAGCTGCTTTCTTGAACTGCTACAGTCCATGTGTTGTAGGAATACCCACAGTGCTGTTAGGAAGGGAGTTCCAGGGTTTAGACCCAGCAACAGTGAAGAAATGGCACTACAGTTCCAAGTTAGGATGGTGTGTGACTTGGAGGGGATCTTGCATATGGTGGTGTTTCCGTGCATCTGCTGCCCTTGTCCTTCCAGGTTGTAAAAGCCACAGGTTTGGAAGGTGCTGTTGAAAGAGACTTGATGAGTTGCTGCAGTGCATCTTCTAGATGGTACACACTGCTGCAACTGTGATCAGTTGTGGATGGAGTAAATGTTGAAGGTGGTGGAGGCTGTTTTGTCCTGGATGGCGTTGAGCTTCTTGAGCATTATTGGAGTTCCACCCATCCAGGCAAGTGGAGAATATTCCATCACACTCCTGACTTGTGCCTTGTAGATGGTACACAGGCTTTGAGGAGTCAGAAGGTGGGTTACTCTCTGTAGAATTCCTAGCCCCTAATCTGCTCTTGTAGCCGCAGTATTTATATGGCTAGTCCAGTTCAGTTTCTGGTCAATGGTAACCCCCAGGATGTAGATAGTGGGGGAATTCAGCGATTGTAATGCTATTGAATGTCATGGGGCATTGGTTAGGTTTTCTCTTGTTGGAGATGGTCATTGCCTGGCACCAGTTTGACAGGAATGTTACTTGCCACTTGCCAGCCCAAGCCTAGATATTGTCCAGGTCTTTCTGCATTTGGACACGGACTGCTTCACACTCAAGAAGCTTGACACTATTCAGGACAAAACAGCCCACTTTATTGGTACCCCATCAACAAACAGTCAAGTTGTGCACCACCAACACACAGTGTCAGCAGTGTGCAGCATCTACAAGTTGTACTGCAGGCACTTACCAAGCCTCATCAGACAGCACCTTCCAAACTCACGAGCGCTACCATCTAAAAGGACAAGGGCAGCAGACACAGGGGAACACCACCACCTGGAAGTTCCCTCCAAGCCACTCACCATCCTGATTTCGAGATATATCACCATTCCTTCACTGTCGCTGAGTCAAAATCCTGGAACTCCCTCTCTAACAACACTGTGGGCAGAGTTAGACCACATGAACTGCAGTGGTTCAAGAAGGTAGCTCACCACCACCTTCTCAAGGGCAATTAGGGATGGGAAATAAATGCCAGCCTAGCCAGTGACATCCACATCCCATTAATTAATTGAAAAAGCTGCAATAATATTCAGCAGTCTCCTGTCATTCACTGTAAGTTAACTGTAAAAGGGGCAGACTGCCTTCAAGAAAAGAAGATCATCACGTGCACCAAGTACAACACTGCTCCTTGCCCCTGCTGAGTGCAGAGGCAGCCAGTAGCTTGGGAGGCGCTTGGTTTCAGGCTAAAATTTCTGTTCTTCCCACTTGCACCACGAACACATTGGTAGGCTGTGTATTGGGTCCCCCTTGCCCAAATATTGGCCCTATCTAATTTAGCCCTTATAAGCTGGCTGGGAATTTTCCCCATTTATCTGGTTATCTGATTCAGAATTATTAAGTTACATGCACTGACAATTAATGTAGGCAGTCCTCGGACTTGTGACACGATTGGTTCCAAAAACTCACTTAAGCTGAAACATCATAAGTCAGGACTGATTTTCCCAAAAGAACAATGTTATAAGTGGGGGATTGGTTTCTGAACCAAGGCCTGATACCCTATTTTCACTAAAATAATCCAGAAATTTGTACTCAATCAATTATAGATGACTAATATGGCAACATTAATGTATTTATGTTGTAAATAGCAATCATATTAACATTGAAAAATTACATAATAAGCTAAAAATACGTGTAGAAATATAGTACTGTACTGTACTAATGGCGTTGGAACAGCAACTAAGTGTCTTGAGTCAGGAAGATGGGCGACACAGAACGTCAGTGTGCAAGTACCAATGTTTGAACTTGTTTGCTGTCGTGGGATCGTAAAGTCAAAACCGACATGGGAAAGTTAAAACAGAGTGTCAATTTATAAATGTCGGAAGTGCCATTTGTCATAACTCAAAAGTCGTAAAGTCAAGGATCGCGTGTACTCTAAAACAGCCTAGAGTAACCACAGAAGAGGGGTGTAGAAAAAAATAGTTCAGAAGACTATCACAAGATGAAATATTTACATTTGTGCTCTCAAATTGTACGATTTGAAAAACATAGGCATTTGGACAATTAAATAGTGGTAACAATGATGAAAGCATTGCAAAGTTAGAAACGGGCTCTTACATATTTGATTGTGGTAATTAGGAGCTGCAGTCCACACAGATTAGTGGTTTCTCAATGATTGATAAACCAAGAGACTGCAATTTCTTACTACTGTTACTTCCTGCTGTGCAGTAAAACACTGAATGAGGTAAACAGCTTGGCAGAGACTTGGCGCGTCTCAGCTCAGATTCGGATCTACTTTGACAGATCATTGGGCCCTCTTACTGTTTATTGAGAGGCAGCTTTACATTAGAAAAATTGTGCTCCTGTTTTGTGCGAGTTCAGTCTTTGAATTTATATAAGTAATTGCTGCAACAAGAAGCAATTTAACTATCTTCTTAGACAACAGACAAAGATACAAATGCAAAATGATTATTTTATAAACATTGCTGTTTCATAAACTTTAGTTTGGGGAACACCAATAACTAACTCACTTGAAGTTCACTTTTGCAGTTTGTCATCTTAATCTTTCACTGTTGTCATGACTCACTGCGGATAGTGCACTGTAATATCAAGCCCCACTGATCCCCGAGCTGAGACAAATGCGAAAAGTTTGACTAGGCCACCAAATTGCCCAATTCTGCCTAACTGTTTAATCTAGGCTAACAGAATATGAGCACTAGGTTTGTAAACTTAAGTAAATAACTGTTTATTAAACAAACTATGCTTAACCAGTGGCAAAAGAAAGAAATATGAACTGCTAACTTTTAACTTTATAAATTAAACTCTGTTCCTTCTTAACCCCTACACACACAAACACAGACACTCAAACACATAAGACATACAAAACATGGATTTTAAGGGTGAGGTAAAGCAGTTGAATAGAACCAATCTGGATTATGGGATTAGATGGGTTGATTTTGATTGATGCCTTCCGAAATTCCTTGCAGTTCGTTGTTGATGACACGAGATGGTCTTCCAGCACTTTCAGTCTGTAGTTCACTGTTTGAAAACTTGCTTTTCAATTTCTCTACTGGTGATTTTCCCCCTTTTCCCCTTGACAGGGGGTATTTTCAGAGAGAGCAGGTTGCAGAGATATGAAGAAACAGCCAGCTAGCTAGCTTTGAAGATTTATTTAATCTTATACACACTGGAGAGAGAGGACTTAGGTGTGTTCTCTTTGCAGGCTAGGATCTCTCTGCTCACAGCTATCACATAAAATCTTAGTCACCTGATCAGGAGCCAATTAAAACATTGTTGCTAGGCAAAACAAAAACAGAATTACCTGGAAAAACTCAGCAGGTCTGGCAGCATCGGCGGAGAAGAGAAGAGTTGACGTTTCGAGTCCTTATGCTAGGCAGTTCCCCTTTCCAACACCATGCTGCCCAACCTGGCACCCTTTGTTCCAGGAAATAGCAACTTGTATATTCCATATCCTGTTCCAGGGAACATGTCTTTTAATTGTAGATAAAAACAAAAAAACTGCGGATGCTGGAAATCCAAAACAAAAACAGAATTACCTGGAAAAACTCAGCAGGTCTGGCAGCATCGGCGGAGAAGAAAAGAGTTGACGTTTCGAGTCCTCATGACCCTTCGACAGAACAGTTCTGTCGAAGGGTCATGAGGACTCGAAACGTCAACTCTTTTCTTCTCCGCCGATGCTGCCAGACCTGCTGAGTTTTTCCAGGTAATTCTGTTTTTCTTTTAATTGTAGCCCTGGTAGTTTTAAAGTCACAGTCCAAGAAAATAAATTATATGTTCTTTACAATAGTCCAACAGAAATAAAGAGATTATTACACTGTTCCTTAGACTCTCACTGTTTTGCACCTGCATTACCAGACATGTGGTAGTAAAGTTCTGTGCTTACGTTTCATCCCAAGGTGATATTACAGTCTTGTAAATTTTTGGAAATGCCTTCTATTGTTGCAGTCTGCTTGAGTGCTATTCCAGTCTGGCTGAGAGTTGACCGTTGTCTGAGCATTATTCATGACTTAGGTTGGATAGAAAGGGTAAGCAATCATTGACTCTTGCTCATTGGTATATGCCTTTTTTAGCCTGTTCTGATGTGTAGTCATTGAGAATGGCAAACTCTTTACACATTCTAGAGAGTCAGGCGATGAAGGATAGATCTGGAGCCTAGTCTTTACATGCTCATAGGCTTTTATTTACAGAGATACACATTACAAACATAGTTTGAGTCTGTTTCTATAGGAGTTCCAGGGCATAACAGCAGGAGTTCCTCAGGGTAGTATCCTAGGCCCAACCATCTTCAGCTGCTTCACCAATGACCTTCCTTCCATAAGATCGGAAGTGGGGATGTTCGCTGATAGTTGCACAATGTTCAGTACCATTCATGACTCCTCAGATACTGAAACAGTCCATGTCCAAGTGCAGCAAAACCTGGACAATACTCAGGCCTGGGCTGACAAGTGGTAAGTAACATTTGCACTGCACAACGTCAGGCAATGACCATCTCCAGCAACAGAGAATCTAACCATTGCCCCAGACATTCAATGGCATTACCATCGCTGAATCCCCCAATTATCGACATCCTGGAAGTTACCATTGACCAGAAACTGAACTGGACAAGCCATACAAGTACTATGGCTCCAAGAGCAGGTCAGAGGCTAGGAATCCTGTGGCAAGTAACTCACCTCCTGACTCCCCAAAGCTCGTCCATCATCTACAAGGCACAAGTCAGGAGTTGATGGAATACTCTCCACTTGCCTGGATGAGTGCAGCTCCAACAACACTCAAGAAGCTTGACAGGACAAAGCAGGCTGCTTGATTGGCACCCTATCCACAAACGTTCACTCCCTCCACCACCAATGCACAGAGGCAGCAGTGTGTACTATCTACAAAATGCACTGCCAGAATTCACTAAGGAGGCTTAGCCAGCACTTTCCAAAGCCACAATCGCTACCATCTAGAATTTCAAGGGCAGCAGACAGATGGGAACACCACCCCTTGGAAGTTTCCCTCCAAGCCACTCATTATCCTGACTTGGAAATATATTGCCATTCCTTCACTGTTGCTGGGTCAAAATCCTGGAATTCCCTCCCTAATAGCACTGTGGGTGTAGCTACACCACATGGACTGCAGTGGTTCAAGAAGGCAGTTCACCACTATCTTCTCGAGGGCAATTAGAGATGGGCAATGAATGCTGGCCTAGCCAGCGCCACCACCAGCCCATGAATGAATTTTTAAAAAGCACATGAATTACCACTACTTGAATACAATTAAACACCCTATTAGCATACAATTAACAACCATTGCTTCACTTCAGTTTAATAATCTAGATGTAAACCACCATTTGCAAAACCTGAAACCCAGTGGTCTCACATTTCACATCCAGCAGCTTTGCAGGTTGGCTACTTGTTTTAGAACTTACCCCATTTCCATTTCCTGGTAGGGTCATTGCATTAGGCTCTCCTCTAGGAACTATATATATAACATTAGAGTTCAATTCTTTCTTCAAAAAATGTTAATTAAAAGCAATTTTGCATACTTCAATTTTTCCCAGACTTATGATGCCACGTAAATCATGTAAAGTGCATGTCCCACTGCGACCTCATCATAACTACTACTTACATACGTCACTGGGTTTTAGATTTTAATTAGAAAAAACCCTGAGTTATGAAATGTAACTCAAAACAGTATGGGCCATCGCCACAGCTATTAAATTCCACCCACTGTCTTCGCAATCCTCAAAGTCTGTGTACAGAACAAAACTTCATTTATTGCCACACAGGATTACTACATATAGAGATAATCTCGTTGTGTGGTTATCCAGTGCTACACCTGATCTCTCGATCGCACAACAGCATCAAATGATAACCCTGAAGGGGTTGGAGAACTGATCCTCCTGACTCACAGATCTTGGCGGAGGACTCCTACGCTGCAGTTCATGCATTTTTAACACATTTCCTTTTTATGGTTGTGCTGGACTCTGGCTGCTGACTGCAGAGATGTGCCTTGGGATAGATGATCAGTGTTTAATCAGGTGCTAACACCTTGTCATCTTTATTTGTATTTTAATACTCTCTCCTTAAGTTTCTTTGAACCAAAGAAAATCTGTTCTCAATGAATCCTTTATTAAAATAAACAGCTTCCATAGGCAAGTGATTGTGGCTATCTCTGGCATTCTATTTTACAACCTGAGAAGGAATAGCTTGCATTAATGTAGCCTTTTATATTTTACACACACAGTAAAAGATCTCCCAAAGTATTGCGCACAGGGAGTAAAAAACAAGGAAAAATTTTTGGGAAGCCATTTCTCTGCGGCACGGGCTTGAGAATTGGGAAATGAGCCAACTTAGAGCGCAGCCAAGCATTATTAATGAGGCTATCTGACAAATGTGTCAACAGATGTCCTCATTAGGAATGCTTGGCTGAGCTCCAAGACTGGTAAAGGGACTCAGCCCTGTGGGGTGCTGTTTATATAACATTAAGGGGACTGCTAGCTTTGTTTAATCAACAATTCTATTAGCTTGTAATGATTTAATCTTTCTTTGAAGTGGTTTTTCAATGCCTGTGTGTTTATTTGTACAAGTTAAGAGGATGAGACTTTCACAGCCTATGTTTGGTAGACAGTTTTATGAGTACGTAAGATGGGTTATGTTTTTGGAAGGGATTTTTGAACGTTTGATTTGTTTTTTTTAATTTCATGAGCATTCCAAAGACTTGCCAGTGTAAAATGGTTCATTGGTTTTGTACCTAGTGCATACTGGGTGATTGGGCATGGGGAGTCATGTGTGGTATCAGAGGCATGGGAGACATGGAGGCAGCATAGGAGATATGGAAGGGCATGGGATATATGAGGGGAGGATAAGGTGTGAGGAGTAGAGGGCCTAACAACCATATTAAAAACTGATGTCTCAATAAACAGGAGTGCAATTTCTAACCTGCCAGCCTCATCATCCACCTGCCTCTGTTGTCACCTCGGGAGATGGCAACCCCTGACTGCAACCTGTGCCTGTCTCCTCGATATGAAAGTACGCTAGCTGGGCTCTGCCAGGACAGAGGTGGGATTGCGGAGTTGGGAAAATTCCTGTCTCCCAATTCCTGCCTCAAAGACAAAAACCTGGCCCCTTAAATCTGTGCTGTCTTGTTACAGACTCTCCTCCCAGTCTAAACAATTTCTTCCTTTGTACTCTATGAAAATCCCTCATAATTTTTAGCACCCTTATTAAATCCCCTTTCATTTTTAGGGAGAATTACCCCAGCATCTCTACTGTCTCCCTGAAATCTTTTAATCCTGATATCATTCTAGTATAGCTCCTCTACACCCTCCCTAAGGCCTTGAAATCCTTCCTGAAGTGAGGTGCGTGGAGTGGAACACAGTGGGCCAAATCGGAGTGGTGATCACCCTCATTGCTACTGTGCGCCTTTTTTTTTAACACAGTGCTGGAGCTCTGCATTTCTCACCTGAACCTCCAAACTGGGCCTCGTCAGAAATGCAGAGCATGCCTGTTCTTGGAGTCCTTTCTCATAGGGCAGGACCTTCAGGGGAAGCCAAGCCATGCCCCATTTTACAGTACTAGCTGCCGTATTTTTGTAAGTCTCCATTTACTAACACAGTGAAAAGCTTTGGGACCTTTAGATAACTTTCACACTATGTTAGTGAACAAGTATGAGTGAGGTAAGTGGGTAGGACGTAAGGTGACAGGGTGGTAGGGTGCCAGCTGTTTAGAGTGTCAGGTGGCAATGTGGTAGGTGGCAGGGTGGATAGAGTGACAGGGTGATATGTGGCAAAGTGATGGATGATAGGGTGATGGGTGGCAGCGTGGTATGTGGCAGGTAGGGTGCCAACTGAGTAGGGTGGCAAAGTGCTGAGGTCAGATCAGAGGGGAGTCAGATGGTGAGCGGGTTCAGAGGGTTGCGGAGGGGAGAGTGGAGAGTTGGTGGGGAAGGTCAGTTGTATAGTAATCAAGGACTTAGATTTTTTCTTCCACCTGTAACATTTCCTGGATAACTATGCAGGTAAGTGAGTCGGAACCCTCCTAAGTCTCCAACTCTACTTCAGAGTTGAAGACTTTTTTGAAAGGTTTCGAACGCAAGGGAATTGCCCATTGAAAGTTGAAACTTCCCAGGCAATTCCTGCAGAGTCTTTTGCATTGGGACTTATGAGGGGTTTCCCAACACATCTCCGGGGGTACTACCTGGACACCAGAAGGTCTATTCCAGTTGAGGACTAACCAGTGATTTATAAAAGTTTACCGTAACGAATATAAATCTATGCTGACACATCAGTGCAACACTGAGGGAGTGCTGCGCTGTTGGTGGTGTCATCATTTAGTTGTAACATTAAACTGATATCTGCCTTCCCAAGTGAATGTAAAAAAGAGAGCAGGAAATCCTCCCTGGTGTCCTGGTCAATATTTACCCCTCAAATAACATTACACATTGGTCATCACAATATCTTACTGCTGTTGTAGAACTGTTGCTGTGTGCAAATTAGCTGTGGTATTTCCTACATTATAATAGTGACTGGAGTTCAGAATTACTTCATTGACTGTTAAGGCAGTGTCAGCTTCTTTTTGGTCTGGCTCAATTCGCAGTTTGTTGTGCTGCTAATCTGTACAGACTAGGTTCAATCTGGTTCTATCAGGGTTTAACAAATCTCAGCCTGATAGCAGTAGGTATAATTATCTTGGGTACTTGTGAATTGGGAGGGAAAGGTCAGTTAATATTCCCACTGCTGATCACTATCCACTGATCCCTGCTGAAAAGTGCATGGGCAGAATTTTTAGCCTCTCGGGCAGGCGAGCCCAACCCAATCTCCGGCAGGCGGGGAGCTGAACCCCGCCAGAGAAGCGGGCCGCACCGCCATTTTACGTGGGCAGGCCAGTTAAGGCCTGCCCCGCCTGACATCCGTCGGGAAGCGCTATGCGCTTCCTGTGCGGATGGGGGGATTCCCCAAAAGCGAGAGTGCGCTCTTTCGCACATGCGAAAGAGTGCACATCGCCCTGAGGCAAAGTACAGCCTCCGGGAGATCGCTTCCACTTTGATAAAGATTAAAAATAGAAAAAAAAATTCCCTAACATGTCCCCCTCATGTGACAATGTCACATGAGATCAGACATGTTCATAATTTACACTATAACTTCATTAAACTTTTACAACCCTGCATGAAATCTCATCCCGCTGGTGGATGAGGTTTCATGTTTTTTCTAATTGCTGCCGGGGCTCCTGGCCTGCCTGCCAACCTTAAGGTTAGATGGGCAGGTCTTTTAGTTGTTTAAATGATCCTGTCAATGGCCTCAATTGGCTATTGACAGGTTGGCGGGCCTGCAGCTGATTTTGCCGCGTCCCCGCCTTCCTGAAAATTTAAATGGGGCGGGATGAGGTCAGGGGTTCAGCCCAACATCATCCCACTTCATTTTACGTGTTGGCGAGCGGGCCCTGCCCCCTGCTCACCGATGGCAAATTTCTGCCTATTTGTGAACATTAAGTGAGGACAAGCTAATACTTACTGTATTACTAAATAACCCACACTCACTCTCTGGTCTCACACATTAAAACTAGTCATTTGGGTGAGATATTGAAGGATGGCCTGGGCTTCAGGAACTCTGCTCCAACAGGAGTTAATGCCCTCAGGAGAGATGAGGTAAAATAAATACTAAAAACAAAACAAAGGAAAACTTAGAAAAGACATGACTGACCTAAACACACCCATCTTGGCACTGATACTCTGAAATCGAAACAATATTAATTTAAAAAGTTGTGACTCAGTTTCAGTCAGCAAATGAGGTGGGGGAAAGAAAATTAAAGCTAGTTAAAGGCACTATTATATGGTCCTGCGTATTTTCTGCAGTACTGTAACATATGGTTAATGGTATACCATTGTTATGGATCAATTTTTCTGTATCAGACCAACAAAGCCTCTTTTGTTGAATGTGCAGCTGCTTCTAAATGCCACTGTTGTCACAGTGAAACAGTGGAAGACAATGGGAACATAGGACAGGATTTTCCAGCCCTGGTCCTGCCAAAGTCAATGGTGATTTGAAAGGCTCGCCGCAGGAGCCGCTGCGGTGGGGCCAGAAAATCCTGGCCATATTCAAGCTGCAAAGAGAAAGAGTGTCTCCTTACATAAGGCAACGACAAGTTAGAGAAATACATAATGCATCAGCTATTTATTAAATGGAGTGCTTAGGACTTTCCCCAGCCCATGACCTGGCTCCTCCCTTCCTTCATTGTAATCAACAGGATGTGCAGACACTGAATGTATTTTCCTCTACTTTGACAATTTAGAAATAAACACAGGAAATGGTGGAAATACACAGCAGTTTTCAGCTCACCTATAACACCTCTCCGACTCATTAACGAATTCTGTCTCTAGGGTGTTTAACTCGTCACCTGCTTCTATGCATGATCATCCAGTATATCTGTGAAGTGCCTTGCAATATATACTTTCTTTAAAAGGTGCTTTCTAAATATAAGATGGTATTGTATCTGAGTCATGCCCTTACCTATTTTCTCACTTTCTCTATCCTCTTTGTTTTACCCAGCGTTCTCTCCTTTCCTTATTCTGACCGCCTTGCTGTGTATTTCCAATATTTTCTGTTTGTATTTCCCTCATTGCATTCAGTCCCAAATATTGAGCCGCCTTTGCACACAAGCAAGCCAATCCAAGTCAGCTGTAAGACCAAGAGCACGGCGAGCAGCAACTACTGGAATTGTTGGGCACAGTTCATGCCCGCTGTTATCTTTTATGTAGCTGTAGATAACAGTCAGGCGTTGGCACTTCTTCCTGTCCTTTCAGCATCACCATCTTGGATGTCGACACATCAGGGTTGAATTTTATCTCATCATATATCGTGGTGAGTTGAACTCCTTGACTTTGCTGCCTTTTGTTTGCATCCAATTGGCATATATGTCCCTGCGACTTGAAAGAAAATAATTTCAGTGCGATATGTTGTTTAACATCAGAGGTTGAACTTTTAGTTACGTGATTCACAATTGGAATACATCTTATAAATGCATCAGGATAATGGAGCGTATTGTTCTCTCAGAGGCGCAATATAGGAGAGCTCGGTAACGTCAAGGTCATGAAGAGGGTTTTCTGCACTCTATGGTATTACAGCGGAACTCTGTACTGTGAGGAATATAGAGGAAGCTCTGCAGTGCAGGGTAATTTAAAGGGAGTTTTGCATTGTGGATATATATACATAGATATATCTCCATAACATCAAAGTATTAATGGAGAGAACTCTGAAATGTCAGGCTGATGTAGGTGGAGCTCCAATTTTTCCTTATTGCTCACCAACGTGACATTTAATTTTAATTTGGAAAAATACTAATGAAATAAATTTAGAATAGCTTGAACACAGGAAGTAACCCAAGGCCTCTCGATGTGTCTTAATCAAAATGTGGTTTTATAAATTATAAAAGCACTGACTGTTCTCACCTTTTCTTGTTCTTATCAGATCAGTCATATATTATTAGTCAGACCCAACACGCTTGCTGTGAAATCAAATGGTGCTAGCACACTGCTGATCCTACAGCCAAGGGGCAGACCACAGTGTGCTGCAGAGCCCATGCCCAGACCCAAGCTGACAGGAACCAATTATGAAATGTGCTTCAATTCTTTATAGCTTCGCTTCAAATTTACCCTCTCTTGACATGAGAAGCTTCTTTGTGGTTTCTCACTGAAGTAAAGCCTCAATTTTCTGATATTGGTGTAGTTAGATTTGCAAAATAACGAGTAGCAGAATTAAAAATAGAAGTAGTTAGACTTCAGCAGACAGCAAGAGAGAGCGACAGAGGATGACCAGGACAGCCACAGGCGAGAAATAACAGAAACAAGTGGAAAAATAATAAGAGAAAAAAATCATTAGGATAGTAACAGAGCACAGTGAGAGAGAGTAAGAGAGAGAACCCCAGAAAGAACAAATAAGAAGAACAGACACAAGATAATTAAAGCAGCAAAAAACACAGAAGACAAAATTGAAAATAAGACAGAAAAGGGGGAGTAACAGACATCAAGAGAATAATAGAGACATAAGGGGAATTTAAACTTAATACCCCAGGGGAAATCCCATGGAATCAAATGGAACATTTGTTTTGCACCCTGCTCAATATTACTCTGCACTGACTTCAACTGTCTGCCAGCATTCCAACTGGTCTAGCCAATTTCCGTACAGGTGGGTCAGGTTAATATTGCTCCTACAGTATAAGAGTAACAGAAAGAGACTCTTATTGAACTCATTGGTCCAAAACGAAATAACTGAAGTGATGACCCATCAGACTTCACGTGTAAAGGAATAGGTAAAGGCAAAGTATAACACTTTAGACATCAGTTTTTTTCTTCATGAGCAGAACAGCTCAGATTACAGATCTGTCATGATTTAACTGAATGGCAGAACATGCTCAAAGGGCTGAATAGCTCACTCTTGTTCCAGTGTTCCTTCAGTCCTTGGCTGCTGCAACTAAGGTACAGGGCTAATACAGGAGATCATGCAAACAGTACTTAAATCTCTTGAGCTGGCCCTGGTTAAAGGCAGACCTTGGTCAAGGTGCACTACCAAAACATTGGTGCAGTAATAAGACGATATTGCCTGGAGAGACATGAAAAAATCAGAAGAATGTGACAATAGAATTTGGCAAATAAGTGTTAGTGCAGTGGAAACCCTCTGACTCAGAAGACAATAGTAGAAGCTTGCAAAATGATGGGAAGCAATGGAAGGTGTCAACATCAGTATTAGTACAATAACAACCCTATGATAAAGGATAAAGAGTATAAAAGCAAAATACTGCAGATGCTGGAGATCTGAAATAAAAACAGAAAATGCAGGAAAAACTGAGCAGGCCTGGCAGCATCTGTGGAGAGGGAAGTAGAGTTAATGTTTTGAGTCCAGTATGACTCCTCTTTGGGAGAACAAATCTTGAATGTTAAATCTCCCCCTTGCTTGAGAATGATTCTAAGCCAAAACTCTCCAAATGGGTGGGGGAAGTGTAGGGTGGTAAAATCTTGCCGAATTTACAATAGGCATTCTGAGTTGAGGCAGCACTGAAAAGAATCAGGGCCTCATCATGATTGGAAGTAGTTAGATCAGTAATAATCTTGCGCTTAGTGTGGACTGTCAGATAAATTTTCCCTTCTCAGTGACACGACTGTTGTTCAAGACAGATTCTGTAGAATTTAGCACTGTCCTTGAAAATGGAATGAACCAGAGACGCCCCACCTGTCACTAGCAGCCTCTGTTGTGCAGACAACAGCTTACTTGACAGTTCTAACATTTCTGCAGGCCTCAAGTTACCAGTTCCATCCTTTATATCTCACTAAAGTTGATCTTTAATTGATCCTGCAACTCCAGGTGCACATCAGAATTTGAGGAAGAATACTGCTTTGTATGCATAGTGTTTGTACAATGCACTGCCAAAATTTACTTTGGAGTTAATGCAAAGCAGATATAGGTGCCAGAGAACAATTCTCAGCTGAACACAAGCATGTCTTTAGGACACTGCAAACATTTAAAGCACAGTCATATTTAAAGCTGCATGCACGGCAGGGTTGCCGTTTGTTAGAGAGTGCTTCAATCCACGCATGGTGGATCCATAATTATTCTTGTTAAGAGTTGCACCTGAAATCCATTGTCAAAATTTGCACAGTGTATCATACAGTTGGCAAAATCTGGCTCCAGCCTTCAACCAACTGACTTTGAGTTGCAGAACTTCCCAAGAAGATACGGACAAACTTCCTCAGAGGACAGAAAGGAAGAAAATGGGATGGAATATTAATTGTGGGTAGTTCTCAGGTATGACCTGGAGGAACTTTAAAGTGACGTTGATGGAAGCTGGGAGAAGCTTATCCACCTATGCTTGGGCTGCTGAATGTCTTATTGAGGACAGAGGAGAATCTGGCTGAAAAATAAGAGTTTGAAAAAAACAAAGGCGATTTAAGCCATTTGTACCATCTTGTTATTGTTCACTAAGAAATCCAGATGTAGGACCAGAACCCACAGTGACTGAAAGGAGCAGTAGGGAAGACAAGGTACATCAGCAAGTATTGGGTAGATAATGTCAATCTTTGGTTTTTATTCTCACATAGGTTGTAGGAGGAAATGAAGGCTGAGTGATAAAGGGAGCTCCATAGTATTCAGGTTCTGAAAAAGAACGCTAAGAGTAGAAGAGTGTGAATTATAACAGTGTGAGGATAAAGGGAGGAGGAAGACCAGTTCATTGGAGCTTAGGAGGAAAAAGAGATGAAAGTTCAGAGGGCAACTCACCACAGTAACATAGATAAAATAGGAAGGGACAGGAAAAGTTGAAGTTATATGTTGGTAGTCAGATAAAATACTTTTTTTCTAATATGAGGTATGAGCTGAGTGTTCAAAGACAACCCCCCTCGCCCCCCACCCCTCAAGGTATGGGAACAGAGTTCATGCTTGTGAAAAAAGGAAGCAAATTAAGAAGCAACAGCTTTGTGTTACTTTTAGAAACCCACAGTGTCTTTGGAGTTGTTGCATGATACATCCTATTGGCACTTCCATTACTAAATGTTTGAGTTATATGAATTGAATGTGATCTGCAGCTTTAATTAATGTTGCTTTTCCCTATTAAAATAGCCAGACGAAGTCAATTGTTAGCATAGCGAAGGCTGTAGAGAATAACACAGCTGGAACACTTTGTGTGGAAGCTACTTGGAAGTAGCACTGAGGAGTTGTCTTGAAAATAAACCAGTTTGAACCAAAAAAAATAATAGCGATAGACCCAACATGGCTTTGCTGCTTGCACTAACCTGGACCCTGGCACAGATCGGTTTCCTGATTTCAGCGTACTGTGCTGGTTCACTTGTCCTTTCAGTGTTAGGAGCTTTGAATAAAAATAATTGCTGTTGGAACCATGTTTGGAAGCACTTTGAAAAACAAAAATAAATTCCCTCCAATTTCCTTCCATCTTTCCTGTGCAGAAGACAACCGGCAATCAAAAGCTGATCCAGGTGAGCCTACTTTTTGTACTACCAGACCTGAGTGTTTTCTAGCAATGCAACCACACAACATCTTAGCTGAATCTGATTGTGCTTCCATTGGAAACCCCTACAAATGTTGTTATGTCACTTCAATGTCTCACCCAGTGATAGTGGCATGTAGGCTCATTCATATGCTGTCATCAGGGGAGTAAAATCCAGTTATGCTTATTTAGTCACATAATTCTATGTGACTGGATGTTGGTGATCATTAAAGAGAGTCCTAAGCCTTATCTCTGAAAAAAAAAAAATGCTAATTTGTGAGATTTGAGAGTCCTCCATTATTCAAAGTAAAGCAAAATTTGGACTGGATACAATGATTACATTTTTGAACTGATACAACCCAGGTAGTAACCCGTGTCTGCTGTATTTGGGAGAAAAGATATGCTCATGACATTAGTTACCCAGTTTTTTTTTAAAGGAAAAAAAATTGTTTGGCCTCGTCACATGTTGCAGCTCCACTACTCCAAAAAAAAAGTACAACGTTTGGATCTAAATTTCCTAAGATTAGCATTCAGTTCAGACAAACTTCACAAGCGCAGTACTAAGCTAAATTAGAGAAAGGGTTAATGCAGTATTTTTGTTGAGAGACCTAGATGAAGCATCAAGGAAAGCATTTCAGGACAGCACCAAAGTTGAAAGGGGAGAAGATTTGATATATCAGAAAGCAATATTTTGATGATACCAACGTTGTAGGCATTATAGGAGGAGGAGAAATCTGAAGGAGCTATTCAGGTCCTGGAAAAGAGTGATTTAAGACTTGGAGACAACATACTGAACCTTTGTGATTTGTGTGAAATTCTATGAACCAGTGACAAAATACGCCATTCAGTCAAATTAATTCATATCAGTGTTTATCTGAATGAGCAGCAGTCCTAATCCCACATGCTTGCCCTGTTCCTGTATCTATCCTTTTTTTACCCTTGAAACATCTTTCTATCCTATTCCTAAAAGCTGGCATGGGGATTTAATTTCCTTGGAATCAACTTCAACAGAACGTTGTTTCCACTGAATCTCCATCAAAGTTATGGCTTTCATCTCCACCAATATCCAGTCACGTAGAGCTATGTGACTAAATTATAATATGTGGACATCACAGCCCTGATGACATTCATTCTATGGTCCCTGCTTCATTCACTCAGTCACTAATTCTGGAAGTACATTTCATAGTCTCACTACTCTCTGTGGACAATTGCTTTTCCTACTCTCTGTCTCAAGTATCTTACTTTTAATCTTATATCCCCTTATTCCAGACCCTTGAGTCATTGGACACAGTGCTGCAAATATCTGCCTCTATGTACTCTCCCATTCCTTGATAACTTTAAACACACAAATCTCCAGCTCTAACAAAAACATCTCAACCTTAAGTCTTCTGTTTTGGTATTTCCTCACTCCACACAGCACCATGGTTAATCTGCATTGTATTCACTCTATTGCCTCTTCATCTTTAGTGACTGTAGAACTAAAATTCTGCACAGTACTCTTAACTGGTCTCATTGATGCTTTATATATATTCGCCATTACATCTCAACTTTTAATTCTGTGCCTCTTGCCACAAAAGCCTGGTATTCCATTAGTTTTTCATGCATCCTAATTTACTTTGAGGTGCTGTTTTTAATGTCTTGTGCACATAAGTTTCCTCTCCTGAATCTTCTACTCTTCCACATCAATCATTTTACTGGAGGAGCATAGGAAAAGGAGGCTGAGAGAATATTTGGAGATTTCAAGAACAGGAAAAGCCCGGACTGCAATAATATGATTCAAGTAGAAAAAAAAAGAGAAATCAGATCTAGAAGTAAGAGAAGGTTCACCTATCAAGCAAGTTTTTCTTTTCTAGTGTTCAGTGGTGCGATAAAGGTGGCTGCAGATCTTGTGCAGTAATGGAGCCCTTGGTTGTCCAGCAGACTGTAATTCTGCTGCGATAAAGTGTTTATCAAATACACTGGCGTATAGCAATACTGCATCAATATTCTAGGGTATGATTTTTAGTTCGGTGGGTGCCCGCGATCGGCAAGCCCGAGCAGCCAAGGAATGGATCCCCGACCACGATCAGACCCCAACTGTGATTTCACACTGGCTGGCCAATTAGCAGCCAGCTTGCATGAACAGCGCGCTGAAAGGCTCAGCGCCGCTGGGGTTGGGGCGGGAGCAGGGCGAATGATGAAGTCAGCGCAGGCACAGGGGAGTGCTCACAGAAAACTCCCTGAAGGCAGAGAGGGTAAGGGAGCTGAAGAATTTAAATGCCACAAATAAAGATTGTAAAACTGGGGGAAAATGCCCACGTATCAGAATCAGTCACCAGAACATATATTCTGAGCAAACATTTTAATTTAAAAAAAAATTAATATCGGAAACCTCATCCCACCCTTGGATGTGGTTTCCTCAAAAAGGGCAAAGGCCGCCTGGCCAATTCACCCACCAGCCAAACATAACAATGAACGGGCAGCGAAAATTATGGTTGATTAATATGTTAATGGTCTTAATAGGCCTCTTAAATGTCGGCAGGTGCGCTGCTGACTCTCACACACGCTCGCCAACTGAAATATCACGCAAGTGCACAATGATGCCAGGACGCTCAGCTGACATCATCATGCGCTATTTCCACTTGGGCATGTCGGGCGCGTGCCTGCACGCTAAGTGAAAAATTCCACCCCAAGTGGTGTTTGACATCTTGGTTCCTTTCCAATTTTTTTGTAGGAACACGTTAAAAACTCGATGCAACCTTTCCCCCCCACCCCCACTCCTGTTCTCTCATCCTCCTTCAAGATCTCATTTTGGGTGCCAGTGTGCCATTAAATCACTGTCAGTTAGTACAATCTGCATACCTACAGTAAACAGAATCTGCTAAGGTGCTTATATTATGGCTACTGATTGTTTATACATGAAGGTGGGAGAAGGGCCTCATTCCACAGGATCCAAGAAATGTCTAAGTTGTTGGTTGATATTTTATAGATAGTTAGAGTTAGTGGCTCACAGATAATGAGCCAGATTTTCAAATGGCCATGAAGGTGGGACTGGAGGCTGCTGAGTAGAAAAATCATCATGGGAGAGTTGCCTCTGGGTCATTTTCAAGGAGGCCAGGTAGGAGGTGCAAAGACAACACCCCCATCCCCCTCACTCCAAGTGGTGGGTAGTCAATTGAAGCAACTAAGGAGTTTACTAAGGCTCTCTCACACCAACTGGAATCTTATAGTCAACAGGCAGGCTCCCCACAGTGGCCAAAACACAGCCAGTGAAAGGAGATGATCTCCCGATGGCAGAACAAGGTGGGAGAGATGGATGTGGAGCAGTGGTAGACTTCGGGATGGAATTTAAACCATCTTGAGGTGTCCTCTCCCTTTTTTACCTGTGGGTTTACCAGGTTGGCCCTCCAGCACTGGGAGCTGTCCACCATCTTTGTTGGATGATAAGTGCATCCTCTGGCCATTAAGTGGCCTTTCATTCAAAAATCACAGCATATGTGTCACAATGCCATGCAGGATCAGAACTTGGAAATGGCCCTGACATCGGTGTCCCAACCCCAGAACAGAAATCCTACCCAGTATATTTCTAATCTTTTGTAGTTGATAAGAAGTCCATATTCTATAGTACATTGGTCAAATCAGTTATGACCTTTATCAGTTGTTATGTCAGTACCACAATGAGTTGCATTCTTCTGCTGTTAGGTGACTAGTTTCAATTTAAGAGCTTTAAAATAAATTAATTTGATACAATCAGTACACAGGTTGAACAGCACCCATTAAACCTTTTTAAAATCATCGAATCAAACTTCTTCTCAAACCAGCAGCCACTTGCTTGATGCAATGGCATAGCATCTGCCAAGGAACTAGGTGTCATGAGCATTGGACTTTGTCCTTTCATCTCAAATCTGGATGGTATGGGATAAAGTCTCAAAGTGCATTAATAACTGTCCTTTCACATCTGGAACTTGATTTCAAACACAATCATTATGGATCAAGTACCAAAGTGTGCTAAGACACAGTCCATTCACTTCTAGGATTCATATTGAAATTCTGCTCAGGAGATTATGTGGTCTCACTCCAGCAGCTCTTACCAACAGTCAGAAGGACTAGATGGTAATTAAAACCAGTGATCCAGCTATGAATGAATGCTGTGATCTTGTGTGAGGAAAACTGTGGGCGGTATTTAATGCATCCTCGCCATATGAAGTTCCAATCAGACACTTAAATGGACAGCGGGATCCTGGGATCTAGGTCTCTGGGGATGGAAGTCCCACTCACAGACAGCTGCCAGCCAATCAGAGGCCGGCCGCTGAGCATTGTAGGCTGTGCCTGCTGGTGGGATGGCAGCTGTCAGTAATGTACCCACCAGAGAGACCCAGGGCCGCTGAAGGACCCAGATGACTGAAGGCAGGTAAGGGGTTGCAAGGCAGGGACTCGCAGGGGAGGAGGTTCAGCAGCAAGGGCAGGCAGGGTGGCTTTCAGTGCTGTACCCTTCCAATGCCAGGTCCCTCAATTAGGCAGTGACTGCCGGACAATAAGGGACAACCCCAACCCCCAAGAGCCTGCAAGCAAGATTTGCTTTTTGGGCTCATAGTATGACGAGTGCCCTGCCCACACTGGGTGAATACCAGTAGTGGCGGATTGAAACCCTGAAGTGTGCATTAATTGCCTACCTAACGTTCTCAGTTGGCAGTAGGGTGGAAAGGCCTTCCACAAGCTGCCGCACCAGACTTAATTGGGGTAGAGGTGGAAAGGCTGCATGTTCCCCACCCGGCACCCTCCTGCCCAATTAAATCCCCTTCCCTGCCTCCAAACTTGCCTTGGGGGTGCGGGGAGGGCATTAAATTCCACCTTATGTGCCCTGCTTAGCAGCTATTAACCACTGGAATTAAACTGTGACACAAAAAGATGAACAATCAAGAGTACCTGCCTTCATTGGGCTTGAGATGTTTCTTCCTCAACACAAAGAATATGGTAATCAGGATGAAAATAAATATAGTAATCCCAGCAATTATTAGGCCGATGTGGAGTTGTTGGTTGCCTCGTGCCTTGTTACCTGAAAAGACGACAACATTTTCACTGTGACTCTATTCATGTGTTAACACATAGGAATGTTAAATAAGTATACCTTAAAAAAATTAAAATAGAAATTGTGGAGGAAATGCAAATTTGTGAAGAGAACTAATAAAAGACCCCAGAATTCCATGTTCATGGGATGGCCTGAGAACTAATCTTTGGGAATAAAAATGGCTGAAGGAAGCATCATGGTCCAGGCCTAGTGTTGAAAATTTCAACACAATAAACACAAGTTGTCCTCTGATATTAGTGTTCAACCTATCATAGAATGTTTACAGCCACAGAAGGAGGCCAATTGACCTATGCCCATGCTGATTCTCTAAGAGCAACTCAAACCAGTCCGATTTCCCTCCCTTTTGCTCATAACCGTGGAAACATTTTCCTCTTCAGATAATTATCCAATACTCTTTGGAAAGCCATGATTGAATCTACTTCCAGCAGATCCTGAAGGCAATGCATTCCAGACCCTAACCACTCGCTGCATGAAAAGGTTTTTTCTCATGTTGCCTGATAATGAATGACTGTTTGCCTTAATTCCAAAATCCAAGATTAATCCTAAATGCAAGCCTCTTCAAGACAAAAATGGTAAGATAAAAGGACAGCCTGGTCATCAGTAAGTGCAGCAGTCAATGGCACACAGCATAGATTCCTGCTCAATGATTCTCTCGTTCTCTGCTTGTTTTTGACTTGTGATTTTTCCAATTAAAGCCATAGTGTTCTGACCCCGAATATCTTTCTTCTGACTCAAATAATTCAGAAAAGCTTGCTTGCAACTAATTTCATATGGTAGTTTAGCCCAAATTCGGGAAAAAATGAAATGCCAAAGCTGAAGGCTTAAGCAGATGTAAATGATAATGGACCAGTTACAGCTATTGATAATCCGATTCTTGTAGTTCTGACTCAGGCAAAGTTAAAGGCATTAATTTTAAAGCAGGGAGTATAGGGAGTTAGATAAGGGCAGAGAGGTGGTAATTGGTTTGGCAAGGCAGCCTTCTTATGGCCTATTCTGACAAGTTTCCATTGCCAGCTTATTGAGTTTGACTGAAGAATAATTTTAATCTTCTGAAGGCGAAGGCTTGAGCCGATAAATGGCAAGTAACATTCGCGCCACACAGGTGCCAGGCAATAACCATCTCCAACAAGCAGGAATCTAAACATCTCCCCTTGAGATTCAATGTCATTACCATTGCTGAATCCTCCATCAGCATCCTGAGGTGTTACCTTTGACCAGAAACTTAACTGGACCTGTGACTACAAGAGCAGGTCAGAGGCTGGGAATTCTGCAGCAATTAACTCACCCCTTGACTCCCCAAAGCCTGTTCACCATCTACAAGGCACAAGTCAGGAGTTTGATGGAATATTCTCCACTTGCCTGGATGAGTGCGACTCCAACAACACTCAAGAGGTTCGACACCATCCAGGAGAAAGCAGCCCAATTGATTTGCACCCCGTCCACCACCTTAACAGTCACTTCCTCCACCACCGACACAGTGGCAGCAAAGTGTACTATATACAAAATGCACTGCAGCAACTCACCAAGGCTCTTTCGAAATCAGCTTCCAAACCCACCAACAAGGACAAGGGCAGCAGATGCATGAGAACATTACCACCTCTAAGCCCCTGCCCCCCCCCCACCCAAGCCATACACCAACTTGACCTGTAACTTGGAAGGGACACTGTTCCTTCACTATCACTGGGTCAAAATCTTGGAACCACCTCTCTAGAAGCACTGTGGGTGTACCTACACCTCATGTACTATAGCAGTTCAAGAAGGCAGCTCACCCCCACCTTCTCAAGGGCAATTAGGGATAGGCAATAAATGCTGGCCTAGCCAATTGACTTCCCACATCCTGTGAAATAATAAATTTTAAGAAATACACCGACTCATGTAGAAGTACGGTTCCATAGATGTCAGCCACATTCTGGTAGCAAAGCCATCTAGACAGGGAGGGGTAATCATATCCTAACCCGGCACTTGGGAGATTCATGGGATCGGGTGAATCTCCAGTTTTACACCATGCCCAATGACATCAATGGAAAGTAAAGTTGGGCAGGGTGCACCGGATCTCTTCAGTTTGCTGAGGTCAGGTTAAGTTAAAATTTCATTCACTGCCCCACCACAAGTATGAACAAGCTATTTGACTCTTGGCTATCACCAAATGTTCATACAGGTGTGCGTTTTCCGGCAGGGTATCACCAGAAAATGGTGAGGAGTGGGAGCACTTGCTATTTTATTCCCTTTCCTTAGTCTACTGATACAATCCGTTTATAGTGCCCTTCCCATCACCCTGGCATCTTGCTTGTCTGTGAAACTCAATTAAACATTTATTGGAGGTATCAAGGAAAATGCATGAGTCAGATCTTCCAATCAGCGGCGATACTGTGCATATTGCTGTTGCCTGCGGAGATCATTCCCTGCTTACCTTTGTGGACACTTTCAGCCAGGACTCCCGATCCTGGCTGGAAAAAAGCTATGGCGCAGCAATCTAGGATAAAAGTGACGAAGAGGAGCAGCGCCGAGGAGAATCCTCTGTTTTACAACATTATCTGCATATTCAGATAAGTTTTTAAAAGTCTCAAGTACTTTAGTGGGTGTGTGGGTCATGGGATAAGAGTGGGTAGTCGGGGTTGGATAGGGGCTGGGTACTTGTGTCAGGTTGGTGGGGGAGGGGGTTTGTTGGGTCAGGGGTGTGGGTGGTCAGGTTGGGGGTTGGGATTAGGTGTGGATTGAATTGCACTGTTAATCAATGAGTTATACAAGATATTAAATAGTGTATAATTTCTAGGGTAAGCAGCGCATAACCAACCCAAGAAATCAGTGCAAGAGACATTATCCTGGTGTTCCGGGCAACACAAATTGACTCATCAAAAGTTTAAACTTCCCTGGCAATTACAGCACTTGTGTGCTTATCAGGATTTCTTTATGGTCCCGATGCTTACCAGCAACTTGAGTAACTGATGGGGGCGGCAGTCTTGCAGTCTTACATAGAACTGCTATTGAATTTAATAATGCTATAATTTTGAGTAAATCCACTTCCAGGAGCGAAATGGAAAAAGCAAAGGAAGATTCACACTTAGACTCCAAATGCCTCTTTGCAAGCAACAGTCCATCCAGTACCCATGAAACTGTCCCCAGCAAGATTCAGTGCTATCAGAATAGAAGGGAAGAAAACTGGGAAAAGATATCTTTCACTGCTTCTGGAAACTGCAGCATTAAAAAGATATAGCACAAACCTTCCATGTCACATTCCATTGCGAGATCAATGCTCTCCGCCTCCTCACTAATAGGGTTTTTCACTGTGCATTTGTAAATTGTGTTGTTATCATGTAGATTTAAGGACACTTCCAGATTCCACACATTGTTGGGCATACTGTGTGGCTCACCAGATGTGATCATCTCTGCTCCTCTCCACCAGGTGTAGCTCAGATCACTGTTGTTTTCCATGACACAGCTCAGGCTAACATTACAGATCCCATTAGAGGAGACATTGTTTATCTGTATTGTTGGATTTGATAAACGTTCTGTTTAAAGAAAAGCACAAGTAAAATTGATGATACAAGATATAGAAGGTAGGTGGATATCAGGGAATGTGTTTCCCAGACATGGTATAATGGAACTTGTTTGATCAGTTTGGTGGATCAGTGAAGGATTTCCAAGAGCTTCTTTCCTAATCTGGCCTAAGTTTCTTTGCCTTTCAATAACAATACAGGAGAAGATCAATTGACCATCTTTTATTTAATCCCCCACAGAAAAAGCAACAGAAGCTAATGCTCCTGACTCCCTCAGTAAGGAGCCTTGTGATCAGAAGCTGGAAGCTACTACTTTGGACAAATGAAGGAACTCACAGATAACAGCGGCAACCCACCTGCCTCAAGAGACCTTGTACATCGTAGATTCAAAATCTTGGAACCCCAACCTAACAGCACTATGGGAATACCTTCACTACAGGGACTGCAGGAGGTCACAAAGACCATCAACCACCACCTTCTCAAGGACAACTATGGATGGGCGATAAATATTTGGTCCAAATGACAATGGCAATGGCCACACTGAGAATGAATTAAAAATAATATTGTTCTGTACTACACCATTCCCTCTTAATGTCCATCTAATCTGTGGACGTTTACACTGTTTCTTGTCCAAAGCAATGACAGCTTGCATGTATATTGTGCCTTGAACATAATAAAACATCTCATGGCACTTCACAGGAACGTTATCAAAGAAAAATTGAAGGGAAATTAGGTTTAGGCAGTAAATGCTGGCCTTGCCAGCAATGATCACATCCCTCAAATGAACAAAAAAAAATACATTTTAAGGAGCATCTTGAAGGAAGGAAAAAGTGGAATGATTTCGGGAGAGAATTTCAAAGCTTAGGGGGTAGACAGCTGAAGGAATGTTCATCAAGGGTGAAGCAATTAAAATTAGGCATGTACAAGAGAGTGAGTTAGAATAAGTAATTAGCTGCAGCCCACAAATGGCAATAGGCATACATCTTGATTAGTGATATACAATTGGTCATATAGATTGAGGGGCACCTCTCCACATCAATCATGGGGCAAGGCAAGCCTCCACGAACTATGGCAACCAGTACAGGGATTTGAACCTATGCCGTTAGTATCACTCTATAGCCATCTATCCAACTGAGCTAACAAGTACAGATATCTTAGAAGGTTTTTGGGTTGGAACAGATTACAGAGATAGAGAAGGGTGAGGCCATGGAAGGATTTGAACATGATGTAATTTTGAAAATCAAGGCAGTGCTCAACTGGAAACCAGTGTAAGGCAGCAAGCACAGTGGGTTGATGGGTGAATGAGATTTATTGCGAGCAAGGGTATTGCGGGAGAGTTTTCCCGCATTGTACTGAATATCTCTGATGCTGGGTGCAGGGTATTAATGTTATTTATCTTTTCTAGCCTGTCCTTTCTGCCACTTCTCAATGGATAAGTTTCTTTTTAAAAAAATAACATATGAGGAGATCTTGTGGCACAGTGGTAGAGCCCTGCCTCTGAGTCAGAAGCCCAGGGTTCATGTCCAACCCCAGGGCTTGATGGCCAAGGAAGGTGTGTTCATAATGTGACCAGACAAGGTTGAGCATCATCTTGTAAATCCTTCGAACATATGCTAATAGAAAGCTGTAAGACCAGGAGAGATTCCTGGTCACCCATGTGATGGAAAGAAATTGGAACCTCTACTACCACTATCCAGAGCTCCAGGCTAGAGCATGCATATAAAAATGTAAGCCAGGCTCCTTGGCGGGGGGCGGGGGGCTGTTTGGTTCAGTTGGCTGGATGGCCAGTGTGGATCAGATTGATGCCAAACAGCTTGGGTTTCAGTCCCTACCTTACCCATTGTGTGGTTTGTGGCACTGTGGGTTGGAGCTGCCTTTGAGCAGATAACTGAAGATGAATCTACCTTTTAGGGTGAATTTTATTGAGGGATTGTTATGATTTGGGACTTTTTGCCACATAGTAGTTTTTAAGAAGTTGTTTTAAATATTACATTTGAAAAGCACATCCGAAAGGGCAGAAGGAAGTCTTAAGTTGTGTATGTGAAGTGTAGGATTGAGGAAACGAGCACGCCAGTTCTGCAACACTTGAAATTCAATGCAAGATGCAGGCACTCACTTCCATTTTGACACATTTTAAAGAGGCAAGATTGATTGGATGATATTCTGTCAGCAGAAAACATGCTAGTTCGGCCCCTGCCTTGGCAAAAATATAATATTCTTTCATGTGGGTGGGCACCTAACTGGGAAATGTTGGATCAATTGAGCATTTACAGCAGCACCTTTTTAAAAAATATGATCTCCATCTGCAGTGTTCTCAGAACAGCTGGACACTGCTCTGATATTTCTGCTCTTGCACAGCTCCAATGCCCTCACTGCACAGTAAATGGCATGGTGTCTAACCTTTTTATGCCAATGAGCCCATTCTCAAGATTTGGGATGGAGTCGACAGGCCAGTTGGAAGTCTAACCCTGGTATACTTGTGACAATAAAGCATGTCTTCAGGAAATTCGTCCTTCTTGATGCATGAATGATGGCAGGATGATGGTCTAAGTCTTCCTGCTCTCAGGTTTACTTTTGCCTTTGATAAGCACAGAAAGTATGAAACAGGATGACATCCTTCCATGATATTTATGGCAAAATTTGCTTTGATATGATATTCCAGCTGCTTGCATTATGTATATACATCAAAAGTCAGAATTTCAGGGAATATTCTCCTGGGTCTGACACAAACACAACAAAAAATTGGGTGGGTTAGAGGTCACTTGCATAGAGGAACCAGTCTAATTTTCCTACATTAACATATACTTAAAAACAGCACAGGTTCCTTTGCAGGCATGCATGCCAACCCATCTGATTTTCCAGTATTCATTCCATCCACGTGATCCAAGGCACTTGGGCACAAGTCCAAGAATATCTTTCCAATCACCTTTAAACATATAAGGATGGTTAGGTCAGAGAAGGCATTCTTTAATTAAAATGACATTACCGTAAACTCGCAGTTCCACCACTTCCTCGTGAACGTCCTGTTCTGATCTTGCATTAGTTTCATACCAACCTTGGTCACTTTTTATTAGGGTCTGTATTTCCAGGCTGTAGTCAGTAAGGTTTAACCTGACCCTCTGTCCAAGGTCATTGTTACATTCTGCTGGGCTGTTTCGAGTTTTTGTACATATTTGAATCTTTTTTGGAGTGGATAAGCTTCTGAAGTCCCAGGTAATTATCAAAGGGTCTGTCCATGGTAAATTTACCGGTAAAGTAACTGACTGTCCCAGAATTCCATTCACCTGCAGATTCCCATCAGCCTGTCCCAGACCTGGAACATAAACAGAAGGAAAAGCCATGAATGTCTTTAGTTCTGGTTTGTTTGCACTTGCCGCTTTACTGCATGCCTTCCTTTGCTGTGGTTCCTAAACTGATGCCGAACAAACTCTCCAATAACTTGGTGTAATGTCTTTTGTAAAGTCCCTTTTTGCAGAGAGCGTGTGCCTGATCCCACAGATATTCCCCCTCTGCAGGATTATTGCAAGAAGAAGAAACTTGGGATCTTTTTACACCCCTGTTAAGTTTATACCCCACCCCAATTCGGAAACACATCTCAGAGTTACACAAACACTGATATAGCATCAGTCAGAAATCAGGGCTCTTAAAGTTAGAGAAATCTTCAGTGTGAGAATTTAACACATGATTCTTATATCCAAATCATCGATTCACAGCAAAACATAAACAGAAATAAAAATTTGCACTTATATAGTGCCTTTCACAATCTCCAAAAGCACTTTATAGCCAATGAAGTACTTTGTAAGGTGTATTCACTGTTGTAGGAAATGCAGCAGCCAGTTTTCATATAGTAAGCTCCCACAAAAAAACAACAATGAGATGATGACCAAATAACCTGTTTCAATGATGTTGGTTGAAGGATAACTTAATCATGACACTGGGGAAAACTCCACTACTCTTCTTCAAAATAATGCGAAGGACATATTTTACAGTTACTGGAGAGAACAGACAGGGCCTTTAACCATCGTCCCATCAGAAAGACCACAGTGCAACTCCCCCAGTACTGAACAGTTTTTTTTATTATTGTTCACAGGATGTGGGTTTCACTGGCTGGGCCAGCATTTATTACCCATCCCTAGTTGCCCTTAAGAAGGTGGTGGTGAGCTGCCTTCTTGAACTGCTGCAGTCCATGTGGTGTAGGTACACCCACAGTGCTGTTGGGGAGGGAGTTCCAGGATTTTGATCCAGCGACAGTGAAGGAACGGCGATATATTTCCAAGTCAGGATGGCAAGTGACTTGGAGGGGAACTTCCACGTGGTGGTGCTCCTACCTAACCGCTGCCCTTGTCCTTCTAGATGGTAGTGGGTTTGGAAGGTGCTGTCGAAGGAGCCTTGGTGAATTCCTGCAGTGCATCTAATGTCAGCCTAAATTTTGTGGTCAACACCCTGGAGTAGGGTTTAAAACCACCACCTTCATTTGAGATGAAAGTGTTACTACAGCTTAAATTCTCAAAACACATGGCCATAATGAATGAACAAATGGCCTAAGTACATTCCTTTTTACATGTAGAATCAAAGGAAGGCATTTGAACCTCAGAAATCAGGTTTGGGTTGAATGGAAGCTTAAAGTGTTAAAAATCTGAATCATGACATGCACAAACTTCTAGTTTTGAGTAATGGGGTCAGGGTAAGAGTAGAGTGATGAACCTGCACCCAGGAGGTGGATGGCAATTTAAATATAAATAAGTTGGCAGCCTTACATTGATGCACAATTTTAAATTTAACCCTGACCATTCAGATGATCCAGGTCTTGGCAGCTGAAAGAATGTGAAGGCAGCTAGAACCAAGAGGCAAGTACCTCTTCACTTAACTGCTAAACCCAGAATAAATGCCGCACCAAGCCCTCAAGATCCGACACTCCCTTGACCATTCCAATCTCCCCGACCCACCCAACAAAGGCTCTGGCCCCTCCCTGAGGCCTCTTATCTCATGCCTGAGGACTCAAATCTCAACCCTTTCTGGTAGCGCACCCCCCCCCCTCCCCCCACCCCCCAACATCCTCCTGCCTCTGGCTTCTGGTCCCAAAGGCATCCTCTCACCCATCCGCTGCCAACGACCTCCGACACAAAGTCCCCATCTTCAATTCTGCTGTGCACTCCAACCACCCCCCCTGCACCACCACCATCTTGCTCTCCACGGTTTCTGATCTCTAACCCCTACCCTCTCAGTCTCCTATTTCCAAATCACCCTCTTCCTACCCCACTGCCCTCAGATTCCTTCCCCCTTTGCAAATCTCCACTTCCTTGCTGCTGCCAGCCTGCTTGCCCATTGCCCAATAGCCAGCCTCTCAATCTGACTGCCTTTAACTAGGAAACGGACAAAAATGTTAATCTAGTGCTAAATTCTTCTGATTTTTCCATCCTCAATCCAGCTCTGCTGCTCTCTCCTCACCTCCAAGTGAAAACAGTGCATTGCATCACTCTCTTGTCTTTTAATACCTCACTTTACTCAAAGTCTTACATCACAGAAGGAAGCCATTCAGTCCATCATGCCCATGTGAACTTTTTAAAAGCATTACTAACTTCATTCCACTCCTCCACTCTTAACCCATGCCTCACACAAATTTTTCATTTTCTTTTAAATGTCCTTTTCTTCCCACACCTTTACAATCCTGGATGCCTGGCTGTAAGATTTGCAAGTTTGGGCCAAATGAGGAATTTCTCTGCTGCTCTGAACGTTGGGATAGACTCAGCAGCTCAGGTGTAAAACCAGTTTTGTGGAAAGTTAACAAAAAATAAATATTGGAAGAGATGTAAAACTTGCTGCTGATTCCCCATCACCTGTGCTACACTATTGCACAGAGTCAAATTTACCCCCAACCCATTGTTGATCCACAACACTAGTTTTATGCCTGGGTCGAAAGTTTGAAATGTACTCTGCTGCCTTTTTCTTTTACCTCCTGTGAGAGGAACACAGCTAATTCCAGGAGTCAGGGAGTTCAGCAAGGTCTCGTGTAAGTTTCCTGTCTTTTGTGCATGTTTCCTGTCTCAAGTAAGTTTCCTGTCAAACACCAGAGGTTGCAGAAGGAAATTGGGTGGTTGTAGAATGTGTAGATTCTACCCAGTGATTGGGGCATAGAGTCAATTAAAAGAAGAAATCTCATGTCAAAAATGGAAGCAATTTTCTTTATGAAGCCATGAATTGATCACCAAAACACTGGATGTATTTCCAGTATACGCCTTGATTTTAACTGGAGAGCAGAGTTCATAAAACTGTGGTCCTTTAATTGGAAGGCTGGAGAATTGGTGTTCTGGGAGGATAAAATTAAATAAGCTTCATTTTTTTTTGATTATCTATACTATGGCTCTGAGCCCTGAACAATTCATTTGTTTCTCCTGTCTGGATTTGCATTAAAACAAATTTCTTTTATATGCAGTCATATCACCAGATTCTAATTTGGTTTGTAACATTGAGCATTTACAGGAAGGGCTTGGGTGAAATGAATCCATTCCCATAAATCGCCAAAATTATTTAGCCTGATAGCAATTTGTGAATCAGAGGAAATACACAAACTACCACATTAGAGAGGGTCAGCAACAGCTGCAGAAAGTTTCCAGGAGGGCGAATAAGGCCAGGACACTGAATAATTCAAAACACAGCTGTAAATTGGTAGGGTTTGTATTGTGGCAGCATCAGCCCGAATCGGGTGAAGGACTCTCTTCATCAAAACTAATCTCACCGTTGTTGCTAGTCCCTGTCAGTATCTCTCCTCCCCTTAATCCTAGATAATGTCAGTATCAAGATTTTACTTTGATAGTAGATAAGCTTGAGAAAGGGCAGTATTAAATTATTCATGCTTAGTTGTTCTGATGTTCACTGAGTTGATAAGTATAGCATGAGCAATTCAGGAAAGGCCCTGGGTTCAATCTTTAATGTGAGTTAGATGGTTGGTAGTAGAGGCCACAGAGTTGGGCTGCTGGGGCAGGGGAGGTTAAAATCAACCTTAGTTCCTGCTCCTAATGACAATCCAGTGGCCTCTCCTGGAAGCACAAGTGGGAATCAGGCGAAGGCAGGGTTGTTTTCAGCTGCAATGCCCTCCGAGGTCAAAAAGTCTGTGACTAATTACTGTCAGTGAACACACAGCAAGAATAAGCAGTTGGCCTAGATGACTGGGTTACTTTAGGGACCCGTACCCAGCAAGAACTAGTACCTTCGAGAGAGGAATGGAAACAGTTAAATTTGGGGAGAAGCAAACAGAAAGGAGAGATGTGAGCAGGCAGTGATAGCCCGAACTGACTCAGACAAATCCAAAATTACATAGAACACACCAAAGAAAGACCAAAGAGTGACAGTTCAGTAACACCTGGAACTTAAACCTGTTGAATCGGACTGAAGGCTGGAGGGAACAGGGTTTTTCCAGATAGCTGGAATATCCTAATTCCTAAACTGGAGGAACCAAGAAAATGTTGAACCCAGGAGGTGTGGGGTCAATCCTAAATAATGGAAGGTTTAGTTTGATTCATTACTGGGTGCAGAGGGGGGAATTTCGTTTTGCAGGATTAGAAGGATTTGAGCGGTAAATTGTACATGGTTGGTGCAAAGAGCGCGGTTCAGAATGTAACTTGTTTCTTCACTTTGTGTATAATATTCTACTGCTAATGATCCAGGGGTGACTTACTCCTGATCTTCCTTTTCTATTGGTGAGAAAGTGTTAAGTCTTCACTAAAGACCTCTTAAGTGATTATAAGTGGGATGTAAAACACTGACATTTGCTAATCCCAGCCTTCAGATTTAATACAATTCCAGTCCACATAGTCCTACACAGTATCTACAGCAGAGAACATGTCCATGGCAGAGTATTCCAGTACATCTTTTTTTACCCCTTCTTCAGTGTCTCTCTATTCTTTGTGGAATATGGAGAGTGCAATTGATCATTGTCCTCCAAGTGTGGACTAATCAAGGTTCACAAGTTTAGCATAAAGTCTCTGCTTTACAATTCTATTTCTATAGAAACAAACCCAGTGTTTTTAATATACTTTTTATGGCCTGCATTTAGCTGGTCTACACCTGACTGATTCGGAGGTAATGTCATGTTTGCCTACCTTATCATCAGCCTTTAGCCAGAGTTTTAATTGGAAATGCAAGTGGGGGTGGGGGTGAGAGGAGAAGTAGTAAACAACTTTGCAATCAATGACAGTCCCAATGAGTCAAATAGAAAAAGGTAGTTGGGCCATTAAACCCACATGAAAGAGAGGTTATTGTCTAACATGGGCTCTCTAACACTTATTAATCGCAATCTGCTCTCTCCTCCAGATTAAGTAAACATGAGCAGCTGCATTGCTGTGGAAAAGCATAGCAGACTCTGGTGTCTGAATAAAAATTGATGTTCAGAAACAAAGTTGGTAAAATGGATAAAGTATGAATGCTCAATAATGAAAAATACACAGATTTTCATTAGCACAGGATCTTATGATGTCTTCAGAGTGTTTCACGTTAAATTAATTACTTGACACTGGTTTTGTAACTCTTTCGAGTACAAACCCGTTTCTGTCTGTTTCAGATGAAGTTACATTGTTTCATAGTTTGCCATCGTGAGATTTGAACTCTTGATCTTGGGGTTACAAACCCAGTACCATAACCACTTGGCTATTTAGGCCAAGTTTTACTGGTTTTGTAGGAAAACGCAACAGCTAATTCAAAGACAACAAGGTCCAATAAATAACAGACAAGATGATGAGCTAAACAGATTTTGATCATGTTGGTTCAAGGGCAATGTCATTGAAAACCTGTTTTCCCCCATGACTTTCAGGCTTTGCACGCATCTGGTAGTGTGTAAATAGTTGCAGAGTTGTCGACTATACAGCAGCTGTTTCTGTTTACTTAGCAAACTTAATTGAATTCATTCTGAGTAGGATGGGAGTAAATTATTGATAAAAAATGATTAACAATTTTCCTTTTTTGCTGAATGAGTAGGGAATGCATCATAAAAGCTATCAAGCACAGGAAGTAAAGAAAGAGAACTCTAGCAGGAATTGAATCAGAAAAGCAGATGTCTGGGCCAATACATTGTTTAATATTTCATTGGAGTCTTACTTCTCCTATACGTTTTGCAAGGCTCACGGGGTAAACTGCAACCCTCTACTACCAGCACGTAGGATGTTCCATTACAAAACCAGTTTTTGTGTTTTGCATATACACCAATTCCAGTCCTAGCCAGTTCAAACTGTGATGAACTAGATGCTACCAACTGTTAAATGATAGGTTTGTGCTGAGTTCTGCAGGGATAGTAAATGCAGCACAAGGCCTCCTCAACGAGCTATGTCATTAAATATGGCTTAATTCTGGCTTCTTGCCTCATATTGCCACTGAATTAGACACCCATTAACAGAATTTAGACTACTGCTCCTGACTTCTCCCCACACCCTTTTGGAAGTTCAGAGTGTGAACATTGGATGAGGACAAGTGTGTTTGGGCTCAGCAGTAATAAATAAGCTGCTATGTTCACTGTCTGGTACATTTGGCTGAACACCAGACAGTAGCAGTTACTGAAATGTTAGACCTCACTGCACTTACAGGGGAGGCTAAAGGAAAATAACAAATAACTTGCATGCATATAGCACCTTTCATGACCTCAGTATGTCCAACAGTGTTTTACAGCCAATAAAGTATAGTCACTGTCTTAATATGGGAAATGCTGCAGCCAGTTGGCACAAAATCCTACCAATAGCAACAAGATAGTGGCTCAATAACCTGTTTTAGCAATGATGGTTGAGGGATTATCAGGGAGAAATTTCTTTGAAATAGTGTAACGTGATTCTTTAATCAACTTGAGGGGCCAAACAGAGCCCCAGTTTAATGTCTCTGTTAACCTAGATTCTCTGGACTGGGATCTGAACCCAAGACCTTTTGACTGAGAGGCAAGAGAGTTATTAGCTGAACCAGTACTAACATCTAACCAAGATTGTGAGAACTAAGTAGTTTCGACCCACAGAGAGGGAGCAGGTGGGGGTGGAAATGGAACTGTGCAACAGTGAAGCAGGTAAGCAGCAAAGGAATGCAAAGTCTTGCACTTACAGATTATGCTTAACTGCTCAGCTCATGTATTTTGTAATTGTGGTCTTCTGTCCAAAGCAGTTAGTAACGTCAGCAATGAGTTATATTTCCTACCCAATGGGACAGCTTGAGTCTCAGTGTCAGTGAATAACCCCCAATTGAATTTAGAGATATGGCTGGTAACATACATTGGAAATTTAGTCAGTTTGCGAAAAAAACGCACTTACCATAGATTGCAGTGTATAAGTCAACCTTTGAAATCTCAAAATAGCCTTCCAAAAACAGGGCTTGACTGAAACGCCAAGTACAAAATGTGAATTGCCAGTGCAGGTGGTCAGTATTTTGAAATGTGAAAAAAAACATAATACTGGTAACTCATACTAAATCGATGTGGCACGGTTTATTGAATCAATTCATTGTACAAAGATACCGTTAACCACAATCAGTGTTTTAAAATTGTCAAATTCATTGTCTTCGGCATCTGATGCAAAGTTAATTGAATTCATTCCGAGTCACTGGCTGCTACATCACCATAAGGATCTCATTTTGAATCAGATATGGGCCTTCACCTCAGAATCATCACTCCATGAGAAATCATCTTCCCCTTGCCTCTCCGTCCATTGAGTTGGATAATCTGCATTTTTTGAACGATCTGGTGACACTTTGTGTACTAATAGCATCCTCCGATTTGATAAAAGCATACAAAACATTAAGCAGAGCATCGTGCATATTTCCATTCTTTGTGAAGGTTTTTTCCCACTGTCAACCATCCACCTATTCCACTCAGTGCAAACATGATCCTTGAATAGTTTGTGTAGGCACACACCCATTATATTGGAGTTGGGGTTGGGGGGTGGTGGTTGGGGGTCTAACTGCAGTATGAGTGTCATTTCTTCACAGGCACCTCTTGATGTCATCGGTTATATAAGATCAGAACATGTCCCACTGCAGTCTTTACGTAGGCCACTGGGACAGCTATTCCACACATTATCGATCCATAACTTCACTCCATGCTCATCCATCCAACTGTTGTCATGGTAGACATGCACAAAAACGCCTGCAGGGAATTTGCTGTTCAGCATAGTTGTACATTTGAAAATTACCACAGATTTTAATTTTGTTCTCTTGGTCATGTAGGCTAGAACCACCTTGAACCTTGTCTTCTCACGTCCTGTTCTTTTCACTAGAGCCAAATGAACCTTTCCATTTCATAGTTCGGTTGCTGGACATATCAAAATTCATGGGAGTTTCATCCATGTTGTTGATGTGAACAATGAGTACTCGTGCTTCTGATGAATCACTGGAAACTGGTAATTCTGGCATCGAGGTCTTTTGGTGATCTCTGAGCAATCTTGGCCTTTTGCAGCAACACTGGACTGTTCTGTTCCATAAAGTGGCTACACCAACTAGCTGTTGCTCTGAAATCTTTTCTGCACTCGGGGTTCGATTTGGCCACTTAAGTGTGTATAACTGTATTTCATTTCTGGTGACAATGTAACCATTCCAATAGTTTTCAATAATGCATTCCAATATAAACTTCTCAAGATCAAGCCAGTGGCTGGTCTCTGTTTGATGGCACATCTGGACTTGGGCTTCTTCTTCAGGGCAGATCCCTTCTGTTTCAAACTCTTTGAAGGGGATTAATGCTCAACAGCTGCTGGAAAATAAGTGACTGCCCAAGGTGCATTTTGTTCAGGTAGGCCTTGCAACAGGGGCAGCAGGTGCTTCCACCTGACACAGCGAGAGCCTTATTAGAGTTCAGTTCTTATATCAGGACCCAATACTGTCTTCTAATGCCAATTGGCATACTCGCTCAACAGCAGTTCACGCATTGGTATCAGGCATTTAGCAGCCTAAATGACTTTCTATAAAGGGATCACGAGAGGACACTCAAAAACAGCCATAATAATGATTTTATTAATTTATTTTTTGCTTGCGTGGTTTTCAGCACCCCAGACTGCACTTCAGTGCTTAACAGTTGATTTGGAGGAGCCATCAGACTTTCTGGTCTTGTTGGTGTGCTACCTGTGTGTTTTCACTAAACCCAAGCACCCCACCCAAAATATTTAGACGAGACCAAACAACAACATTGGTTTGAGACTTAAGCTGAACGTACAGGCACAGCACACATGCCTAAAATGAGCATTCCAGTTGAAAGTTAGCCCCCTCCAGATCCTGGCAGTGGGGGCAGGAGACTAGATGAAGTTGTCAGTCAGAGCTCAGCCCTTTCTTCCACAACAACTGTGGGACAAGGTGAAGGAGGCTCAATTGGCCAACTCTATCCTTGCAGTTAGTAAAACTATTAAAGGGGTCAGGGAACTAGTTCGTCAGAGTTCATTGTGGGACAGTGTAGAGGGAGCTTTGCTCTCTTTCTAACCCATACTGTAACAGCCCCGAGGGTGTTTGATGGACAGTGTAGCTTTATAATCAGTTGCTATTTCTGGCAAGGCAAGTGTCGCTTTATTTACAGCTGGATAAACTGTTCTTTGTTTCATTTTACAGGGTTCCTTAAAAGATGTGGGCTAGTAGCAATTACAGCCCCCACCAAATGCTTTCACAATGTTCCTTGCGCTCTGACAGACCATGTGTGCAGGAAGTGCCACCAGCTGCAGCTACTTGAGCTCTGAGTTTCGGAACTTGAACGGCAGCTGGAGGCACTGAGGTACATCCGCAAGGCTGAGAGTTTTGTGGATAGCACGTTTTTAGACATGGTTACCCCACAGCTTACGGAACTGCAGACAGAGAGGGAATGGGTGACCATCAGTCATAAGAAAGGTGTCAGGAAATCCCCAGGGTGCACCTCGCTCGAGAACCGTTTTTCTGTGTTGTAAAACAGTGAGAGTGACGGTTCCTCTGGGAAGTGCAGCCATGCTCATGGCACTGTGAGTGGCTCAGTTGCATCGGGTGGGGGGAAGGAATAAGAGGGGAAGAGTGGGTAGGAGACTCAATAGTATGGGGAACAGACACACGTTTCTGCGACTATAGATGTGACTCCAGGATGGTATGTTGCCTCCCTGGTGCCAGGGTCAAGGATGTCACTGAATGGCTGCAGGGCATTCTAAAGGGAGAGGGCAAACAGACAGAGATCGTTGTACGTATTGATACCAATGAAATAGGTAGAAAGAGGGATGAGGTCCTGCAAGCAGAATTTAGGGAGCTAGGAAACAGAATCAAAAACAGGACCTCAAAGGTAGTAATCTCTGGATTTCTTGTGGTGCTATGCGCTACTGAGTATAGAAATAGGAGGTTAGTCCAGGTGAATGCGTGGCTGGAGAGATGCTGCAGGCGGGAGGGCTTTAGATTTCTGGCACATTGGGACCATTTCTGGGGGCAGTGGGATCTGTACAAGGTGGATGGGTTGCACCTGAACCAGAATGGGACCAACTTCCTTGTGGGAAGGTTTGCTAGTGCTGTTGGGGAGGGTTTAAACTAACTTGGCAGGGGGATGGGATCCTGAGAGGAGGTTCAGCAGGGGGGAGACGCACAGCCAAAATTAGAAGAGAGAGCAAGTGAGTCTGGAAGGCATAGAAATTAAAGGTCAGTTAAGGCACAGGGAGTTTGGCAAGGTTGGATGGTATTTATTTTAATGCAAGGAGCCTGACGAATAAGGCAGGTGAGTTGAGGGCACAAATTAACACATGGAAGTATGATGTCATTGCTGTCACAGAGACATAGTTGAGAGAGGGGCAGGATTGGCAGCTCAATATTCCAGGATATAGGGTCTTCAGGTGAGACAAGGAAGGAGGTAAAAGAGGAGGGGGTATTGCAATATTGATCAAGGAATCAATTACAGCAGTAAGGAGGGATGACATCTTAAAAGCTCCTCAAATGAAGCCATATGAGTAGAACTGAAAAACAAAAAAGGAGCAATCACATTGCTGGGTGTGTACTATAGGCCTCCAAGTAGTCAGACAGAAATAGAAGAGCAGATATGTAGGCAAATTTCGGAGAAGTGCAGAAATAATATGGTACTAATAGTGGGGGATTTCAACTTCCCCAACATTAACTGGGTTAGTCATAGTGTGATAGGTTTAGAGGGAGCGGAATTCTTAAAATGCATCCAGGAGAGCTTTTTAAGCTAGTACATAGAAGGTCCAACAAGAGATGGGGCGGCCCTGGACTTAAATTTAAGGAATGAAGCCGGGCAAGTGATATCTGCACTATTTGCAGATGGTGATCATAACTCCGTTAGATCCAAGGTTGTTCTGGAAAAGGACAAGGATGGGCCAGAAATCAGAGTTCTAAATTGGGGGAAGGCCGATTTTAACAAGATCAGATATGATTTGGCCAGAGTGGACTGGGAGCAGCTACTTTCAGGTAAATCTGCGTCAGAGCAGTGGGACTCATTCAAGAAGGAATTAGGGAGAGTATAGGGCCAACATATTCCAGTAAAGATAAAGTGTGGGACCAACAAACCCAGGGAACCCTGGGTGTCAAGAGATACACAGGATTGAATAAAGAGAAAAATGGAAGCTTATGGCAGATACCGAGGGTTCAAAACAGCGGAAGCTTTAGAGGAGTATAGAATGTGTAGAGGGGAACTTAAAAAGGAAATTGGGAGAGCAAAAAGGAGGCATGAAGAAACATTGGCAGGTAAAATAACGGAAAATCCAAAGTTATTTTACAAGTACATTAAGAGTAAGAGGATAACTAGGGAAAAAGTAGGGCCCATTAAGGACCATAGTGGTAATTTGTGTGGGGAGCCGGAAGATGTAGATAGGGTTTTAAATGAATACTTTGTGTCAGTGTTCACAAGTGAGAGGGACGACCTGGGTATGAAAATCAGGCAGAAGGCTTGTGATATAATTAAAGAAATTAGCATAGAAAGGGAGGAGGTTCTAAGTGCTCTGGCAGGCTTAAAAGTACATAAATCTCCAGGCCTGGATGAAATGTACCCCAGGCTGTTGAGTGAGACAAGGGAGGAGATAGCAGGGGCTTTGGCAATAATTTTCAATGCCTCTCTGGCCACAGGAGAGGTGCCAGAGGACTGGAGGACAGCCAGTGTGGTACTGTTATTCAAGAAGGGATGAAGGGATAAACCAGGGAACTACAGGCCAGTCAGTCTAAACTCAGTGGTGGGGAAAATATTGGAAGCAATTCTGGGGGACAGAATTAATCTACACTTGGTGAGGCAGTGATTAATCAAGTACAGTCAGCATGGTTTTGTTAAGGGGAGGTCGTGTCTGACCAAATAAATTGAATTTTCCGAAGCGATGACCAGGTGTATAGATGAGGGCGATGCATTTAATGTAGTCTAATTGGACTTCAGCAAGGCTTTTGATAAGGTGCCGCATGGGAAACTGATAACGAAGGTAAGAGCCCATGGGATCCAAGGCAATTTGGCAAATTGGATCCAGAATTGGCTGAGTGGCAGGAAGCAGAGGGTCCCAGATGGTCGAGGGGTGGTTTTGTGACTGGATGGTGTTTCCAGTGGGGTTCCACAGGGATCGGTGTTGGGTCCCTTGCTGTTTGTCGTATATATAATGATTTAGACTTGAATGTAGGAGGGTTGATCGTGGATGATATGAAAATTGGTAGGTCGGTATATAGTGAGGAGGATAGCCTTAGATTATAGGAGGACTGTATGGGCTGGTCAGATGGGTTGATCAGTGGCAAATGGAATTTAATCTGGATAAGTGTGAAGCGATGCACTGGGGCAGGACAAACAAGGCACAGGATTATACGATGAATGGTAGGACCCTGGGAAGTACCGAGGATCAGAGGGACCTTGGTGTGCATGTCGACCGGTACCTTAAGGTAGTGGGTCAGGTAGATAAGGTGGTTAAGAGGCATATGGGATACTTGCCTTTATTAGCCGAGGCATAGAATATAAGATCAGGGAGGTTATGCTGGAACTTTATAAAATGCTGGTTAGGCCACAGCTAGTTTATTGTGTGCAGTTCTGGAATCCACATTATTGGAAGGATGTGATTGCATTAGAGAGAGTACAGAGGAAATTTGCCAGCATGTTGCCTGGGCTGGAGAGTTTTAGTTATGAGGAGAGATTGGATAGACTGGGGTTATTTTCCCTGGAGCAGAGGAGATTTAGGGGCAACATGATTGAGGTGAATAAAATTATGAGTAGTCACCCTACTATGATAGAGTAGACAGGAAGGAACTTTTCCCCTTGGTGGAGGGATCAATAACCAGGGGGCATAGATTTAAGGTAAGGGGCAGAAGGTTTAGAGTGGATGTGAGGAAGAATATTTTCACCCAGAGGGTGGTGGGAATCTGGAACTCGCTGCCTGAAAGGGTGGTAGAGGCAGAAACCCTCATAACATTTAAGAAGTATTTGGATGTGCACTTGCGATGCAATGGCATTCAAGGCTATGGGCCTAGTGCTGGAAAATGGGATTAGAATAGGTAGGTGCTTGTTTGATTGGCACAGACTCGATGGGCCGAAGGGCCTTTTTCTGTGCTGTAGACCTCTCTGACTCTGACACATTTTAAGAATACTGGGAAATCCCTGCATTGGGTTTTCTTGCTAATTTAACAGAAAAAAACAACTTAAATACTACGACCAACTGTACAATTATTTAATTTTATTGTATGTGACTTCATACTCTCTCTCTTTTGAAAGGGCTTCCAGAATATTGTATATTCAAGCTTCCAGTAGCAGTGATGTGATGACACTTGTACTGAATCTTATACTGAACCACATTTTCATTCCTGCTTGTAACATGCCCTGGGAAATGTGGTTGAGAGATGGCTTGATGGGAAACTGTGAGTGGGCTTTCATTAACCCCAAATATTCAAAAGGAACCAAATTGTAAAAAGGTAAACTTCAGCAGAAATTTAATCAGTGCATGAAAACAGGCTGCTGTGTGAGAACTAATTGATAAACACGCCTTAGTATAATTTCAGAGACCAAGATAGGGCAGAGAAAACAATAGTACCCTGAATCTTAATCAAGGCACCTGAGTACCAAGATCACAATATTTTTCTTGCCTTGACCATTCACTAGCATTGAAACAACACATAATAATAATGATCTGAGAGTAGGAAAAACATAGATGACATTTAGGATATGAAACACTGGCCTGGTCTGGGTGTGCGACACCTTTTGTAATTGATCTCAAATCAGTTTTGGGTTAAATTAGTCTCCATAGGCTTTGCAGCATAGCAAGAGTGTAAGAAAGGGGATCTCAGAGCATTTACATTGTAAAAGTGTTTGGCCAGAGGAGGTTTGGGACCATGGCACAGATGAACCCTCATGGAAGGATGGGCTGGTGGTGGGACCACAGATGTACATGGCACATTGACTGACATGACCTTGGGCATGGCCATTGGGTGTAGTCACATGGCGATCTGCCCCAGGCGTAATGGTAATGCTGTTGCAGTTTCATACTACTGAATCTTACTCATACTTCATTAAATATAGTTACTGTAATTCATTAGGATATCACTTAGAATCATTTCAAAACTTAAGGGTGAAGAGGTTAAAACTGCTAATTGTCTCAGACACCAACCCCCACCACCCCCCCCGCCCCCCTCATGTTCCAACAACATCTCTGTCCCTGCCAGATTGTAACCAACACTAAATCAGAATTACCTGGAAAAACTCAGCAGGTCTGGCAGCATCGGCGGAGAAGAGCAAAGTTGACGTTTCGAGTCCTCATGACCCTTCAACGATTTTTTGGTTGAAAGGGTCATAAGGACTCGAAACGTCAACTTTTCTCTTCTCCGCCGATGCTGCCAGACCTGCTGAGTTTTTCCAGGTAATTCTGTTTTTGTTTTGGATTTCCAGCATCCGCAGTTTGTTTTTATTTTTGTAACCAACACTACCCTGGTATCTTACCATTGTAAACAACAGCCCAACAACATCCACTCACAAGAAAGTAGCTAGTGACTCATAAGCATTGTTCCTTTAAGATGAGTGCATGCACAAATGCGCTGCAATCTTCGAGGCTCGGTGCAGTGCATCAAGTAGGCCATGCAGAGCAAAGAGAAATTGGAAGCCATGTTGGTCAGAAGTATTTTCAGCAGGTGCAGTTTTGAGCAACAAAGAGATTGAGGATTTGAGAATGGAAGAGATAAAGTGTGAGTGTGTGCTGTTCCTCGACCAAGAATGAAGAAACAATTGTGCTCAACCGAATGGTCTCAGTACCCACACTTCAGGAACCCATTCTTCAAAAAAAACTGCAATTAAGGAGCAACAGTCTCACATGCAGGTGAACTGCCTTTTTCAACCGCTGCAGTTCACGTGGTGTTGTACTACCAGAGTGCTATTGGGTAGGGAGTTCCAGGATTTTAACCCAGCGACAATGATGTGTGAATTGGATGGGAACTTTGAGGTGATGGTGTCCCCATGTGCCTGGAACCCTTGTCCTACAAGGCAGTAGAGGTCACACCTTCGAGCAAACTGAGCATCGGTTATGATTGTGGCTATTACTTAAGGAAGAATATACTTGCTTTGGTAGAAGATTCAGTAGAGTGATCCTTAGAATTAAAAGGAGTTGTCCTATGAGGAGATGTTGAGTAGAATAGGCTCATATTCTCTGGAATTTAGAAGAACGACAATCTTATTGAAACATATAAAATCCTTAGACAGAGTGGATACTGAGTGTGTAATCTCCTGCTAGTCTGAATTAACAGTCTAGTCTCAAGATACGGGCTGACTATATATTTAGGACTGAAATGAGGAGATATTTCTTCATTCAGAGAGCTGTGAATCTTTGGAATTTTTTCCCCCATGATGCTGTGAATGCTCAGTCCATGAGTACATGTAAGACAAAATTCAATGGAATTCTGGCCACTAAAATAATCAAGGGACGTGGGGCTAGGGTAGGAAAGTGAGTTGATACAGTAGTTCATCCATGATCTTATTGAATGGGTGGAGCAGGAAAAGGTCTACTCTTGTATCTATTACTTATATTCTTAAGCTGCCAAGACAATGTCATAGCAAAGAATATAAGGCATTAGTGTCTTTCACCTGGTGAAAGTAGGCAGTGGCCATCTATCCGCTCAGTTACCTCTGGGAGAAAGGCTTCTCAGCCAGCATTGCACAGGAAAATCTATGCATGATCTTCCTGGTCTGTAAATGTGACTGAAAGGGTATATTCATGTTGGGAAATCGTGTAGCAATGGACATAGTGAACCTTCATTTCACCCTCTCCAAGACAAATATATTCTTCCTTTGGTAACAATCAGAACCATCGGAACCATGGCCAAAGCTCAGACATTCTGCTTATTGCACAAATGAGTAGTGTGATATATGAATTTCAATGTTATTAGGTGTGTAGGCCATATGTCCCAAAAGCTGCAGATCATATCAAACAACACATCCCTTCAGCTGTTTGCAACAGGCAAGGTACTGACAGTACCCAACCAGCCTGTGCTTGCAAAACACAAAACATAGTGTCTAACATTAGATGTGATTCTGTGATTGGACATTTGTTACACAGTCCTAAGAATTACACCAACAACCAATTTAAGATTATTATTCAAGCTCGCGGTGTGCTGCACTTACGCATGCTGGAAGCGACATTTGTTAATACACAGGGTTCTTTACAGACAGAAAGAACATGTACACACACATTGCACCTGTTTCAACTGAACAAAATAGGTGACAGCCATTTTCTGGTTCATTCTCCAAGGGCAATGCCTCGACCAGCATCAAGCTGGTTTGAACTTAAACAAAGCTTGGCAGTTAACTGTCAGTCATCAGTTAACCAGTGCATTCTCCCTGGCAATGCCTCTACCAGAGTCCACTTGAAAACCAATCAGCACGCACTTCTCAACAAATATAACTTGTTCCCTTTACATTTAGTAATCTTGCGAATGTTCTGATGAGTGCAAGATAAAAAGCTTCGACATGTCTCTTTTTTCAGCTCAGCCCAATGCTCAGTTTGCTCATCAACGCTCAATTTGACTCCCACTCTGACCACTCAGCTGCAGAATTTATTCCAGCCTTGGTCCAACCATAACAGAGATTCATCTAAATGGAATTCCAGAGCAGCTATCAGCAAATGCTTCAAACCACTAAGGAGGCAGTGATGGAGATGCTTTAACTGCTTCCATCCACAAAATTGGACATCTGTATGCGTTGTCATCATTATGTAGGATCCCCTCTGTCTGAGAGCTCATAATCATGACTCACACCTATGGGGAAAGGAAATGAATTACCTCTACCATACAGTGATTGAACCCATGCTGTTGGTATTACTCTGCACCACACTCTAAGACATCTAGTCAACTGAGATAACCAACCCCATAGTGTGTGTTGTAATGAGGAGCAAAAGCAATTTATTCTATTTGCATTTCCACAATCGCTGGGTCAAAATCCTGGAACTCCCTAACAGCAATATGAGTGTACATACACCACATGGACTGCAGTGACTCAAGGAGGCAGCACCCCACCACCTTCTGAAGGGAAATTGGGGATGGGCAATAAATGCTGGTCTAGCCAGTGTCGCCCATATCCTTAGAAAGAACTTTAAAGAAGAAACTTGTCCAATTTGAGAGCAGTCCGTGGCCATCTCTAGGTATAATGGATTAATGTAACATATATAATGGGTCTACATTAAAAATTAGGAACAGAATAATTCTAATGACTTAACAGTGAGTAATGTGGAGAGCCAGGACCTGCTATCATACTTTTGAAAATACTATCACATTTCAACAAGGATCCAAGTCAGATAATGAAATGTATTTTATGAAAGGCCACAAGATGAAGCCACGCTAAGGACGCAGGTTGGATGACAGAGGATAAATCATCAGCCAGCTTGATGGCTCAATTGGTAAAGGCATTGCCTGGGATGAAACTTAGCTGTACAAGCCCTAAGCCTGTGTCACTGCACTCCTTCTGTATCGTTGAATGAATGAATGGATATTTACACCCTTATTTAAGCCCATTTTCCATTTTCACAGTCCAATAGCTAAACTCTTCCATGGCCATAGCATTCCAATAGAAAATGAGGGAATCAGAAATCCAGTAGCAAGGCCCCATCAACTCAAAATTATTCAAACCAATTTGACCATGGTTGGTCCCTTTCCCCCGTATAGCTTGCTTAGTCTATGATGTTAAAAAGCACAGAGTGGGAGAAAATCCCCATCGAATACACTTCTTTCACAATCCTGGTGCAGTGTATCGCAATTCATCAAATCCCCTGGAAAAAAGGTTCCAAATAATTCTTCGCCAAACTCCAAACCTAATCAAGACTTGTTTAATTATACCTGCCCCACTGTCACACACTATGTTAAACATCCTGTATCCGGTCATGAATGATACAAATATTTACAAAGCAATAAAATATGTTTCTGGGCTATATTCTGAACTTGAAATGAGCAGTCTGTGCTGTACCATGAAAAATCAGACAGAAGAGAACAAAAGGCGCTGATATGATGGAAGCTTGTACCAGTTTACTGCAGGGTGGACAGAAGAGCGACAATGAATTAAAAAATACATTGACAGTAATTTTAATTGTGAATAATGGTGTAATACCAATTATATTGGTATGGTGGCAGACTGGTTAGACTACTAACTTTTAATCCACAGACATGAACTAATCATAGAAACCTAGAATGGCTACAGCACAGAAGGACCCCATTCAGCCATCATGTCCATGCCAGCTCTCTACAGTAGCAATTCACTGCACTTTTTCTCCTTAGCACTGCAATTTGTTTCTCCATATAATTATCCCAATTCTCCTCTGAAGGCCTTGTATGACTCTATCTCCACCACACCATCAGACAGTGCATTCCAGACCCTAACCACTCTCTGCATTAAAACGTTTTACAGCATGTCGCTACTACTTCGTTTGCCAATCACCTTAAATCGGTGTCCTCTGGTGCTGGATCCTTTCATCAAAGGGAACAGATTCTGCCTAGCTACTCTGTGCAACTGCCTCATGATTTTAAACAGCTCTATCAAATATCCCCTCAACTTTTGCTTCTCCAAGGCTATTCTCCAATTCAGATTCCAGATTCTCCAATTATCCATTTAACAGAAGTTCCGCATTCCTGAAGCCATTCTTGTAAGTCCTTTCTGCACCCTCTCTAATGCCTGTACATCACTGAAAAAGTGTGGTCCCCAGAACCAGTCACAATAGTCCACTTGAGGACAAACTAGTGTTTTATATGGTATCATGAAGAAATATTAATGTCTATTATGTTATAGGAAATTATTTTTAAATTGGAATTCTATGTGTGTGTTTGTGTGTATCTTAATTGGATTAAAGCCAGCTCCAATTTCCAGCTGATCGCACCCCCCCCCTCCCCCCCCCCCCCCCACTGAACCCCAAATCACTCATCTCCCAGATCAAAAATCTGAATATATTCAAGGCTGAGATAGACAGTGACCCAAGCTCCACTGTCCTCTGGAGAAGAGAATTCCAAAAATTAATAATCCACTGAGAAAAAAAATTCCCCCTCATCTCCGTCTTCAATGGGAGACCCCTTACTTTTAAATTGTGCCTCTTAATCCTATATTCTCCCATGAGGGGAAACATCCTTGCAGCAGTTACCCTGTTAAGCCCGCTCAGAATTTTGTATATTTTAATAAGATCGCCTTTCATTCTTCTAAACTCCAATGAGTATAGACCCAACCTGCTCAACCTTTCTTCATTAAACAACTCCTTCATTGCAGGACACGACCTCATGAACCTTCTTCGAACTGCTTCCAATGCAAGTATACACATACTTAAATAAGGAGGTAAAAACTGTATGCAGTCACAGCAATGGTGTGTAAAGGTGAAACAAGACTTCCCTTATTTTATACCTCATCCCCCTTGCAATAAAGACCAACATTCCATATGCCTTCCTAACTAATTGTTGCACCTACATGCTATATTTTTGTGATTCATGTACAAGGACACCTAGATGCCTCTGTACTTCAGCATTCTGCAGTCTCTCTCAATTCAAATAATATCTGGCTTTTCTATTCTTCCTGCCAAATTGGACAACCTAATTTTCCCACATTATACTCCATTTGCCAATTTTTTGCCTACTTGACTAAACAAAATATATCTCTTTGCCGACTCTTTGTAGCCTCCTCACAACTTGTTTTCCTATCTTTGTGTTGTCAGAAAATTTGGCTAAAATACACTTGGTCCCATCATCTGAGTCATTAATATAGATTGTAAATAGTTAATCCCTATGGCTCTCCTCTAGTTACAGTTTGCCAACCTGGAAGTCCATATACACCACACCAACCACATTTGCCTCATCAGCCCTCACTGTTAAGTCAAGCAAGTTAGTTAAACATGATTTGGCATTACTAAACCCATTCTGGCTTTAAATAATCCACATTTGTCTTGATGACTTAATATTGTCCCGAATTGTTGTTTTGAAAAGCTTCGTCATTACTGAGGTTAAACTGGCCTGTAATTGCTGGGCTTATCCTTACTCCCTTTATTAAGCAAGCGTACAACATTTGCAATTCTCCGACCATCTGGCACCACCCCTGACATTTCCACCCTTACTTCCCTCAGCCTTAGATGCATCTGAACCGGCCCTGGTGACTTACCAATTAAGTACAATCAGTTAATCTAATACCTCCACTTTAACAATTTTTAGCTCATCCAGTCTCAACTACCTCCTTTCGTTGTCTTGAGCAGTAACTTCTTCCTTGGTAAAAAGAAATGCAAAGTACTCAAGCATCTCAATCATGCCCCATGGCTTTGTACATGAATCCACTTTTTGGTCCCTAATTGGCCCCACTCCTCTTATCACCATTTTACTATTTATATGCCTATAGGGGACTGGATTCCATATATATTAACTGCCAGTCTCTTCTCACACTCTCTCTTTGCACCCCATATTCGTTTTTTCACTTCTCCTCTGAACCTTCTGTATTGAGCCTAATGATCAGAAATTAGTTAAAATCCACTACAGCAGCCGGATAATTTAATTTCAGTTAATTAAATTGAACTGCAAGCAATAGTATGAATAATGCAGAGCATACAACTACTGAATCGTTGTAAAAGACCATTTGGTTCACTAATGACTTTCGGAGAAGTAAATTTTCCAGCCTTCCCGAGTCTGGCCTATATGTGACTCCAGATCCAATGATTGCCCTCTTAAGTGGCCTAGCAAGCTATTTAGTTGGGTCTTAACTGCTGTATTGATAAGTACTGCAGCTGTTCACTCACTCAGCGGCACAATCTCAAGGGAATGGGGTGAGCAATAAATGCTGGCACCATCACCAATGCTCACATCACACGAATAAATATATTCTCCAATTTCCATTTCGAACCTGTTCTACACTGGTGATAAGCCAAAATACCTTTAATTCCGAAATACGGGACTTTCAAACTGTAAACTGATTATCAAAAAGAAAAGATTAAACACACCACCTATTACCAACCGAAAATCCCTTTTTATTGACCCTCCAGCTTTAACTGCTGCTGCTTTCCATAAACATTGTTTTACCGAGGAAGTGACCTCAATTTGCATCCTGTTCCAGCTCAGTTACTTTTGCTGTTTGCATATTTCTTCCAGCGAGGGCTTCTGCCCATTTAAACATTTGAATGGGACTGGATATATTGTTCTCCTGAGCTGTTTTACCCTGCTATATGTTACAGACCCTTGGCCCCTTTGAATGATCTGTCAATCTGTCAGTCCTAAACCAGCACTTGTGAGGTAACCTTTCTGCTCGAACAAAAATATAAAAACAAAAAAACTGCGGATGCTGGAAATCCAAAACAAAAACAGAATTACCTGGAAATGCTGCCAGACCTGCTGAGTTTTTCCAGGTAATTCTGTTTTTGTTTCTGTTTGAACACCCATTTGTGCCCGCATAGCATAACCTGAGCGTTCAAGTCTTACAAAATGGTAACCCCCATGGGCGCAGGGATGGGAACAAAGAGAAGAAAATCTGCAACTGTTGATAATCAAAAACAGAAAAAGGTCGCAAATACACAGCATCCCCGAAACACCGGAAGGGACAGAGAAGATGGAGAAATAAATCATCCATTTAAATTGACAAAGGCATTGTACTCCAAGCAATTCCAAACGTCGGTGGATAGAAGGACAGAGTTAACGTTTCGAGTCCGTATGACTCATCTTCAGATGAAACGTTAACTCTGTTTTTCTCTCCACAGGTGCTATTAGACCTGAGTTTTTCCAGCATTTTTTGTTTTTGTTTCAATTTCAAATTTCCAGCATCCGCGGTATTGTGCCCTCTCTCCGCTGTGTCGATTGCTCGACGTTTATTTTGGGTTGCCCCGTGATCTAAAACATACTCACCTCGTGGGTCGTTTAAAAGCGCCAGGAGCAACCAAATGATAAGTATCCCGGGTGGAAAGACAGACATTGGTCCGAACATATTCTGCTCTCTGATGAAAAAGCTGCATCGACGGAGGATGTACATTGCGGCTCTGTTCTTTACACGCTTCGGTGCCTCCTACTGCTGTTTTACACTTCCGTGACCTCAATATGTTGGTGAGTAATTCGGGCTATGATCCGGTGTCATTGACAGGGAGAAGATGAGGACAAGGTAACCTCCTCGTGGTTCTGGGAGGGAGGAGAAGGGGTGGTGGAGAAGTGCGGGAAATGTGGTGAACACGGTCAAGGACTGTCCACAGCGGTGGAGGAAATCTTCAGTTGAGGAAAAAAAGAAGACATCTCAGAGGCTGTCTCTCAGCACTGAGTCCTGGACAACACATGCTAGGCAGGAGAAAAGACTGACCTGTCTCGGATGTATCCTCGGCATCTCTTGCTCGGATAAGGTCACCAATTCAGAGGCCCTGCAGTGTGCAACCTCCATCAGCTATCAGCCTTGTGTCAGCTGTGACTCAGTTGATAGCACACTTGTCTTTGAATCATAAGGTTCTAAGTTCAAATCCTGTTCTAGGTTTTGAGCATAAAAATCAAGGTTGACACTCCAGTGCAATAGTGAAGATGCATTGCCCTTATCAGAACATAACCTAAGAAATAGGAGCTGAAGTAGGCTATTCTGCCCCTCAAGCCTGCCCTGCCATTCAGTAAGATCATGGCTGATCTGCCCCAGGTCTCAACTCCCCTTTCAGACAAATTCCTCTTAGCCCTCCACTCCCTGATATATCAAAAATTTATCTAGCGCCTCTTTAAATACTTGCAGTGATTTGGCCTCCACAGCTCTCAGGAGTAGAGAATTCTTGACATTCACTGCCCTCTGAGAGAAGAGCTTCCTTCGCATCTCAGTGTTAAATGAGTGCCCCCTTATTCGGTATCTATGTCCCCTTGTTTGAGATTCCCCCACTAGTGGAAAGATCTCAACATCTAAAACAAAAACAGAATTACCTGGAAAAACTCAGCAGGGCTGGCAGCATCGACTGAGAAGAAGAGTTGATGTTTCGATTCCTCATGACCCTTCAACAGAACTGAGTGAATATTAGAAGAGGGATGAAATATAAGCTGGTTTAAGGTGGTGGGGGGGGGGGGGTTGCTGGTGGGGGAGAGAAGTGGGGGGGTGGTGTGGTTGTAGGAACAAGCAAGCAGTGATAGGAGCAGATAATCAAAAGATGTCACAGACAAAGGAAAAAGAAGTGTTGAAGGTGGTGATATTATCTAAACGAATGTGCTAATTAAGAATGGATGGTAGGGCACTCAAGCTACAGCTCTAGTGGGGGTGGGGTGGAAAGACTAGCAGGGCATACAAGATTTAAAAATAATGGAAATAGGTGGGAAAAGAAAAATCTATATAAATTATTGGAAAAGGAAAGGGGAAGAAATGGAAAGGGGTTGGGGATGGAGGAGGGAGTTCAAGATCTAAAGTTGTTGAATTCAATATTCAGTCCGGAAGGCTGTAAAGTGCCTAGTCAGAAGATGAGGTGCTGTTCCTCCAGTTTGCGTTGGGCTTTACTGGAACAAGGCAGCAAGCCAAGGACAGACATGTGGGCAAGAGAGCAGGGTGGAGTGTTAAAATGGCAAGCAACAGGGAGATTTGGGTCTTTCTTGTGGACAGACTGCAGGTGTTCTGTAAAGCGGTCACCCAGTTTACGTTTGGTCTCTCCAATGTAGAGGGGACCGCATTGGGAGCAACAAACGCAGTGGACTAAGTTGGGGGAAATGCAAGTGAAATGCTGCTTCACTTGAAAGGACTGTTTGGGCCCTTGGACGGTGAGGAGAGAGGAAGTGAAGGGGCAGGTGTTGCATCTTTTGCGAGGGCATGGGGAGGTGCCATAGGTGGGGGTTGAGGAGTAGGGGGTGATGGACCAGGGTGTCCCGGAGGGAACGATCACTATGAATGCTGCCGGGGGTGGGGGGGCGGTGAAGGGATGATGTGTTTGGTGGCATCATACTGGAGTTAGCGGAAATGGCGGAGGATGATCCTTTGAATACAGACACTGGTGAGGTAATAAGTGAGGACAAGGGGAACCTTATCATAGTTCTGGCAGGGAGGAGAAGGCGTGAGGGCAGATACGCGGGAGATGGGCCAGACAGGTTGAGGGCCCTGTCAACGACTGTGGGTGGAAAACCTCGGTTAAGGAAGAAGGAGGACATGTCAGAGGAACTGTTTTTGAAGGTAGCATCATCAGAACAGATGCGACGGAGGCGAAGGAACTGAGAGAATGGGATGGAGTCCTTACAAGAAGCGGGGTGTGGTGAGCTGTAGTCAAGTTATCTGTGGGAGTCAGTAGGCTTGTAATGGATATTGGTGGACAGTCTATCACCAGAAATTGAGACAGAGGGAAGTGTCAGAGATGGACCATGTGAAAATGATGGAGGGGTGGAGATTGGAAACAAAATTAATAAATTTTTCCAAGTCCCGACGAGAGCATGAAGCAGCACCGAAGTAATCATCAATGTACCGGAGAAAGAGCTGTGGGAGGGGACCGGAGTAGGACTGGAACAAGGAATGTTCCATATACCCCATCAAGAGACAGGCATAGCTGGGGCCCATGTGGGTACCCATAGCCACACCTTTTATTTGGAGTAAGTGAGAGGAGTTAAAGGAGAAATTGTTCAGTGTGAGAACAAGTTCAGCCAGACGGAGGAGAGTAGTGGTGCATGGGGATTGTTCGGGCCTCTGTTCGAGGAAGAAGCTAAGGGCCCTCAGACCATCCTGGTGGGGGATGGAAGTGTAGAGGGATTGGATGTCCATGGTGAAGAGGAAGCGGTTGGGGGCCAGGGAACTGGAAATTGTTGATCTGACATAAGGTGTCAGAAGAATCACGGATGTAGTGGGAAGGGACTGTACAAGGGGAGAAAGAATGGAGTCAAAATAACAAGAAATGAGTTCCGTGGGACAGGAATGGGCTGACACGATCGGTCTACTGGGACAGTTCTGTTTGTGGATTTTGGGTAGGAGGTAGAAGCGGGCCGTCCGAGGTTGGGCGACTATCATGTTGGAAGCTGTGGGAGGGAGATCCCCAGAGGAGATGAGGTCAGTGATAGTCCTGGAAATAATGGCTTGATGTTCAGTGGTGGGGTCATGGTCCAGGGAGAGGTAGGAGGAAATGTCTGCGAGTTGACGCTCAGCCTCTGTGAGGTAGAGGTCAGTGTGCCAGACAACAACAGCACTTCAACATCTACCCTGTCGAGCCCCCTCAGAATCCTCAATATTTCAATAAGATCACCCCTCATTCTTCTAAACTCTAGTGAATAAAGGCCTAACCTTTTTAGACAGTCTTGATAAGTCCAACCCCTTCATCCCAGGGATCAGCCTAGTGAATCTCTTTTGAACTGCCTCCAATGCCAGTATATCCTTTCTTAAATACGGGGACCAAAACTGTACACAGTACTCCAGGTGCAGCCTCACCAACACCCTGTACAGTTGTAACAAGACTTCCCTATTTTTAAACTCCAACCCCCTAGCAATACAGGCCAAAATTCCATTTGCCTTCTTAATTACTTGCTGCACCTACATGCTAACTTCTTGTGTTTCATGCACGAGAACACCCAGATCTCTCTGTGCTGCACTTTTTTGGGATCTCTCTCTGTTTAAATAATAGTCTGCCTTTTTATTTTTCCTACCAAAGTGCATGACCTCACACTTTCCTACATTAAACTCCATCTACCAAGTTTTTTGCCCACTCACAACCTTATGGCCACTCATTCAATCCCCTTGCAGTCTCCTTATGTCCACAACACAACATGACCTCGAACCTATTTTTATATTGTCAGCAAATCTGGGTACATTACACTCTGCCCCTCCTCCAAGTCATTAATATAGATAGTAAATAATTGAGGCCCTAGGACTGATCCATGTGGCACTCCGCTAGTTACGTCTTTCCAACCTGAAAAAGACCCATTAGTCCTGACTCTCTGTCTTCTGTGTGTTAACCAATCCTCAATCCATGCTAATACATTACCCCCAATACTGTGAGCTCCTATCTGATGCAATAACCTTTTCTGTGGCACCTTATGGAATGCCTCCTGGTAATCCAGATACACTACATCTACTGGTTCCCCCTTATCAACTCTGCTTGTTATATCCTCAAAGAACTCTAACAAGTTTGTCAAACAGGATTTCCCTTTCACAAAACCATGCTGACTCTATTTGACTGCGTTAAGCTTTTCTAAATGTCCTGCTATTTCTTCCTTTATAATGGACCCTAGCATTTTCCCAACAACAGATTTTAGGCTGACTGGCCTATAGTTTCCTGCTTTTTGTCTCCCTCCCTTCTTGATCAGGAGTATCACATTAGCGGTTTTCTAATCTGCTGGGACCCTCCCAGAATCCAGTGAATTCTGAAATATTTTGACCAATTTCTCTTCTATCAATTCCTTGGATGCAGGCCATTGAGTCCTGGCAACTTGTCTGCCTTTAGTCCCATTAGCTTGTCAAATACTTTGTCCCTTGTGATAGAGACTGTTACAAGATTAGAGGAAAATCAATTTCAGAGTCCTGCACTTCTACCTCTTTCTCATCATCCACCATAACTACTACCTCTTTTTGTTCCTCTTCCCTGTCAAAGTACTTTTTAAGCATATTTACATGATACACCCTCTGCTACTTTCTTCTATCTGGAGTATTTATTAAATCATTTACTTCACTCAATTTCTTTTCAATCTTGTAAGGCACACTAAATCTTGCATTTAATGAATCACCTAGTACTGGTACAAAACTACTACATTCTCTTCTGAAACAAAGCTGCGAGTTTTAGCTTTCTTATCTGCCTTCGCTTTCATCACTTGCTGTGATATCTTTAAATATTCCCTAGCCAACTCACATGCCCTGTACAATCTTTCCTTGAAATTTGATATGTAATCCAGGAAAATAGTTTCTGAATTTTGACCCACCAATTTCTCATGAAACAATTTCAATGGTCCCCTTACCTCATGACCATAAACTAGTTCAAAAGGACTAAAACCAGTCGATGCATTAGGATCATCTCTAATAACAAAGAACAAAAATGGAATTCCTGTATCCCAATCCTGTGGATAATTCTGACATAATGCTTTCATTATACTTTTTAAAGTTTGATGCCATTTTTCCAAAGCTCCTTGTGACTCCGCGTGATAAGCTGTTGACTTAAACTGCTTTATTCACAAACTGTTCATTACTTCCTTAAACAACTGTGACATGAAATTTGACCCCTGATCTGATTGTATTTCCTTAGGTAAACCATATTGTGTAAAAAATTTAATTAACTCCTCCACAATCTTCTTAATTGTAATATTTCTCAAAGGTATCACTTTAGGAAACCTGGCAGACACATCCATTATTGTCAGTAAATTCTGATTTCTACTTTTAGCCTTAGGGAGGGGTCCTACACAATCAATCATGACCCTGGTCAAAGGTACTTCAAATGGTGGTTTTGGGATTAAAGGAGATGGCCTAATCACTGCTTATGATTTTCCTGTTATTTGACATGTATGACAGGTTCTACAAAATTTGACTACATCCCATCCAGTCCTGGCCAAACAAAATACTTTGTATCTTTTCCTGTGTTTTCCTAATTCCTAAATGTCACCCCCCTCCCCCCACACACCAACACCCCCGCACCACCCCCCCCCCCCCCATTGGAATTTTATTCACAATCCTCAGGATGTCATTTCTATGCTCTAATGGGATAATAATCTATAAGACCATAAGATGTAGGAGCAGAAGTAGGCCATTCAGCCCATCGAGCCTGCTCCTCTATTCAAGAGATCATGGCTGATCTGATAATCCTCAACTCCACTTTTCTGCCTTTTCCCCATAACCCTTGGCTCCCCTACTGAGTGAAAATCTGTCTATCTCAGCCTTCAATCTACTTAACTACTCAGCTTCTAGCTCTCTGTGGTAAAGAAATCCACAGATTGACTACCCTCTGAGAGAAGAAATTCCTCCTCATCTCTGTTCTAAATGGGCGCCCCCTTACTCTGAGATTATGCCCTCTGGCTCTAGACTCCTCAACAAGGAGAAACAACCTCTGAGCATCTACTCCGTTAAGCATCCTAATAATTTTATATGTTTCAATAGGGTTGCCTCTCATTCTTCTAAACTCCAATGAATACAGGCCCAACTGACTCAACCTCTCCTCGTTAGAAAATCCCCCCATCCCTGGGATCAGCCTAGTGAACCTTCTCTGGATGGCCTCTAATGCCAGTATAACTTTCCTTAGAAAAGGGGACCAAAACTGTTCACAGTATTCTAGGTGTGGTCTAACTAGTGTCTTGTATAATTTTAGCAAGACTTCCCTATTTTTAAATTCCATTTCCTTAGAAATAAAGGCCAACATTCAATTTGCCTTACCTATTACCTGGTGAACTTGTATGCTAGCTTTTTGGGATTTATGCATAAGGACCCCCAAATCCCTCTGTGCTGCAGCTTTCTTCAGTATTCCTCCATTTAAATAATATTCAGCTCCTCTGTTCTTCCTGCCAAAGTGCATAACCTCACAATTTCCCACATTATATTCCATCTGCCACATTTTTGCCCACTCACTTAACGTGTCTATGTCCCTCTGTAGACTCTTTGTGTCATTCTCACCTCTTGCCTTTCCACCTATTTTTGTGTCATCCGCAAACTTGGATGAGGGAAATGAATGTACTATCACCAAGTCATTAATATATATTGTTAAAATTGTGGCCCCAGCACTGATCCCTGTGGCACTCCACTAGTTACAGGTTGCCATCCTGAAAATGGCCCCCATATTCCAACTCTCTATCGTCTATTAATTAGCCAATCCTCTATCCATGCTAATATACTACCCCCAACACCATGGGCTCTTATCTTATTTAGTAGCCTTCTGTGTGGTACCTTATCAAATGCCTTTTGGAAATGTTAATATGTTACATCTACTGGTTCCCCTTTATCTATCCTGTTTGTTACCTCCTCAAAGAATTATAATAAATTTGTCAGGCATGATTTCCCCTTCATGAAGCCATGCTGACTCTGCTTGGTTAGATTATGTATTTCTAAATGCCCTGCTATTTACATCTATTATAATAGACTCCAACGTTTTCCCAATGACAGATGTTAAGCTAAGTGGCCTATAGTTACCTGTTTTTTCTCTCCCTTCCTTTTTGAATAAAGGTGTTCCATTGCAGTTTTCCAATCCTCTGGGACTTTTCCAGAATTTAAGGACTATTGGAAGATTACTACCAGTGCATCTACTGCTCTGCATCTATTTCCTTTAATATCCTAGGATGCAACCTATCAGGTCCATGTGACTTATCAGCCTTTAGCCGCATTAGTTTCCCTAGTACTTTTTCCTCTAGTGATAGTTATTGTATTTATTTCCTCCCCTCCTCCCTTTTGCCCTGTGATTATTTAATATTTTTAATATGCTATTGGTGTCTTCTACCATGAAGACTGATGCAAAGTATTTATTCAACTCCTCTGCCACTTCCTGGTTCCCCATTATTATTTTCCCAGCCTCATTCTCTAAGGGGCCTATGTTGACTTTGGCCTCTCTCTTCCTTTTTGTATATTTAAAGAAGCTCTTACTGTCCGTTTTTATATTACTTGCTAGTTTACCCTCAAAGTTTATTATCTCCCTCTTTATTATTTTTTGGTCCTCTGTTGGTTTTTAAAACTTTCCCAATCCTCTGGCTTACCACATTGTATGCTTTCTTTTAACTTTGATACTATCCTTAACTTCCTTGGCTGACCATGGTTGGTTTATCCCCCTCCTACAATCCTTCTCATTGGGATACATCTTTGTTGTGAGTCATGAACTGTTTTCTTAAATGTTTGCCATTGTTCATCAATTGCCTTTTCTGCTAAACTCCTTTCCCAGGCCGCTCCAATCAACACTGCCCTCGTTTCTTTGTAATTATCCTTATTTAAGTTTATCACAGATGTTTCCAAACTAAGTTTCTTACTCTCAAACTGAATGCTAAATTCCACCATGTTATGGTCACTGTTTCCTAGGAGATCTTTTACTCTGAGGTCATTTATTAAACCTGCCTCATTACACATTACTAGATCCAAAATAGCCTGATCCTTGGTTGGATCCACAACATATTGTTCTAGGAAACTGTCCTGAATGCAATCTATGAATTCTTGCTCATGGCTACCTCTGCCAATTTGATTTTCTCAATCTCCATGGAGATTAAAGTAACCCATGATCAATATACTGCGTTTTTTACATGCCCTCATTAATTCCTGATTTATTCTCTGTCCGACAGCATAACTACTGTTAGGAGCCCATAGACTACTCCCACCGGTGTCTTCTTCTACTTGTTATTTCTTACCTCCACCCATATGGATTCCACATCTTCTGATCCAAGATCGTTTCTTGCTTTTGTATTTATTCCATCTTGGACTAACAAAGCTACCCCACTGCACTTTCCTTCCTGCCTGTACTTTTGAAAAGTCACATACCCCTGAATATTTATTTCCCAGCTTTGATCTCCTTGTAACCATGTCTCCATAATGGCTATAAGATCATACCATTGGTTTCTATTTGTGCTGGTAATTCATTGATTTTGTTCCGAATTCTACGTGCATTTAAGTAAAGACACATTAATTTTGCCTTTTTACCATTATTTCCACCTTTGACCCTATTTGCTGCATTTTTTATATTTGTACACTCTATCCCTTCCTGTCACACTTTAGGTATCATTACCTAAGTAGCTGCCCTGCAATGCCACCATATTCTTTTGCTTTGTAAGCCTACTTATCCCCTCTCCAGAACTCCCCCCCCCCCCTCTATATTTAGTTTTAAGCCCTCTCCACAGCCCTAGTTATTCAATTCACCAGGACACTAGTCCCAGCATGGTTCAAGAGAAACCCATCCCACCGGAACAGCTCCCTCCTACCCCAGTACTGATGCCAGTGCCCCATGAACTGAAACCCATTCCTCCCACACCAATCTTTGAGCCACATATTTAACTCCTTGACTTTATTTAACTTATGCCAGTTTGCCTGTAGTTCAGGGGGTAATCAGAGATTATTACCTTGGAGGTTCTTCTTTTTAATTTAGCTCCTAACTGTTCAAATTCTTTCAGCAGAACCCCCTTTCTAGTCCTATCAACATCATTGGTAGCAACAATGATGACAACAACTGGATCCCTCCCCTCTTACTCCAAGTTCCTCTCCAGCCCTGAGGAGATGTCTTTAACCCTGGCACCGGGCAGGCAACACCGCCTATTGGACTCATGCTCACAGCTGCAGAGAACAGTATCTATCCCCCAAATTATACTGTCCCCTACCACTACTACCTTCCTATTTCCTCCCCCACTTGAATGGCTCCCTATACTATGGTGCCGTGGTCAGTTCGTTCATCCTCCCTCCAGTCCCTGCTCTCGTCTACATAGCTTGCAAGAACTTCATAACTGTTGGACAATTTCAGGGGCTGAGGCTCCTTGAACGCTACCCCCCTGGATCCCCATACCTGCTTCACCTGCAGTCACACCCTCCTGTCCTTGATCACAGATAAAATTAGAATTATCTAACCTGTGGGGTGTGACTGTGTCCTGAAGCAAAGTGTCCAGATAACTTTCCCCCTCCCTGATGTGGCGCAACATCTGCAGCTCAGACTCCAGCTCCTTAACTCGGATCTGAAATTCCTCGAGCTGCAAACACCTACTACAGAGGTATCTGCTCTGGACCACCTTGGTGTCCAGCAGCCCCCTCGTGCAGCAGTAGCAACACACTGCCCATCCAGCCATCGCCATCTTATTTTACTTAATTTATTAATTAATTACTCTAGTATCCCTACTCTTTACCCTTTATTGAATTTTATTATTTACACCAGCATCGATCTTATACTTAACAGGCTATTTTTAAGAAAGAGAAAATAAAAACTAGAGATCTAAACACTAATTATAGATCTTCATTTTAGCTAAAGAGTAGAAGTACTTACCAATTCAACTCACCAATCAGCTGGTCTCTGTGCTCTTTTTAAATGAATTCTCCCTGCTCTGTTTTAAATAAAGTCCACAAGCTCACCCACTCTCTGTTTTAAATGAAGTCCACAAGCTCACCCACCCTCAGTTTTAAATAAAGTCCACAAGCTCATCCACTCTCTGTTTCAAATGAAGTCCACGAGCAATCTCTCTGTAAATGGTCCCACTGCTTTTCTCAAGCGCTTTGGCTGTAAATGGCCCTGCTGCTTTTCTCAAGAACTCTTGCTATAAATGGCTTGCCCCACTGCTTTTCACAAGTGCTCTGGCTGTAAATGGCCCCACTTCTTTTCTCAAGTGCTCTTGATGTTAATGCCGTAAATCTGATGCGCTTCCCTCCAGTTTTCATTTGCTGAGACATGATCTGAACTCAGCTTTCTCATTAAAATATCTCCCCAAAGGTAATAACATACTGGAATACATTTTGCTTCTGCTTCTGAATAAGCTTTCTGCTATAAATGCTTTAATTGCAAATAATTTTTTTGTGACTCCACTAACCTCTTTGAGTGAAACACTTCAGTTGAATTGTCCTGTATTCCATCTTCCTGAACAATGTTATCAAACACAGTGCCAGCTGATTGGATTTCAACACCTTCTTCTTGCCTTTGAACTGCCTGCCTTTCTCGTTTTTCTTGTCCTTCCCTGTGACCCTGCGATCCCGTCACAACACAATCAGGAAACAATCCAGGATGTTCCTTCTGTAGCACCTCTGTTGAAAATACTTCCACAGGCTGCTCAGCTACCATAGGCATCACCCACTTTTGCAATCCAGCTATATCATTACCCAGAATAAATTGAACACTTGCAATGGGCAATTTTTCCAGCACTCCAACTATAACTTCACCTGTTTTCCATTTGATCTTTAAATTTACCTTCCACAATGGAATAGAATTAGTATCTCCATGCACCCCACTTATTACTACCTGTTCCTGCAATACTCTGAACAGCAAATATCACTATCCCACAACATTAAGGATTGACTAGCCCAGTGTCTCTTAAAATTTTAACATCTTTACCTATCCCACTCTGTACACATGGAATACTTTCCCTTCACATACAAAGTCTTTAAACATTTCTGCAACCAGCTCCTCAGAATCCTCTTGAGTAAACTGTGAATACCTTCCCATTTCTTCACCTAACACTGATTCTCCCTGTTTCACCTCTACATAAACCACTGGTTTCTCTTGTGCCTGAACCTCAGAACCCACAGTACTTTTACTTCCAGAGCTTTTCTGTACCCCAAAGATTCCAATAGATTTTTCCTGAAATTTCCAGCACACTGACTTTGTGTGTCCCACTTTATTACAATGAAAACACTTCAATTTTCAAATGTCATTTCTACCTTCAGCACCTTCCTTTTTATTCTGAGAGAAAACTTCCTGGGAACTTCCAGCTACTCCTTCTCTTCCCTGACTACCTACCTTCCTTTCACCTTCCCACATTTTATCCTTCTCCAATTTGAAAGGGTGACAACAAAAAGGAGGAGCTTTATGAACTAGCTCATAATCATCAGCTGCGTGTCTTACAGAATCAACCCTCTGTTCCTCCACATGAGTTCTCACTAACAAAGGGATTGAATCCTTAAATTCTTCCAAAAGAATTACTTCCCTAAGAGCAGCATACATTGTCTCTATTTTTAACACCTGTATCCACCGGTCAAAATTACTTTGTTTTACTCTTTCAAGCTCAATATAAGTTTGCCGAGGCTGTTTTCTCATATTCCTAAATTTCTGTCTGTATGCTTCAGGAAGCAATTCATATGCATTCAAAAACAACCTTTTTCAACACATCATAATTCACCAACATTTCTTCTGATAGCGAAGCATATACATCATGCACCCTACCCACTAACTTAGACTGTAATAGTAATGTCCAGTTTTCCTGTGGCTATTTCATCTGTTTAGCTAGCTTCACAAATGAAATAAAGAATGTTTCAATATCTTTTTCCTCAAACCTTGGAAGAGCTTGTACAAACTTAAACATCTCCCCACTGGTTTCTACTCTGGAGATAAGTCTTTCCTCACATACTGGCATCTCCTTTTAAACTGCCAACATTCTCAGTTGGAATTCTCTCTCTCTTTTTCATTTTCTTCCTTCTCTATCTTTACCATCTAATTCCCTTTCCTGTTTTCTTTCTCTCTCCTGCCTTTTAAAAGCCATTTCTCTGTCCTCTGCTTCTAATTCAAGTTTTTTTTCAGTTCCTTTGCTTGTTTAAAAACAAGCATCTTCATTTATAACTGAAATCTTACTACCTCCAGCTGTGACTCACTAGTGCCAGGTTTCACTTCCAACTGTAGATGTTGTGCTATACTTTTAATTATATCTGATTTCCTAGCACCCTCAGGTAACCCCAATTTTAACTTATCTGCCAATTCTGTTAACTTACTTTTTTCCCCCAATCAGAGTTATATATTCTGCACCCAGACAAGTCTTAGCAAATTCCAAAGTCATCTTACAGTCTCACCACTTCTCAAATACCTCACCAACTCCTGAATTCAAAGTGCTTCTCGTACTTGTTACTTTGAGATTCACCAATTCCAAACCAATCAAGGAATTAGAAATATTTTTTATACTGCAAGAGCCCCCAATTGTTATGACATAGCAGTTGGTAAAGACTGTTTTTTTAAAATCCCAGAGGGAATCATTACTTAAATTTACAGGCGGTATGTTTGAGATGTAGCTCTAAATTCAGGAATAAAACCACCAGTTCTCGAGAGGTTTTTATATCAAACTCAAACATGAGATATTTATTAATTTACAGAAGTTAAACATATTTGTAGCCATGTGGAAATGCATTACTACTACCATATCTTTTTAACAAATTCCCAAACAAATCTTCACTAAGGCAACAACAACCTGTAGACTTTAAGCAGACACCAGGCAAAGCATTTTCACCTTACAAGTTCAAAATGAGTTTCCTTTCACTTTGGTTCCTTTGCAGACAGTTGTCGGCTTCCAGCTACTTTGATGTTACATGACTCTACTCTGCCCACACAAAATTGCTTTCTGTTAGACCCAGCACTTCACTTTGAATGTAAATTTTCATTATATCATCAGGCCCTTTGAACTCCACCTCTTCTTACAATAAAACCCCTTTCATGGTACCAATTTTATTAGTAATATAAACATTGATTGGTGTCCCCTAGCTAGGTGTAAGATTTCACTCCCACTCTTGAATGCTTGATTCAGCAAAATGCAAGTGTACTCTTTGCCTCTCTGTTTACATCTCAAAACTACTATATATCAAAGCACCCAGACTAGCTGGCTTTAATCCAATCAAGACACACAGACACCCCCACAAGCTAAACCGCTAAAAAAAAAATTTCCAGTAACATTATGTAATTAATGGCTTCATGAAGGTCATGACTTGCTGGATATCCTTACTTCCTCTACAAGGACTCCTGCTCATTGAGATAGGGAGATGGCAGGCATTGACTCAAGCAACTGAGAGACTGTTGTTGACGCTGTTACCTCTGGAGGCTGACTGTCTGGAGGGGCATTGGAAGAGACGAAGTGAAACAGAAAGCTCAGGTGGCTGAGAAGAGAACACAAAGAAAACAGATAACAGCAAATCCTGCATCTTCTCAGCCCAATATCTTCATCTGCAAAAAATGCGGAAGAGACTGCCATGCCAGAGTGGGACTCTTGAGTCAAACCAGACAATGTTCAACACAGAGTTAACCACCAAGGCATAAAGCATCATCTCATGAGAAAAAAAGCTCCCAAAGAATAATAGAGGGATTGGCCTTACTGAAACCCTTTGATGTAGCAGCCTCAGTGAACGAACATATTGAAGCTTGATACAGAAGCAACAACAAAATACTGTGAATGCTGACAATCTGAAATAAAAGCAGAAAATATTGATTCAACTAGGAAGGAGGCATTGGTGCTAGGAACCAAATGTCTGTGGAAGAACATGTGGGAAAGAATGGTTATAGTATCATAAGGTTTAGATCAGTAATTGAGAAAAGCAAGGAGCAATATTGAGTCAAACTGGAATCTAGCCAGAGGTGAAATGGAACCAAAGACTGACAGGGAAAACTGTAATGGAACAATGGGGTAATCCTTAAGGAAGAGGTTTTTGAAGTGCCGGCTAGGTATATTCCAAAAAAGTGTGATAGATAGGCACACAAAACCAGGGGTCCTGGGAAGTCAAGGGAGATAGAGAATGTGATGAAACAAAATAAACGGTATATGATTATGTCAGATACACATTTTCCAGGAAAGAATCAGGCCTAAAACAATAAAGCGAAAGGGGAAATAAAACAAAGTAGGAAGGTGAGAAAAGAATGGTGGTCACATGAAGATTGATCCAAAAATCTTTAAGTGGTATGTAAAAAGTAAGTTGGTCATGGTAAGCTGAGTGGGAGACAAAGACAAAGAATGTGATACATATTCAGTGATGCAGGGCAAGTTAGAAAATGTGCGATGTGCTTTATACTAGTGTTCACTAAGGAAGAGGAGTATTGACAATTGTGTCAGCTGAAACAGAGATGACAGAGGTAATGGATGAGGTGAAAATTGATAGCTTAAATTTAGCGGAAAGGTTGGATATGCTTAGTCAAGTGGCCTGGTCCAGATGCTTGCTTGCAGATTGCTAAAGGATGTGGGGTGGATCAATCGGTGGTCCCGAGCCATACTTACTGGGAGGCAGACCAGCAGAGCTTTTTTCCAAGATGTGGCTTCCTACCTGGCCACCTCTCAACTATTGTCCTATTAAGGTGGGTGGGCGGCCTCCCAATGTTGCTGGCCCAGTCACCAGCCAGTAGCTCTATAACCTTGGTAGCCCCACTTGGAGAGGACTGAGAGGTTGCCTTAAAATAATTCGGAGAGGGCAAAGCTCCTTGGATCATTGGTGAAACCTCTCTGGTTGGATCATGGCCTTTCCAGTCTGTGGACCCCTCTTTGTGGGGATGGAGAGTCTGAGTCTGATGTCCTCTCAGACTGCTATGGGGAGGCCGGTTCCAAAGACCTGCTCACCTTGCCGGACAGCGGTGAGTGGTTGGTGGGTGGGGGGTTGGGTGGGGAGGGGAGGGGGGTGCAACCCTGACTGTTGCAAATTTTCCCCTCATTGGGGTCTTAAACATTTAAATTACCTGCCTGGCTCCATCCAGTGGGCAGGCCTCCACTTCCCACTCCACCTTGGGAACGTGTGCAGGCACTAGGAACGTGTTGGGCAGCTGTTCAGACATGACTCCCCTCTATTTTCCTGGACCCTCTGACTTCACCCCTGCCACAACAAGGCTGGGAAATTTCAGCTGTACCACACTGTGCAGGTCAAGCAGTGTCTGTGGAGAGAGAAACAGAGTCAATTTTTCAGGTCAATGTCTCATCCATAATACAGTCATATATGAGTGAAGGCTGACTATACTACCATTAGTTCATCTGCAATTAAAGCAGATGCCAAAAAAATGATCAAAAGAATTAAATTGAGCAACTGGTTCGAGTAAAGTTCGAGCAGATGAATGGATTTGATGTTCGGAACAAACAAGATCCAATTGAATGGCCTGATATTAAGTTCAGTGGAAGGTGGGCAGTGAAGTGACTGCTACATTCTGGATGGTATCACGCCTCTCGAGCAATCTAGGTGAATGGTGGCAGCACCATTAAAATGCCTGCCCTGAGCCTTACAGATGGTGGAGAGGCTTTGAGGGGTCAGGAAGTGAGCAGTTTGTCAGCAATGCTCAGCTTTGATCAGTAATAATCACCCAAGGTGCTGATGATGATGGAGGAGATGTGGTAATGGTCATGCAATTGAAGGTTACAGGGGAGGTGCACAAATGGTTATTGGGGCTTGGTCCACGTAGCTGTTTTTGGAGGATGGCAACTGGAGGCTTCGTACTGTTTGGTTCCCAGGGCTGCATTTCTGCTTTCACCATGATGTACACATTGGGATGAAATAGTTAATGCTGCTCACCTCTGCTTCCCAGTCCATGTCCACTGGCATTGAGAGATTCAAAGAGAAAGAGCTTTTCCAATACCCTCAGCCCTTTCTTGGGACTTTTACAGTTAAAATGCATTGATGGTCTTTGGCTCACTGACATGTCACACTGCAGGTGCAAGCAGTTGTGGGGTGGAGCGGGGCATCGGAATCAAATGGTGCAACAGCAACAGCCATCCCTCGAGCGGCTTGTTGCTGTGCAGAGAGGGTTGTTGGCCTTCAGTTACAGTAGGGAGTATGATCATTGCAATGTTCATCAGACAACTTGGGTTGTTGAGCTGTGCACAAGGGTTCAAAGAGTTAATGGTTTCAGCCACAAGCAGGTTTCACTTGTTCTTTCTGAAGACGAGAACCATGTAAGTGAAGTGGGAAGGTGGCTGTTAGAGGAAAAGGTGAGGGAACTTGATTTACTGATATTGTGCTCTTGGTAGGGATCCTTCTCAGAACTGTGGTCAGCATCTAATCTGGAGCACTGAATTCAGTTTTAAGCACTGCACCTTAAGAAGTGGGTGCAGCGCAGATTCACCTGAATGATACCAGGCAACAAAGGGTTCAATTAAGAGGATCATTGGCAAAAGTAAAAGCAAAATACTGCAGATGCTGGAGATATGAAATAAAAGCGGGAAATGCTGGAAAAACTCAGTAGGTCTGACAGCATCGGTGGAGAGAGAAACAGAGATAACGTTTTGAGTCCGCATGACTTTCTTCAGAGCTAAATGGAATATTGAAATGACTTCCCTTTAGCTCTGAAAAAGAGTCATACGGACTTGAAATGTTAGCTCTGTTTCTCGCTTCACAGATGCTGTCAGACCTGCTGAGTTTTTCCAGCATTTCATGTTTTTATATCGTTTGCAAAAATGTGGCTTTGATTGCATTGAATTTAGATGGCTGAGGAGTGATCTCACTGAAGTGGTCAAAATGTTAAAGGTTTCAAAACAGTGGATATGGAGGAACTATTTCCTCTGAAGAGGAGACCAAGAACAATGGGGAGAAATTTGGGGGCTCCCATTTTTGGGAGTCCCCCTTTTATTCATTTTACAGAATGTGGGCGTCGCTGGCTAGGCCAACATTTATTGCCCATCCTTCATTGCCCTTGAGAAGGTGGTGGTGAGCTGCCTTCTTGAACTGATGCAGTCCATGTGATGTAGGTACACCCACAGTGCTGTTAGGGGGAGGGGAATTCCAGGATTTTGAACCAATGATGGTCATGATTTGTGTTGAGCCTGTGCTCAGTCGTATTGAGACAGGCAGCATGCAAACTTTGTGTCCCCTTCCTCATTTTAATGATTCCCTGTGCAGACCAGCATGGAATGCACTTGTGGCTAGCTACATGTTCAATAGTGGCCCAGCGGCCCAGCGGGTAGCCTGCCCCTCTTACAGACTCCCTGCCCCATTTAAAGTGGAACTCCACACATTGCACAGAATATGCAGCAGACTGTCTGTTGTGGAAATGGTTGCAAGGAGAAACACACCAAATGGAGGAACAGACAGTGCTCCCAGGTTCTCAGGTGCAGTCATGGAGGCCTTAGCCTGGTTGGTTGAGAGGAGGAGAGCTGCTGTGTTTCTACAGGGCCAGAGGCCCTCAAGATCCACTATCCAAAGGACATGGGAGTGAGTCAGCAAGGAGGTCAATTCCCGGAATATGGCCATGACGACATGGAAACAATGTAGGAAGAAGTTCCATGACCTCTCACAGATGGTCAAGATTGGTGAATGTATCTTCACATGATGTCTACTACACACCAGAACACCAACCTCTCACACTGCTCAATGCATCACAATCACGTCACTCATCCATCAGCATTCATGGGCAACTAAGGCCTAACATTCAGATACTTAACTCATCCTCACACACACAGCCCAACACCCATCTTTCTGAGCTAAGGCTCAGACACATCACCCAAACACGATTGCAATACAATTTCTGAAATTCTTTCCTCTTTCTTGGGGGAACAAGGTGGTTGTTAAACACGGAACAGAGCAGAACTGGAAGCCTGCATCACCTGAACCCTTGGCAGGGTTATGAATAAAGTGGATGGCTGTGACAGAATACATTAAAACGTATGTTGGATGTTGGTTAGACTAGCTTCGGAATGATTACTGAGATGTTAGTATGTTCAAACAACAACTGGTTTATTGTGTACAACTGAAATAGCTAGATGTTACATTGCTGAAGCCGTGAACATTCTCCTTCCCCTCTCCTACTCATGTGTTCTCCTAAACCATCATAATGGGATGTGTCATTTACACCATCCACATATTGATCCCTTACAAATCCTAACATCACAGTATAGAGTCAGGAGCTTCAGATGGTGAGTCACCGGATACAACTGGACTGCAGCCAGGTAGAGGAAAAGTGCAGATTATGTACCAACTCCATGGATAGCAAATGCATTTTTTAAAAATTCATTCACGGGATGTGGGCTTCGCTGGCTGGGCCAGCATTTATTGCCCATCCCTAATTTCCCTTGAGAAGATGGTGGTGAGCTGCCTTCTTGACCCACTGCAGTCCATGTGATGTAGGTACACCCACAGTGCTGTTAGGAAGGGAGTTCCAGGATTTTGACCCAGAGGCAGTGAGGGAACAGTGATATATTTCCAATCAGGATGGTGAGTGGCTTGGAGGGGAACTTCCAGGTGGTGATGTTCCCATCTAGCTGCTGCCCTTGTCCTTCTGGATGATAGTGGTCATGGGTTTGGAAGTTGCTGTTGAAGGAGCCTTGGTGAATTCCTGCAGTACATCTTGTAGATGGTACACACTGCTGCTACTGTGTGTCAGTGGTGGAAGGGGTGAATGTTTGTAGATGTGGTGCCAATCAAGCGCGCTGCTTTGTCCTGGATGGTGTCAAGCTTCTTGAGTGTTGTGGGAGCTGCACTCATCCAGGCAAGTGGGGAGTATTCCATCACACTCCTGACTTGTGCCTTGTAGATAGTGGACAGGCATTGGGGAGTCAGGCGGTAGGTTACTCATTGCACAATTCCCAGCCTCTGACCTGTTCTTGTAGCCACAGTGTTTATATGGCTAGCCCTGTTCAGTTTCTGGTAAATGGTAACCCCCAGGATGTTGTTAGTGGGGCATTCAGTGATGGTAATACAATTGAACATCAAGAGGCGATGGTTGGAGATGGTCATTGCCTGACACTTGTGTGGCGTGAATGTTACTTGCCACTTGCCAGCCCAAGCCTGGATATTGTCCAGGTCGTGCTGCATTTGCACATGGACTATTCCAGTATCTGAGGAGTTGCAAATGGTGTTGAACATCATGCAATCATCAGCGAACATCTTGACTTCTGACCTTATGATGGAAGGAAGGTCATTGATGAAGCCGCTAAAGATGGTTGGACTGAGGACTGCCTGGAAGTGCGCTGAGGAAGATTCCAGAAAAATACTAGCAGCAGTAGGCTCTCTGTGCATGGTGGTGTCTGGGACATTATCTGTAAGGTATGATTCCGTGAGGATGACTATATCAGGCTGTTCCTTGACTAGTCTGTGAGACAGTTCTCCCAATTTTGGCACAAGCCCCCAGATGTTAGTAAGGAGGACTTTTCAGGGTTGACAGGGAATCCTGAGGTAGGTAATTCAGAGAAGGACTTCAAAGGAGCAGCATTCAGGAGAACACTGATGAACATGCACAGGGAGCCTACAGCTTCTAGTATTTTTCTGGAATATTCCTCAGTGTTAACTATCACAGAATCACAGAATTTTAACAGCACAGAAGGAGGCCATTCTGCCCATCATGTCTGCACAGATTCTCCAGATGAGCATTATGACCTAGTGCCATTGCCCTCCCTTTTCCCTGGGCCCCTGCACATTGTTTCCATTCAAATAATCATCTAATGCCCTCTTGAATGCCTCGATCGAACCTGCCTCCACCACACTTCTAGGCAGTGTATTCCAGACCCAAACCACTTGTGTGAAAAAGTTTTTCTCGTGTCGCATTTGCTTCTTTTGCAAATCACTTTAAATCTGTGACATCTTGTCTTGATTCTTTTACAAGCGGGATTAGCTTCTCCCTATCTACTCTGTCCAGCCCCCACATGATTTTGAACATCTCCATCAAATCTCCTCTCAGCCTTCTTTTCTCCAAGGAGAAAAGTCCCAACCTCTCCAATCTATCTTTGTAACTGAAGTTTCTCAATGCTGGAGCCATTCTTATAAACCTCTTCTGCACTCTTTCCAATGTGTTCACATCCTCCCTATAATGTGGCACCCAGAAGTTTACACAATATTCCAGCTGAGGTCTGATATAAATTCAGCATAAACTCCCTGCTCTTGTACTCAATGCCTCAATTAATAAAGCCCGGGATATTATATGCTTTATTAACTGCTTTCCCTATCTGTCCTGCCACCTTCAATGATCTTTGCACATATACACCCAGGTCTTTCTGCTCCTGCACCCCCTTCAGAAGTTTACTCCTTATTTTATATTGTCTGTCCAGGTTCTTCCTACCAAAATGCATCACCTCATACTTCTCCACATTGACCTTCATCTGCCACCTTTCTGCCCACTCCACCAGCTTATCTATGTCCTTTTGAAGTTCCACCTGTCCTCCTCACAGTTTACAACACTCCCAAGCTTTGTATCATCTACAAACTTTAAAATTGTCCCCTGCACACCAAGATCTAGATCATTAATATATATCAGGCAAAGCAAGGGTCCCAATACTGACCAATACTGAGGAAATCCATTACAAACCTTCCTTCAGCCCAAAAAATATCCATTGGCCATTACTCTCTGCTTCCTATTTTTCAGCCAATTTTGTATCCACATTGCTACTGTCCCTTTTATTCCACGAGCAATAACTTTTCTCACAAGTCTGTTGTGTGACACTGTATCAAATGCCTTTTGAAATTCCATATACACACTATCAACAACATTACTCTCATTGACTTTTCTGTTACCTCTTCAAAAAACTCCATCAAGCTAGTTAAACACAATTTCCCCTTTAAAAATCCATGCTGCCACTTCCTCATCAACCCATATTTTTCCATGTGGCTACTAATTCTATCCCGAATAATTGTTTCTAGAATCCTGCCAACCACTGAAGTTAAACTGACTGGTCTGTAATTGCTGGGCTTACCCTTACAACCTTTTTTGAACAATGTTTGCAATTGGCAAGTCCACTGACACTTCCCCTAAGTTAAACGAAGACTGACAAATTATGGCCAGCACTCCTGCAATTTCTACTCTCACTTCCTTCATTGTCCTTGGATGCATTTCGTCTAGTTCTGGTGTCTTGTCAACCTTAATTACTGACAGTCTATTCAACACTTCCTCCTTATTAATTTTGAACCCCTCGAGTGACAGAGTTTCCTCATCTGTCAATGTGGCCTGGGTAGCATCTACCTCCTTGGTAAAGATGGATGCAAAATATTCATTTAATACCTCAACCATGGCCCCGTATGTCCATGTGCAAATTTCCTTATCAGCCCTACTCCTCCTTTTACCACCCTTTTACTACCCTTTTACTATTTATATGCCTATAGAAGACTTGGGGATTCCCCTTTATCCGGCTGCCAGTCTTTTCTAATAACCCCCCTTCACTCCTCAGAAATGACTTTTCACCTCTCCTCTGAACCTTCTGTATTCCTTCTTGGTTCTCAATTGTATTTTCTACCTGACACCTGTCATAAGCACACTTCTTTTTTATCTTAATTTCTATCTTCTTTTTCATCAAGGGAGCTCTGGATTTGTTTGCCCTACCTTCCCCTTTCGATGGGATATACCTTGACTGGGCCCGAAACAATTCTTTTTTGAAGGTAATCCATTGTTTAGCTACAGTTTTTCCCACCAATCTTAAGTTCGTCTATCTGGCCCAACTCCGTTCTTGCCCCATTGAATTCTGCTCTCGTCCAGTTAATTACTCTCGCTCTGGATTGCCTATCATTCTTTTCTATTATCATCCTAAAACATACAATACAATGATCACTGTCTCCTAAATGTTTCCCCACTGATACTTTCCCCACCTCATTTCCACGAACCAGGTCCAACAGTGCAGTGTTTCTTGTTGATTGGGCACATATTGCTGTAGAAAATTTTCCTGAACACAATCTAAGAACTTTTGCCCCTCTGCACCTTTACACTTCCTCTGTCCCAGTCTACATTCGGATAATTAAAGGCACCCATTATAACTACTGTATAATACTTGAATCCCTTTTTAATTTCCCTGCAGATTTGTTCTTCTACATCCTTCTCATTAGTTGGCGGTCTGTAGACTACACCAAGCAATGTAATTGCATCCTTTTTGTTCCTTAGCTCTATCTAAATTGATTCTGCCCTTGAACCCTCTGGGACATCCTCTTTCTCCAGCACTGCAATGGTCTCCTTAACCAATACTGCCACCCCTCCTCCTTTCCTATCTTTTCTGAACACATTGTACCCAGGAATATTTAACACCCAGTTCTGCCCTTCCTTGAGCCAAGTCTTTGTTGTCGCCACAACATCATATTTCCACATGGCAATCTGTGCCTGTAGCTACCCAATCTTACTTCCTCTTCGCTGTGCATTCACATAAATGCATAGTAACCCTGATCTAGATTTTGTTACTTTCTCCCTCACCCAGACTTCATCTATTAACTTACTATTCTCTATACTAGTGCTATCTGTCTGTCCCGGTATTTTGTGTACCTTGGAATTCCTCTCTAATATTTTCTCTTGGTTCCCATACCCCTGCTGAGTTGGTTTAAAGCCCCCCCAACAGCACTAACATGGAACTCAGTCCCAGCTCTGTTCAGGTGCAATCCATCTGGCTTGTACTGGTGTTACCTCCCCAACAGCCAGTCCCAGTGTCCCAGGAATCTAAAGCCCTCCTGCCTGCACCATCTTTCCAGCCATTCATTCATATGCCTTATCTTCTTATCTCTGCACCAACAGGCATGTGGCACTGGGAGTAATCCGGAGATTACTACATTTGAGGTCTTGCTTGCTAATTTTCTCCCAAGCTTCCTACATTCTGACTGCAGGATCGTATCCCCCTTCCTACCTAAGTCATTGGTACCAATGTGGACCATGACCTCTCGCTGTTCACCCTTCCCCAGAAGAATCTCCTGCAGCTGCTCTGTGACCTTCTTGACCCTGCCACCAGGGAGGTGACATACCATCCTGGAGTCACGATTACAGTCACAGAAACACCTGTCTGTTCCCCTAACCAATGAATCCCTTATCACTATTGCTCTTTCTTCCACCTTCCTCCAGCCGAGCCACACGTGGTGCCACAAACTTGGCTCTGACTACACTCCTCTGAAGAACCAGCACCCTCACCAGCTTCCAAAATGGAAAACCGATTTGTGAGTGGGACCACAGGGGACTCCTGCACTACCTGCCTACTTCTCTTGGACTGCTGGTGGTCACCCATTCCCTCTCTGTCTCCAGGCCCTTAAGTTGCAATGTGACCCACCTTTCTGAATGTGCTATCCACATAGCTCTCAGCCTCCCAGATGCACCTCTCAGAGCTCAAGTTCCTGCAGCTGGCAGCGCTTCCTGCACATGTGATCTTCTAGGGCACTGGTAGCACCCATGAATTCGCACTTATTACAGGGCACGCATTCCAGTCAACTGAACTGCCCTGTCAAGTCTTAACTCTACTTCCCTTATGTTAACTTTATTCTACTTTTGATTATTTATGTTCCTTTATTATATTGGCCCTAAATTTCCCTTGGCACTTCCCAGTTAAATCCAAGTACAGCAACTTGTTAAAAATATTACACTTTTTTCTAATTTACTCACCAGGTCCTACTTACCAAGGCCTTTGCTCTTCTTTCTGAGGAAAGGTAAAAAGGAGTACCTCCTCCCTCCTCACCAAACTCCCTCAGTCACCTCTGCTCTCAAACTCTTGCCACTTCTCACTCTGTTTTTATAGCTCTTCTGTCTCCTCTAGGTGCTGTTGACTGCCTGTCCCAGGGCCCTCCTCTCACACTCTCATCTAGAAGCTGCTGACTGCCTGCCCCAGGGTCCTCCTCTTGTGATCTCCTGCAGGTGCTGCTGACTGCCTTGGCCTAGGATCCTCCGCTCACACGCTTCTCAGTGTACACCCAATTTGGTGCCATCTATAATTTTTGAAATTGTACCTATGATTCCCAAGTCCAAATTGTTTATGTAAAGGGTGAACAGCATGGCCCCAGCACTGATACTTTTGAAGCACTATTTCTCATCCTATTCCAGTCTGTATAATTGCCTTGTACCCCAACTCTCTGCTTTTCTTTTTGTAGCCAACTTTCTATCTATTCTACTACTCAACTCCTGCTTACAGACTCAGAAGCATAGCGCTCAGCAGAGCCAAACTTTGCCGTGAAGGAGCCTCAAAATTAGAACAATGAAATTCATCAGTAACATCAGGAAGCACTTATTCACACAAAGGTGGTAGAAATCTGGAATTCTCCCCTTCAAATGGCAGTGGATGTTTGGGCAACTGAAATTTTCAAGACTGAGTTTGATAGATATTTGTTAGGTATTTGTGTAAAGGGCAGGGCCAAAGGTGCCTGACTGGAGCTCATGTACAAATCAGCCATGAACTAAGGGAATGACAGAACGGGACTGAGGTGCTGAGTGGCCTTCTGAGGTTTTGAAGGTTTTTCTATGAGGAATATACTCTAAATTGAAAATTAATTCTGCACACAATTTTTCAGTTGTAAATTTTAAATGATTGGTAAATCATATGCAAAGAAGCCCAAAACTTTCAATAAGCTCTCTGCCTGCAGCTGCAGCTTGGAGTCAAACATATATATATAACTTTCTTGCATGCCATTCTGAGTTCAGAAATTCAAACCAAACAGCAGGAGAGAGATCAATATTGACTCAGCCCCACCATCTGTTGGTAATGTCATTCAGTCGGCAATCAGCAATGGCAGCTGGACAATGGCAGACATCTCCGCAGAGGGTCAGGCCTAGTTTTTGACTCCCTTAAAAGTGGAAACATACAAGCATACGAAATAGGAGCAGGAGTAGGCCATTTGGCCCCTCAAGCCTTCTCCGCCATTCACAAAGGTCATAACTGATCTGTTCGTGTTTTGAATTTCACATTCTCATCTATGCCCAGGTGACCTTTGATTTCCTTGTTGAACAAGGATCTATCTACTTCCGTCTTAACAATGTCCAATGACACTGCCTCCACTGCCTTCGGAGGCAGGGAGTTCCAAAGTCGCAAAACCCTCTGAGAGAAGAAAATTCTCCTCATCTCCGTCCTAAATGGGCGACCCCTAATTTTAAAGCAGAGGCCCCTAGTTCTTGACTCACCCACAAGAGGAAACGTCCTTTACATGTCCACCTTGTCAAGACCATTCAGGATCTTATATACTTCAATCAAGTCACCCCTCACTCTTCTAAGTTGGAGTGGAAACAAGCCCAGTCCATCTAATCTTTCCTCATAAGGCAGCCCGCTCATTCCAGTTATCAATCTAGTAAACCTCCTCTGAACCACCTCCAATGGCATTTACATCCTTCCTTAAATAAGGAGGCCAAAATTTCATACAGTATTCGAGATGTGGTCTCACTAATGCCCTGTATAACTGAAACATAACATCCTTACTTTTATGTTCAATTCCTCCAATAATAAAGGAGGAATTCTTGATTAGATGCTGTACCTGCATTCTGGCTTTTTGTGACTCATGCACAAGGACACCTAGATCTCTCTGTACCTCGGAATTCTGCAGTTTTTCTCTATTTAAGTAATCCTTTGCTTTTTTTATTCTTCCTGCCAAAGTGAACAACTCCATATTTTCCCACATTATACTCTATCTGCCAGACTTTTGCCCATTCACTCATCCTACCTATATATGTCTGTAACCTCCTATGTTATCTTCACAACATACCTTCCTACCTATCCTCGTGCCATCTGCAAATTTAGCTATCATGTCTTCGCTCTCCTCATCTAAATCATTTATATAAATTGTAAGAAGTGGAGACCCCAGCGCAGATCCCTGCGAGACTCTACTCTTTCTATTTTTAAATACCTGTAGAAACTCTTGCTATTTGTTTGTATCTTTCAAGTTATCTTCCTCTCATACCCTAATTTCTTTTTCCTGATTAACCTTTCAGTAATTCTCTGCCATTCTTTATATTCTGACCAATCACCTGACCTACCATTCATCTTTGCACAGTTATATGCTTTTTCCTTAAGTTTGATGCTTTCCTTGACTTCTTTAGTTAACCATGAATGCTGGGTCCTCCCCTTAGAATTTTTCTTTATAGTAGGAAAATACTTAATCTGAATATTCTGAAATATCCCCTTAAATTTCTGCCACTGCTTCTCTATTGATCTATCCCCTAACCTTGTATCCCAGTTCACTTCAGCTAGCTCAGCTTTCATGCCTACAAATTTCCCTTACTTAAGTTTAAAATACTAATCTTAGACCCACTCTTCTCCCTTTCAAACTGGATGTAGAATCCAATCATATTGTGGTCGCTGCCACCTGGGGGACCCTTAAGTCTGAGGTCATTAACTAATCCTGTCACATTACACAATACTATAACCTACTCCCTGCTTGGTTCTGGGATGTGCTGCTCTAAGAAATTATCTTGAAGGATTTCTATGAACTCCTTGTCCAGGCTACTACTGCCAATCTGTTTTTTCCAGTTTATATGTAGATTAAAATCACCCATGATTATTGCCATCCCTTTATCACAAGCACCCAATATTTCTTCTTATATAAGTTGTGGTTACTGTTAGAGGGCCCGTAGAACATTTCCACTAGTTACTCCTTTCCCTGATTATACTTCATCTCCACCCAAGTGATTCTACATCCTGATCTTCTTAACCAAGGTCATCTCTAGTTATTTGCACCAATGCCATCCTTAATTAACAGTGCTACCCTTCCACCATCACCTAGCTTTCTATTGTTCTTGAATGTCATATATCCCTCAACATTCAGGGCCCAATTCTTGTCATCCTGCAGCCACATCTCTGTAATGGCTATCAGATCATATTTATTTACTTCAATGTGTGCTATCAATTCATTTACTTTCTTATGAATGCTATGTGCATTCAGATACAAAGCCTTTAGTTTTGTCTTTTTGTTATTTTTGTAACCCAACTCTGTAGTTTTTTTTGTTTGCAGCCAGTATTTTGTCCATTCTGCTACTTGTCCCCACCCCTGAATGTATTTGATCTGACCTTAGTCATGATAAATTAATCTCGTTTTGTTCTGTTAGTTGAAGCATGTTTGTTTGCAGTGATAGAGAAATAGAGGGCAGAATTTTCTGTGCCCAGTGGTGTTGGGCATGTTCGGCAGCGCAAGCAGGCAAGATGGTGAGAAGGCTAAAAATTGGTTTCGCAACATCAGGAAACCAGTTTGCAATCGTCCGCTCTGCTCATCAATGGTGGGCCGCATTTCCCACTGTTGGTCATCCCGAACCTCATTGTAATACATCTGCATATCATTATGAGGCCAGCCCACCGGAATCATCACCCCACGCTGGATTGTCCGAGCACATCACTATAGCATATATAAGACTTGCACTTGACGGGCTGCATTTTGAGGGGAACTCAGAGGTGGCGTGCACAGTAACGTTGAGCAGTGCTCGCAAAGATCGCCTGTTGTAGTTCAAAGTTGAGGCAAGTTGGGGAGGCGGCAAGTGCTGCCTGTTGTTGAGGCGAGTTGGTGGGGCGAGAGGAAGGGCTGCCCTGCAGTTGATGGTGGTGCACAAGCACATGCGGAGTGGGGTGGGGGGAGGGAAGTGGCCGCGCTTCAGGGAAACCTTGTATAAAGTGACCATTCCCCTGCAACTGAGACAGTTCAGATGCAGCCACATTGATATGCTTGGAGCGGGGCCTCTAGCCTATCTACCCACTCAATGAATGTAGAGGCATCAAAGTCCCACCAATTGCTCCAAAGCTTTTCACCCCTTGGGCACAGGCTGCAAACTAATAAGCATTTTAGAGGACTGCAGAACAGTTGGACAACTGTGCACGTTGCGAAAGCTTGACATGGAGCAGTCACTGGTGGAGATGCTCTTAGCCCCTTGTAAGGTCATCATCCCGGTTTAGACCGGTCTCCCCCATGGTTCAAGTTAACAGTGCAGCCTTGCAGCTCGGGTTAGGAGAATGCCTGTGCCTGAGCTGAGAGCACAGCACGCAGTCCAGTGGGCAAAGCAGCTGCCAATTGGTCGGGTGGAACTGGGGGGAGGTGGCTGGGGTTTCAGGCAGCCATGCAGCGCACTAAACTCTCGTCATCCAAGTGGTGGCACTCTATGGGGTGCATTAAGACTTCAGACTTAACCAAGAGAGGTTCTTAGTATACACAAGATAACCCACGTGTCTCTCTCTTCTATCCTACAGGAGGAATACATCAGGAGCATGGAGTATAGTGACTAAGCTGTAAGCCTTTTGCATACTGAGGGCGGGGAGGATGAAGAAGAGAGTGATGGAGGTGCCTCACTGCGCAGAGGGAGGGGCAACATGCTCAGGAAGAAGGAGCGGCTGGGGCTCCTGCACATGCTGCTGAAGAACCACAGCAAGGCGTCGCCGGTCAGCACCGAGCTAGGCGCAGGGTCTATAGATGCTGCCTTTCATTCCTGCAGATGACTGAGAACCAGTGTCACCGAAGACTGTGTATATTTAGGGAATTGGTTGGTCACATCTGGATTTGACACCATGGGGACACGGAGGGCATCCACTGCCAGTGGTTGTGAACATGACTGTGGTGCTCAGTTTTTACGCCAGTGGCTCCTTGCAGGGCTCCCCAGGTGACCTCTGTGGGATATCGCAAGCCTCCACCCAAAAATGCCTCCACAATGTCACGGACGCCATCTTCGCAAAGGCACACAACTTTGTTCATTTTGCCCGAGACCAGGAGAGCCAGGAAACAGGTGCAATTGACTTTTCCCAGATCTCAGGTTTCCCACAGGTGCGGTTGACTGCACTCATGTGGTGCTCACGTCCCTGTTTCAACAAGCGGTCAATTATATCAACTGCAAGGACTTCCATTTGCTGAATGTGCAGCTGGTATGCGACCACCACAAATACATCCTACATTCTAGGTCGGTCACAGATCCCTGATATCTTCCAGGGCCCACAGAAGCTGCAGGGGTGGCTCCTCAGGGACAAGGGCTACCCACAGAGAACATGGCTGATGACAGCCTTACGGCGGCCTCAGACTGCAGCAGAGGGGAAGGTATAATGAGGCTCATGCTGCAACTCGCACCTTGGTGAAGCAAACCACAAGGGTGCTAAAAATGAGGTTCTGATTCCTGGACCAGCCTGGTGAGGGCCTGCAATATAGTCCACAGAGTGTGTTACACATTGTCGTCATCTGCTGCACCCTTAACAACCTGCTGCAATGGGCAGAGGAGCTGGCTGGGGAGGAGATGGAGGAGCTGGATGTCTCCTCCGATGAGGTGGATGTCAACGGGGATGCGGGTGATGAGGTCCTCAAAGGTGACGATGATGGTGATGAGGCCCTTACACTGGCCAAACTCAGGAGGACCTCAGAGCTGCTAGATGTATGGAGGATGATGTTGACATGCAGTGAGGAGACACCATAGACCCTCACATTATATCTGTGAATGTTTGACTTTTGTCTGGCCGAGGGCAGCCCGCTTGCACTTTGTGATCACGGTCATATCATGGAGATGCAGTTGTGAAACTTTAAATGCACCTGATCCTTTGTCAGCCTTCAGCACCTGACCCCTTCAGGAGCACAGCGTCACTCGTCACAGATGCTGAAGAGATGGGGGCCAGCCCCACCCTAAAGGTGCTGAGACCACACACAGAATCTGATGCCTGCCCACGACATTCTGGCATCAATGACAAGCACCAGCGAAGCGTCAGTTATGTGTCCACGGAGTGTGAGGTTGGACTATCCCTTTGGTCTGAAGGCTGTACAGAGCACAGGGAAGAGGCCCTGGACTGAGACACCTGATTTTATCTTGGGCAGGAACCAAGGTTTCACATCCGAGTGCCACGGACACTCATCAGAACAAGGAGCCATAGGCAGAGCGGCATTCTTGCAAGTTTATTTACAATAGTGAATGTTATGTACAAGTGGTTGACACCTGTGCCCAGGCTCTGCTTCCTGGTTTATCTCGGTGGGGAGGGAAGCAATGGTGTAGTGGCATTGTTGCTGGACTAGTACTCCAGAGACCCAGGGTAATTATCAGGGACCCAGGTTCAAATCCTGCCATGGCACTGGTGGAATTTGACTTCAATGAAAATCTGATTGGTCTCAACTGCAACTTGTTGCTGTGTGCTGTTGCTGTGGTTCAGCTTGGTGCTGGCAGTGGCTGTTCCTGCTGCTGCTGTGGGATTCCCAGTGGCTGTTCATGCTGCTGTGGGATTTCCTGTGGCTGTTCCTGCTGCTGCTGTGGGATTCCCAGTGGCTGTTCATGCTGCTGTGGGATTTCCTGTGGCTGTTCCTGCTGCTGCTGTGGGATTTCCTGTGGCTGTTCATGCTGCTGTGGGATTCCCAGTGGCTGTTCATGCTGCTGTGGGATTTCCTGTGGCTGTTCCTGCTGCTGTTTTCCTGTGGCTGTTCCTATTATTATTATGTTGCTGTCTTCCCTCAAGCCTTCTTCCATCTTCTGTGTTGCTGGGTATCTGGAGCCTGCAAGGCCTGAGGGCTGGAGGAGAGGGAGGGAGGGAGAAAGTGAGTGAGAGTAAGAGGAGGTGCTGCTGCTGCAGGACAGGGAGGCCAGGAGGCAAGGACTGTTTGGTTTAACATCCAGGGCGGATGTCTGGACTTTTTATTTGGTGAGCGCTGAAGATAGCCGTGTGTTTTGTAGTGGGAGGAGAGAAGAACGCCGCAGAGACTTGGGGGAGAAGGGGTGTGTGTGTGTGTTGTTTAAGATCTTGCCAACCAGCACCTCCCCCTTGCTCTGATCGTGTCTAAGTCCAGGTAGCCAGTGCTGCCTGGTGAAGAGGGACAGGGCTTACTCCTGTGTGCCAGACAGTACCAGCTGCCTGGTGAAGACATCGCCATCGCTGCTACGGAAAGAACATCAAGGCCCCCACCCACACTCCCACTCCACTCCACCGAGTGACACCCACCTACCCTTTAGCCTTTCCCTCCTGTGTCTCCCTGTGCTTTACCCTCCTCCCTCAGCTCCTCTCTGTTTTTTGTCATCCCGGAGGGGGAGGTTACACCATCCTTTCCCCCTCTCCCCAGGGTGTGATAATGTTGAATATTGCACTCGGGGTGGCTGTGGCTCAGCCCCTACAGCTGCAACAGAGTCACCTATAGCTGCGCTTTCCCAGCAAATGTGGAGGCCGTGCTGTCACTGGTCACTGGCGGCGGGGCCCCCAAAAGAAAACATATACGGGTGCAGCTGCATCTGCGTCACCCTCCTGCCTCCTCACCAAGGCCCTGGGGGTAAAGAGCTATGCCTACCCCAAAATGACAACTGAGGCGTGTGCGCAAGGCTATGGCTGGGGTTGTCGGCCCCTCAGCCATAGTTGCCGCCTCGAAAATGTACAAAAGCCGTAATTTTCCTGAGGCCCGAGCGGGCGGTGCACCTGGCCCTAGAAAAGGGACTGTGGGCGGGACCTTTCTGGCGGTGGACCCCTTTGGAGGCCTCCGCCCAAAGGATCATCATTTCCAATGCCCCGCCCTTCGTCCCCAGTGAGCTCCTCCTCCCCCACCTCCATCAACTGGGGGAGGTCAGGTCAGGGGTTGCGCCGATCCTGCTCGGCCTCAAGCACACGGCCCTCCCGACACGTCCACCCCTTCCAGTGCCAGGTTTTTGTCTGCCCGGCCCAGGAGGAGTGCGTGGAGGGGAGGCTTTAATGTGGAATACAAGGGGGCCGCCTATAGGGTCTTCTGGACCGCGGATGGCCTGCCAAGGGCTGGGACACGTCCCTAAGGACTGCCCCACCTCCAAGGCCACCAGAACCATCCAGTTGGCCGTGGCTGGCACCGCCGCTCCTCTTAGCCCCGCCACCACTTCGTCTCCTTCCCCGGCAGGCGCCGCCATCTCAGCGGCCGGCGAGATGTTGGGGGGTGGGGGGGGGGTGCGGAGATGCTGCGCCGCAAGATGGCGCAGAGGACGACCCGCCACCTGGAGGTGGCCCCCTTCCCAGACATCCCAAACCCGCCCTGACCCCCAGACCCCTGAAAACACCGGCTTAGGGGTTAAAATCATCATCCGGCCCCGGCGTCGTCTCCGCCCAGATTCCTGGGTCCGGTGGCGGTGGGGCACACGTCTGATGGTCGTATTAAAGAGGGCGGACCTGCCCAAACCCCAGAGGGCGGAGCGTCCGGAGGGGCTGGTCGAGGCGACAGGGGGCCACGCAGATGGAGGTCTTCCCAGCCCCCAGCCTGCCCCAGAAGGGACGCCACCCCTCAGTGGGGGGAGGAGCTCGCGACTGGTGAGGTCGGATGCCTCCCCTCCCCCCATGAAACGGTGGCAGCATCTCCGCCCCATAAATCCCCGCTCTGCCTTCTGGGGGAAGCGCAAGTCCCCGACCCCCTTGCTGCAGTCCCCTGAGCAGCGCCCCTCGGGGGTCGGTGAGGGTATCGCCCTTTTGCAGTGGTGCCCCACCCTCCACCCACCTTGTGCTCCCGATGTGCCACCTGGCTCACCAGGGGGCTGCGGCAGCCCATTCATGGCCCCAACCGATGGGTCTTCGGGTGGCGGTGGCGAGGAAGGCTCCCTCCCAACTTTCAGCACCGGGCACCAGCTTCAGAGGTCCGGAGCTTTTCCCGGACTCGCCAGGCCTGGGGGTGAGCGGGGCTCTGAGCCACCGCTGCCCTTTGACCCATATCACCAAGAGGACACCAAAGAGCACCCCTCTGCCTTTGATCATGGGGTGGGATTGAGGTGGAGGTGGAGCCGACTGGCGGCTCAGAACCAGCCCCCGTACTCTACACGGGGAAGGGATTGGAAGCCGGAGTCGACGACCTGGAGGAGGGCGGGGTTTCGATGGTGAGCACTGGGGACGACTTAGAGCCGCTGTCAGGTGAGGTGGTGGATCCCTTGATTCCCCCCCCATCCCACCAACCCCCACCAATTCTTCCCCCATCTCTTTACGGGAGCTCCAGGATTTTTAGTGAGTAATTGCGGTCACTGAGACAGGGTCCAGTCAGCCCTATTCTGGTGGCATTCATTTTCTCTTGTGTTCTGGTCTGCCCGCGAGTCCCTCAAGGCCCCTGGGCTGGACTGGAATGCTAAGAGGAGGGTCCACTCATTTCTCGCTGGGCTCCTGAAGGAAAGGAATGACTAAAATAGTCCTCTTCTTCTTGCACTTTGCATTAGGTGATGGTAGAACATACTCTGACAATGAAGACTACCATAGCCAGCCTCAACATCAGCAGCAGCAGGGATGCACAGTGCAGGTTCCAGACCTTCTTGGTCCTCTGGGATGGGAAGTAAGCAGTGTGCTTCCTGCAGGAAACTCCTACTGTTCTGGGAGACAAAGCTATGCGGCTCCTGGAGTGGCGAGGGGGAATCTACATGAGTCACCTAGCCTCCAATTCTGGTGGGGTGGCTGTCTTGTTGACCCCACATTTCCAGCTGGAGATCTTGGGGGTGGGGGGGTGGGTGGTGGTCAAGGGGTCAGTGTCAGGCCAGTTGCTGCATGTTATTGTGCACCTGGGGGCCGCGGTGCTTCACTTTGTGAATGTGTACCCTCCCCTGGGCGTGCAGCAGCAAGTGAGCTTCATTAAGCAAGTGTCCACTCGCCGCTCCATTGACGTGGGTGAATCCTCAGGGGGGATTCCAACTGTGCCCTCGGAGCCCGGGACCGTCACGGTGCCCAGCACCGCATACTAGGTGTGACTAAGTTGAGGGGCCTAGTTGGGTCCTCCGACTTGGTGGATGTCTGGCGACATCTCCATCCTGACTCCAGTGTTTTCACTTTCGTGTCACCTGGAGCTGGAGAGTCCAGACTCGACTGCCTTTACGGTTCCAAGGTGTTCGTGTCCTGCGTTCCGGCGGCTTCTGTGCGGCAGGTGCCGTTCATGGACCACTGTCTGGTGTGGGCGGAGCTCGCTTTGTTCTGCGCTCAGATGGGGTCCACGTACTGGCACTTTAACAACCTGCTGTTGGAGGACGAGCGGTTCCTGGACTCATTCTGAGGTCTCTGGACCGGCTGGAGAAGGAAGTGAGGAGGCTTCCCTTCCTTGAGGCTACGGTGAGACGTGAGTAAGGCTCATGTCTGCGTCTTTTGTCAGTGGTACACAAGGAGGTTGACAAAGAAGCAGAAATCCAGGTCAAGGAGTTGGGAAAGGTGGTACTCAGCCTGGAGTCACACCTCCGTCAGCCTGACGTGGACCCGGCCCTGCGGCTGGCATACGAAGAGAAGAAGGGCGCGCTGCGGGACCTGCAACTCGGGGGGTCCCGTGGATCCCCCTTCTTCTACTCGCTGGAGAACAGGCACGGGGTTCGTCAGCAGCTCCTTACGCTGCTGGCCGATGATGGATCCCTTGTCTGGGATCCGGAGGGCATCAAGGCCATTGTCCGAGACTATTACACTGTCCTGTTCTCTCCGGCTCCGTCCAGCGAGGATGCTCGCAGAGTTTTGTGGGAGGACCTGCCGCAGGTTGGCCTGGAGGGCACCGGAATACTTGACTCCCCTATAAGTCTGGGGGAGCTGACCGGTGCCCTTGACAGCCTCTTCAGGAGCAAATCCCTGAGGCTGGATGGGCTGACCGTGGAGTTCTTCAGGGCATTCTGGGACGTCCAGGGGAACGACTACACGGGGGTCCTGGGGAGAGTATTGTGACCGGGCAGATGCCCTTCTCATGGCGCAGGGTGGTCAATGCCCTGCTACCAAGAAACTGGTGCCCGGTCTCCCTCTTCAGTGTGGATTACAATGTCTTCTTGCCTAGGCACCGTGTTGGACCACATGATCCACCCTGACCCGGTCGCGAGCCGCACCATTTTTGATAACATCCGTCTGGTCCGAGACATTATACACCTTTCAGGAGAAGGTATTCGACAGGGTGGATCAGGAATATTTATTCAGGACTCTGCGGGCATTCGGGTTCGGGAAAAGTTTTGCTGCCTGGATCCGAATTCTGTACTCTGCCACAGAGTGTCTAGTTATGGTTAACGGGTCCCCAAGCCCCTTCACTCTGGGAAAGTAGTGCGTCAGGGCTGCCCCCTGTCTGGCCAGTTGTATTCTATCTGTGTGGAACCTTTCCTGCGCCTCTTGCGGGGGAGGTTGTCAGGGTTGGTTCTGCATGGCCGGGCATCGGGGTGGTCCTCTCAGCTTAGGCTGATGACATGTGCCTCACTGCTCCAGCTGACCTGCAGAGGATGCATGAGTGCCAGGAGGTCTACTCTGCTGCGTCCTCTGCCAGGATCAACTGGGACAAGTGTTCTGGGCTCCTGGTCAGTCAGTGGCAGATGGACCCCATACCCGAGGAGCTCAGGCCTTTCACCTTGAGCAGGACCAGCCTCCTCTACCTGGGGGTCCACCTCTGCCCTGCTGAGGTATCCCCCTCCCAGCGGAGGGGTCAAATTGACCCAGCCAGTGCCACGACATGGCAGCGATCAGCTGGTATATGACCAGAGCTCGACCCCGGTAAGAAGGCACTCGGAGCAGTCCTGTCCAACGCCAGGCTCCAGGGTGTGCATCTACTGATCCTCCTCCCTATGGGTGCCTGATGAGCCCTTGCCGACTCCCTGTGAAGGGGGAGCTGGAGTGAGACTGAACTGCTCGACACCCCCTCGCTACACACTATTGGAAGCCAACTATGGTGTCAGCAATGGAGTTCAGCCTGCACATCAGTCCCGGGCAAATGCCCCGGACCAAGGTCTCCATCGCAGCCACCATCCTACCGGTATTGACCTCAGTGCACTGGCATGCCAGCGTTATCACCTCAGAGTGAAGGTGAACAGACTCCTCATTGTGCCTTGCAATCTGAGGAGTACAGCGGGCATCCCCTCCTGATATTCCCGTGCTTGCCTTTGCAGCTCCAGCAACTGAGACATGACCGAGTCCAGAGGCTCGTCATTTGACTCAGACTCAGCGGATTTCTGGCCTCCAGCAGTCCTCTGTTTATTTCTCTCTGCGCTGATGGAGGATGCGGGTGAGTGCTGTGATGGGTCTTCAATGAAGGTGCCTTCAGATCCTCTTCAGAGGTTTGCTCGGGGCTTGATTTGAGGCCATGGGTCATGAACTCTGTTGGCTGCTTCCCATATGTCCCTGCAAAATCAAGGAGAGATAATTAGTGCATGGCAATGGCCTGTTAAACAGGACACATCACGCACAGCATGGCTGTCTGATGGATGTTGCGCTGCTGGATCCTCGTTGGTAGAGCATCACTGACCTCACTGTCAGCACAGGAACAGTCCAGATCCTCGCCAGCCAGCTGGATGGCTTTGTTTTCACAGTCCGCGAGGACCTTGATTGAGGCATTCTTCAACCAGCCTGCGACCGCTCCCTCTTGTTGTAAGCCAGCTTTGCTGTATGAATAGAGATGGAGAGAGTGTAAGCAGGATGTCTGCCAGGCCAGATGATAAGTATGCCTGGCCTGTGTTGATGGTGAGTGGTACTTTGGACAGGATGAGGACAGTAACGGTGAGTGTGAGAGTGTGAATCGTGATGTCCCTTGAAGTGGCAGTGAGTGAAATCCATGTGGATGTGTGATAGGTTTGTGAGTGTGTGAGTTGAGAGTGATGGGAAGAGTGACCTACTCTGGCGGAATGGAGGAGAATCTTTTATCCATTTTCAGCACTGGGTGCCTGTCCTCTTTTGTAGGGCGTTAACGCTAACCAAAGCTGCCACTGCCTCCCATGCCGGATTGGTGATGTTGCTGCCCCTCCTGCGGCCAGAGCGGGGGAAGGGGACATCGTGGCAGCCTCCACAGCATCTAAGAGGCGCTTGAGGGCCGCATCAGTAACCCTGGAGGGGTGGGTGGGGCTGCAGTCTTCCTGCCTTTCAGGGCCATGTTTCCTGTTCAGCAGTCCTGGGCTGGAAGCACTGGGAGGTGTTTGCGCGGCTGCACTTTAAATATGGTACCCGGTGTGATGAAGCAGCGAGGTGACAGCATGGTGGGTGAATAAGAACCTGCCCTCCATCGAAAAGACATATTTCCTGGGAATGCATAGTTAATGTGGCAGGATTGGGATGATATGGCGTGAGAAGTCCCAAATGTGGCTGGTGGATAAAAAGTTGTTTTTCCCACCTGCTACTGCATCTAGTGCAAACCTGGGACGATTCCGTCCAGAGAAAAAGTCACTGATGCATCCACAAAGGAATTCAAGAAATGCCTTTAATCTTGAGATTGGTTAGATTGTGGGTCACTGCCCTATCACTTTAAAATTAATGCATCACCGTGCATGCGTGCATCTCAAAGGGAACCTTTTTTTCATGCACGGCCTTGATGGTTTCCCTGTACAGTATGTTCCCAATTGCTGTTATGCACCCAAGCAGCTTACATGGACAGAGCAGTTGCTTGGAGCCCGTTCTTTTCCAAGTTGGATGTGACACCTCCGTGACAGCTCTTGTCAACCCAGCCATAATGCAAGCACCTCAGCTTTCATTCACAAAATGTCTCAGTGCTGCAGTGGAATGTCCGAGTGAGCTCACGAAATCTAAAAAACTGCGGATGCTGGAATATCAAAACACAAACAAAAATACCTGGAAAAACTCAGCAGGTCTGACAGCATCTGCGGAGAGGAACACAGTTAACATTTCGATTCCAAATGACTCTTCATGAGAACTAAGGAAAAATAGAAACGAGGTGAAATATAAGCTGGTTGAAGGCGGGTGGTGGGACAGGTAGAGCTCTTTAGAGGGCCAGTGATAAAGCGAGTTTTAGTAAACAACTTGTCAAACACCAGGAGAGAAATGGAAAGCAATGAAGGTGAACAAGGCAAAAGAAAGGGACAGAAATCCTGTCGGAGAGAAGAGAAATACTTCTTCAAGGTAGGCATTCCTTGAAGAGAAGTGGTAGTCAATTAAACACTAACATAAAAGCAAAAAACTACGGATGCTGGAAATCCAAAACAAAAACAAAAATATTGCTCTTCTCTCCCACAGGATTTCTGTCTCTCTCTTTCGCCTTGTTCACCTTCATTGCTTTCCATTTCTCTCCTGGTGTTTGACAAAGTGTTTACTAAAACTCCCTTTCTCACTGGCCCTCTAAACAGCTCTACCTGTCACCCCCCCCCCACCCCCCGCACCCCCGCAAACCAGCTTATATTTCACCTCTTTTCTATTTTTCCTTAGTTCTGTTGAAGAGTCATTCAGACTCGAAACGTTAACTGTATTCCTCTCCGCAGATGCTGTCAGACCTGCTGAGTTTTTCCAGGTATTTTTGTTTTTGTTCACGAAATCCACGCTGGCTACCATGCAGTCCCGTTGCTGCCATGACAACTACAGATCTCAAAGCGAGCGCTCAGGGTCTTACAACAGATCACTAGGATTGCTGAGGCAGCTGTATTGTACGAGCAGAAATGGCTTCTTTTCCCTTCCCTTTCCCCCGAAACTCCATTTTGCAGCACATCATTCAGGGTACCTGCAAATTTATCCAACTCAAAAGAACGTTTCTTTCAAACTTTCTTTCCCCTACCCCATGATGGTGACGAGCACCTGGCTAGTTAATACAAGCTATGTGTCCTAATGTTAATATCACGCGTGATTGTTTGCGATTTTAGTACCGGGTTTAAACCTATTTTTAAAAAAAAGTCTGGTCAATTCCTGATTCAAATAACAATCAGGATTGTTCTGCAAACCGCCTTTCTTGTCCAGCTCTATCATGAGCTATAACTTTTATTGTGTTGCTAAATGAGATCAAAATAACTTGATGGGATGCTTTGCAAGACTGACAGTGCCCCCTGTGAAGTATAGGTTTAATCTGCATCAGAGTTGCTTGTCTCACTAGTGAATTAAATATGACTTTTTTAAAATTCTTTCATGGAATGTAAGTGTTGCTGGCAAGGCCAACATTTTTGCCCATCCTAATTGTCCCTGAGTGATGTATTGGTATGAATGAGTAACCCTCACTGCAACTGCTGGTTTGGAAAATGAAGGTTATTAATGTCTCTACATCCCTACTCGATGGGAACACTGGTTCCAAGTTGAGTGGCTTTCCATTTGAGTTTGAATCTCAGAACGTGATTGGGAAGCGGGTCAATTAACTTATTCCCCAGGAAAGCATTCATAGCTTCTCCTGTCCTACAAATAGTTTTGGAAGAGTCTCTGAAGTTGGATGATTAGCCCGATTTTTCTCTCGCTTTTCCCAATGAAACCTCTGCTTCCAAGTTCTTGAGTCAAAACTGCATTGTACTTTAGGCAGCCAGTGACCAAAGAGGAGGAATATCTTCCCCTGTGGGTGGGATGTGAAATGTCACATTGGCACTTGGCTTTCAACTGTCACTCAATGTTGGGAGGAAGAGGCTGTTGACAGTGGTGGTGTCTGAGCTCCTCTGGAAGTGCCTCCATGGAACAGACCCCTGGGCTGGCTGGACCCTGGACATAACAATCTGTGGCCCTCTACCTGAATTGTCCTCGACAAGTGCCTCGAAGGTTGATGGGGGAGTTGAGGGTGATGTCACCACACTGAGCAAATTTGAGGTGACCCCAATGTTGACTTCCAATGAATGCTTTTTCGCGAGCTCAGATTAGAAAGTACAATACGTTTATTAATTTTAATTTTCAATGTATTTTAAATTGTGTGTTATATAGCCCTCTGCTTGCTCAGCTGAGAACAATTTGCTTCTAGATAAAAGAATTTGGATGACACTGAATCCAATCTAAGCTTGTAAAAGCTTTCCAGATTTACACTATTGTCATTGCATAGACTGAAAGGTTTATTGCGAATGAGCTGACAGGTTGGGACATAGACTGTGCAAAACCTCAAGACACAGGTTGGCAGATCTGTTCCCAACCAAATCACTGATGGTGATTTTTAGAGATTATTTGCTTTTAGGAACTTTTTCTGAATAAGTGAACCTGATACAAAGCTGAGCGTTTTAATTGGCATACGTTGGCCATGGGCAAGTCACAATGCGAGTTTAAAATATATAAATAAATTACTTATGTTGATGTGTGCAAAGTGCAGCCATTGAAACAGTCTCTTGAAACATCTTAACAACTGGGGGGGTGGGGGGTTGGGATTTGTTTTTGCTGTCTTTGTAATAAACAGCAATCTTCAGCCTATCACTACTCAGTTGTCTCGGAGGTGCTGTGACCCAATGCTTCAATCCAAATGGCACCTTTATGAATGAAAAAAATCAAATGTTTGTGAGCAAGATTGGAGTTGTAATACCCAGAAAGAAGCACAATCACTTATACAAACACCATTGCGCCAATCCTACAATATGGATCTGTTTACTCTGATTTATCAGTGCTGTATTCCACTGTTTAGCTGTTGGTAAATTTATTGTTTTATCACTATGTCCAACCATTTAACAGCTGAAAACTTCCATTAATAAAGGTTCTTAAAGCTGTGAATGTTCCCGTGTGTCCCTCCTGGTGAATACTTGATTACATATTGTTGCCTCAGCCCCTAGTCAGTCTGCTTTACAGCCATGTTCTTATACCACAATCTAACCTCCATAAATCTGAGCTCATCTAAAACTCTGCTGTCCACATCCTAACTCACACCAGATACCGTTCCCAGACCATCACCTTGTCCTTGATGCCATACATTGACTCTTGGTCAAGCAATGCCTCGATTTTGAAATTGTTTTCAAATCCCTCCATGGCCTCACCACTCCTTAGGCCCATAGCCCCCTCTGGTCCTACAATCCACCAAAATATCTGCATCCCTCTAATTCTGGCCTCTCATGCATTCCCGATTTTTAAAATCGCTTTGTCATTGGCAGCCGTGCCTTCAGTTGTCTGGATCCCAAGCTCTGTAATTCCCTCCCTACACTTTTCCACCTCACTTTCCTCCTTTAAGATGCTCCCTAAAACCTACCTCTTTATCAAAGCTTTTGGTCACTTATCCTGATACCACCTTATGTGACTCAGTGTCAAATTTAGTTGGCGCTCTTGCAAAGCACCTTGGGACGTAAGGGGGCCGTACAAATACAAGTTGTTGTTGTTGAATGCTGGAAGGAGGTTTCCAGCAGGTATTTTTTATTCCAGATCTTTCCTTCTCTCAGCCATAAGACATTATGAAAATTTCCTTCTGATTGGAGCTGACAGCCTCCCTTCATTCCCTGTCCATTCCCCCACATTCATGGTCACTGTCACGGGTTGTGGGATTGTTCAATAGCAATCAGTTTGCTTTGGAGAGAAAATTTTTATTAAAAAAATTCTAAATGTCACTTCCATCAGTGTAAAGAAAGGAAAGGTTAATAAAAACGTGGAAGAAGATGCACTTTGTACCTCTTCAGCCTTGAGAAATATCATATGCAGAAGGCAACCTTGCTGCCGATGGCATTTGCCCTGAAGGCAAAAGCATGTTTTAAAATTAAGACCTGGAATGTAACAAGGGAAAATAGCAATTCTTCCTCCATGTCATGCCAGTTCCATGGGTAATCTTGTCCTGAAGGGAAAAGCTAAGTAAAATCAGTGCTGTAATGTGAAAGGTACACTGAACCGAGACACAAGGCAAAACGGATTTTAAAATTTATTGGGACATATACCCTTCAAAAATGTGCAAGGTGGCAACTCTTCAAACTTTATAGTCGGACAGAATTTGGTGAAGGTAGTGCTGCCATGATACAATTTCAAATCACGTTCAACATGGTTAGGGGACAAAGATATAAGTTCAGGATCAGACAAGTTGTCCCTGGCCTTACCAACACTGATGTACACACAAATATCTTTTACGGATCTTATATAGGGACTGCTGTAAGCTGTTCAAATTTCCTTCATACTAAATATACATGAGGGAGTATAATTCCTGTCAGCACATCATTGCAGAGTCTAACTTCTAACAACAGCTAATCTTCTTACCACTGCAACACATACACAGCCACATTCATGTTTTTTGGCATTGACACAAGGGCAGCTTACAAGTCTCAAAAGTAATTCTACCCAGGCAAAGTTACATCTTCCAAAATAAAAACAGATGATATCCTACTCTTTAGTGTGGAACACCGAAAACCACACAATCAAACCATGAATCTTGGCATGGAAGAAAGAGAACAGGGCCTTTGGAGCTAGTCCTGCACTTTCCACAACAAACAATACCTGCTGATCAGTTATTGATGTCTTTTTATCTAATGCATAGATATCCTTTGCAATGGCAGCTCCATGTGGACGCTTGGTTCCTTGATTTTGCAAGTGATTGTAGAAGCTAGAAACCTTGGATCAAGAGGCAATCTCATACTAAATTCAAGAATTCTAAGCATAGAAGTAACAGCCTTTGCTATCTTCATGACAGGTTTGTTTGCGCCATGGACAAATGTCAGTAACTTTCCATTAAGACTTTCAAAAGAAAAGCAGCCGGACACCCAGAGTGGTCCCAAAGCCTGGACATCATCGTTAAATGAAGTAAGTGATGCACATGCAAACTCATATGTTGGTCAGTGTACAGTGCTCCAAAAACTGCACAGTAATGAATGATGACCCATCTACAGTGTAAAAGCTCAGCATTTTCAATTCCCTCCTTGCAGTGGTTCAGGAAGGCAAGTCACCACTACCTTCTCAAGGGCAATTAGAGATGGGCAATAAATGCTGGCTTGGCCAGCGAAGCCCACATCCCTTGAATGAATAAAACAAAAGTATATAAACAGCTTCAACTAAAAGAAGATGTGTTCAAATGTGTTCAGGAAAGTTTTCTAAATCAATATATAGAGGTACCAATGAGAGAGGATGCAATACTTGATCTCCTATTAGGGAACCAGACAGGTCTGGTGACAGATGTATGTGTAGGTGAACATTTTGGGTCCAGTGACCACAATGTCATTAGTTTTAAGTTAATTATGGATAAGGATAGGTCTGGTCCTTGAGTTGAGATTCTAAACCGGAGAAAGGCCAATTTTGTGGAAATGAAAAAGGTTCTAGGAAGAGCGGATTGGGATAAGTTGTTTTCTGGCAAGGATGTGTTCAGTAAGTGGAAGACATTCAAAGGTGAAATTTTGAGAGTGCAGAGTTTGCATGTTCTTGTCAGGATTAAAGGCAAAGTTAACAGGCATAGGGAACCTTGGTTTTTCAAGGGATATTGGCGATCTGGTTAACAAGAAGAGAGAGGTGTATAACAGGTATAGGCAAAAAGGAGCAAATGAGGTACTTGTAGAGTATAAAAAATGTAAGAAAATGCTAAAGAAGGAAATCAGGAAGGCAAAAAGAGGTTGCTTTGGCAGATAATGTGAAGGTAAACCCGAAGGGTTTCTACAAGTATATTAAGAGTAAAAGGATAGTAAGGGACACAATTAGTTCCATTGAAGATCAGAGTGGTCGTCTATGTGTGGAGCCTCATGAGATGGGGGAGATCTTAAACAGTGTTTTTGCATCAGTATTTACTCAGGAAACTGGCACAGTGTATAAGGAAGGAAGGGAAACAAGCAGTAGTGTCATGGAGCATATAGAGATTAAAGATGAGGAGGTGCTTGCTGCCTTACAGCGAATAAAGGTAGATAAATCCCCAGGGCCTGACGTGATATTCCCTCAGACCTTGAGGGAGACTAGTGTAGAAATTTCAGGGGCCCTGGCAGAAATATTTAAAATGTCCTTAGCCACGGGTGAGGTACCGGATGATTGGAGGGTAGCTCATGTTGTTCCGTTGTTTAAAAAAGGCTCCAAAAGTAAACCAGGTAATTACAGGCCGGTGAGCCTGACGTCAGTAGTAGCTAAGTTATTGGAAGGTGTTCTGAGAGATCGGATGTATAATTATTTGGACAGCCAAGGGCTGATTAAGAATAGTCAGCATGGCTTTGTGTGTGGCAGGTCGTGTTTAATGAACCTTGTAGAGTTTTTCGAGGAGGTTACCAAGAAAGTAGATGAAGGAAAGGCTGTGGATGTTGCCTACATGGACTTTAGTAAGGTCCTTGACAAGGTCCCACATGGGAGGTTAGTTCAGAAGGTTCAGACACTTGGTATCCATGGAGAGGTTGTAAACTGGATTCAAAATTGGCTGTGTGGGAGAAGACAGAGAGTGGTAGTGGATGATTGCTTCTCAGACTGGAGGCCTGTGATTAGTGGTGTGCCTCAGGGATCTGTGCTGGGACCATTGCTGTTTGTTGTCTATATCAATGATCTGGATGATAATGTGGTAAATTGGATCAGCAAGTTTGCTGACACTAAGATTGGAGGTGTTGTGGTCAGTGAGGAAGGCTTTCAAAGCATGCAGAGGGATCTGGACCAACTAGAAAAATGGGCCAGAAAATGGCAGATGGAATTTAATGCAGAAAAGTGTGAGGTGTTACATTTTGGAAGGACAAGCCAAGGTAGGACATACACAGTAAATGGTAGGGCACTGAGGAGTGCGGAGGAACAAAGGGATCTGGGAGTTCAGATACATAATTCCCTGAAAGTGGCATCACAGGTCGACAGGGTTGTAAAGAAAGCTTTTGGCATACTGTCCTTCATAAACCAAAGAATTGAGTATAGGAGTTGGGATGTTATGGTGAGGTTGTATAAGACATTGGTGAGGCCAACTTTGGAGTATTGTGTGCAGTTCTGGTCGCCTAACTACAGGAAGGATATCAATAAGATTGAAAGAGTGCAGAGAAGATTTACTAGGATGTTGCCAGGTCTTCAGGAGTTGAGTTACAGGGAAAGATTAAATAGGTTAGGACTTAATTCCTTGGAGCATAGAAGAATGAGGGGAGATTTGATAGAAGTATACAAAATTATGAGGGGTATAGACAGAATAAATGCGAGTAGGCTCTTTCCACTTAGATTAGGAGAGATAAACATGAGAGGACATGGCTTTAGGGTGAAAGGGGAAATGTTTAGGGGGAACATTAGAGGGAACTTCTTCACTCAGAGAGTGGTGAGAGTGTGGAAAGTGCTGCCATCTGACATGGTAAATGCAGGCTCACTCTTAAGTTTTAAGAATAAATTGGATAGGTACATGGATGGGAGAGGTCTGGAGGGTCATGGACTGGGTGCAGGTCAATGGGACTAGCGGAATAATATTTCGGCACAGACTAGAAGGGCCAAATGGCCTGTTTTTCTGTGCTATGGTGTTCTATGGTTCTATGGTTCTAGATGGTGTTGGTAGAAATCATCAGGTAGAATGCCAAACAATACAGGATTTAATATAAAAGTCAGGCCCTACACTCATTTGCATTCCCGTATACCATATGCTGTTTGATAGACCTTGGAATGTGAGAGATGAAGTTTGGTTGCTTTATACTGAGTAACCTCTGATCAACATTGTTAATGTATCTACTAATGCTGAATGTGTCCAGGCGATATTATGGCTGAAACCACAGCCTAAGTACCAGCCTGACAACTCCTGGAAGGACACCATGCATGTAGTCAATGGCAGTTCCTTGTATCAAGTCATAGTTTCCCAGAGTTGAAAACCATGAAGGACCCTTTATCCCTTGCACTGGTTTTCCACTTGCATTGGCTTCAGTTGCACATTGAATGGTTTCTCTGTGATTCCTGCAAGGCCCATCAGCTTTATCAGGGTCAAAGGCGATAGCCTGGCATGACCCCTACCAGTTTCCATAACTTGTCCTGGTTGTCTGCAATTGGGACAACCAAATTCACCATTGAATTGAGTCATGTTCATGACACCAGCTTTTGCGGGCAAATCGCAGGTTCCACATAGAGGAAGTACCTCGACATTGATTTCACATCTCACGTTAGAACCAACTTTATACAATTCTTCCAGTGAGTCACGGAATGGCTTCAGGTACGTGGCCATGAATGGTTTTCTTTCATGAAACCAGGAACCACCAAGGATGATATTGCCTGGGTTCATTCTTTTGGTACTAGGGAGTTGATTTGTGGCAAATTAAATAACCCATAAGCTCCCTGTCCCACCAACATACACGCTGGATCCAATTCTTCCTCCAGCAAAGCAGAGTCTTACACAAAACCCTTCAATGTTGACAACTGCAAAAGAATTAGCTGAGTGTAAGCATATAATGCATGTACATAGTAAGAACAGCTGTGCTGGCCATTAACAGCCATGTTTCAGCCAGATAATTTTTCAAGGGCATTGATTTTATTGAAGAAAGAAATCTTGTGCACCAGCAATGCACATATTTGCAATTCTTTGTTTCAGCTTAGAAGAATGCTTCATTTCCAGACGATACCAGCCTTCAGTGATATCAACTATGGTGTGATCCCAAATCAAAAATGAGGTCATTGCGAGACCATGCTACTGATACATGTCAAAGCATGACAAGCATCTTTTTCTAGGTTGTGACAGTATTTTAAAGTTGACCCCTTACCATCTTCAAAAACAAGCTTTTCAGCTGTGCTATTCATCTCTTCTCCTTGAAGCCGATACTGTGCCTTAAGTGTTTTCCTGGAGCCCGATTGAGGAGAAGAATGATGTTCTTCCGATCCTGGCCTGTCTATCGCCAGAGAACCTATCAGTCTGCAAGTAAAGGGAATCTGTGTAATCCATTCATAACATTAAAAAGCGGCACACACGAAACATGATTGTGCCTGTGAGCAATATGGTCAAGGACCAGCTAATTTACCTTGTGAGTTCACTCCCATTACAGTGATCAGGCTGCCTGGCAGGACACTGCAATTGCTGGCTAGGCCTGGGCCCAGTCTCCCCTTCATTGCCCATGTCTCTGTCTGTATTGCCAGCTGCAGGCTGACCAGCATCAACAGCACAGGAAGCAGCCTGGGCAAGTCTCTCTTTGTAGCTCTTGGTGATTCGCCATCTCATTGTTCTTGGTACTACAGAGAGCAGATCTTCATGTCTCCACCACTTGGTATAAAATCCTTTTGGACATGACTCCTTGGCTATTAAAACAGGCAGACAGATCAAATTAATACACCATAAATATGGCCTACCATATGGATGAGAAACTTCCAGCATAGCCTGACTTTTGCATCAAGGAATTACGCCATGTTACTTTTTTCTGCCCCCTACCTGGCCCAGAGAAAGCCATTGCTCACCTCCTCTCTTTAATCTGCCACCATTCTGACCAACCTTTCGCTACCTTTGTGTGCTCGGGAGAAGCAGAGGCCACAGCCCCAGGAGCTGCTGCTCCCCACATGCAGCCTGCATTTCCACTTCCTGTGCTGGACTCCCTTCCCATTGCTGCCTCTGGTGTGTAAGTTGCAGCCGCAGGACGAGGTGGGGAGGCGGAGGCCGAGAAAGAAGCAAGGCCGGGACCGAGAGCAGGAACCCAGCCAGGGGCATGACCAGGAACGAGGTCGGGAGCCGGGGGCTAGTGGAGGGAGCAGGGACACCCGGCACTAGTGAGACAAGCATGGGATTCACTGAGATGCTCCTTGCCATATGCTTGTATCTCAATATGGCAGTTTCTTCATCTGCAGCAGGGGTTTTATTCCAGCATTATTTTACTTTACACTGGCCTGCCTAAGTACCATTCCAGGCTTATCCTTGAGGCAGGTTTTCTTCCATTTAATTTAGGGTAAATAAAGAGATGTTTCTACCCACTTTAAGTCTAATACATCCACCCATTTGAAATGGCCTAGAAGCATCTGAATTTCACCACTGATTTTAAAATGTGCTATAATCACACAACTCCTTGTCAGAAAAAATTTCCAGACCTTTTTATTTTCCACCATTGACTTTCAACCTTTTTGCCTTTGGCCACTCTCACCCACACCCCCTCAGCAGATTCTCATCGCACTCATCTATTATTATTATCATCTTATCATCCACTGTGTCACCTCACCTGGATTATTGCTACTTCCAAGTATTCAACAGCTCCATTGGAGCCGGCCACAATGAGCTAAAGTTGGGTTTGGTGTTCTGGATTGAGGAACAGCTGAGCAGCATCGAGCCATTGTCTGCTGTACTAGAATGATTGTAAGGAAGGGATAGCACGGCAGGTGAATCGGAAAGGTAGGGTGGGGAAGGAAGCTCTTGGCCAAAACTTTGAAAATAAATGGCAAGATTTTCTTTACACTTTTCCTATCATAACACATAGAAAGCTGCCCCGAAGTTGGGCCTATATATTGACCAGGTAAAACTCAGTCAGTGAACAGGCCTGGCAGCCTGCGAAAGAAATAGAGATCTAAAACTGGCTTAAAACCTTTTTAAAATTCTGTTTTCACAATTGCTTCCTCAATCTTTTTGTCAAGTCATTCATAATGCAGATCAAAATAGACCAGGGCTATTTTAACATTACTTCAAATGCATTTGCTTTCCAGTCATGTATTGGGGGTTTTAATGTGAGTGTTTTAGGGATGATTGTGGGATCAATGTTTAATATTTTCAAACTGTTGTGAGATACTCAACAAGGGAAATATTTAAAAGTTTTAAAATTAACCTAGAAATGGCTCCATGTATTGCTGCCCAAGGAGAGACAGGGAGAGAGAAAGGGTTATATTATGGCATCAGTGACAGTAAGACAGAAACACACATACAGACTGTTCACATTGATATAAGTGAAATACACAGTTTGAACCTCAGTAAAAGTCCTCATTCTCTGATATTGTGAGGTTTAATGTGAGTGTTTTAGGGGCAAGTGTGGGATATATGATCTTTCCAAACTGTACTGACAGTGAAATGTTAAAAAATAACCAAGTAATGGCAAAGTTTTGCTGTCCTGGGATTAATATATCAATGGTCAGGAAAATTCAGCAAGGTGTATTTTCTTGCGATGAACATATCAATGGACAGGTCTCCCAGGAAGCAGACCAAGAGACATCTCAACATGTCAGAGGTTCAGGGGGTGGAGGTCTGCATACAGCTCCCTCAGGCTAAATATGGCAAAGATCCCCGTCCCAATTCAATAAACCCCCTACACACTCTCTCTCTAGAAAGAGTAGACATATTTCCCAACCTGGTTTAACGTGTGTGTGTTGTGTGTGTTTCCCTCACTCAACCTGGTTTATAACTGTGATTTATTTGTGTTGAGATGTTGTGAGAGTTTGAGGGAGTGAGCTCTGGACACTTGCTGTCCTAGTTTGTCACTGCAAGATGAAGATCTAAAGAAGGAAAGCTTAGAATCATTGGAAGGAAGCTTCCTCCAGAGGAGACAGGCTGAGGCCTGTTCCACAGGCTTCAGCCAGGGACCCAAGTGAGATGTGTCTATTTATTTCCTTCAGGCTTAAGTTTGCTCTCTGAGGGATGATTGGTTTTTGGTTCCTTAAGTGAACCAGTTTCTATTGAATTGGGCTCCTGGAGTTTGAAACCCTGGGCTTAAAATAGCCTGGCCTTGTGATTTGACACAACCCCAGTGCATGACAAAGAAGAAACTAAAAGTCCGAAATGCGAAGCTGTCTAAAGTCTAGCTATAATTCCAGAATAATACAGGTGTTTTAGACAGTAAGGTGAACCTGACTGTTGAATCAGATGCATGGTGGCCATTTCAATTCATTTTACTGAGGTTCTGACTTGAGATTTACTGCTCTCTGTCTCCAGCTTTCTTTCCCTACCTGTCTAACCATCTCCAGGTTTTCTTCTCTGTCTGTCTCTCAAACCCTTAATAAATAATAACTGTCCACAAACAGCCATGTGATTTGTCATTATTTTAGATGGGGAGACAGAAATAGTTCAAAGTTCATTTCAATGAAGGTTACTTGAGATAGAGGGAAAGAAACAGAGCGATATGGACAGAGAGAACAAGAAAGAGGGATGGGAACAAGGACCAAGATAGGGACATTCCCCTGAATGAGAGAAACGGGAGTAGAGAGAGGGAGGGAATGAGGGAAGCAAAGAGAGAGGGGAGCTGAGGGGAGTGGAGGTGCAAAACAGAGGTAGGTAGGTGGGGTGGGGGGTGGGGGGGGTGGTGCTTGTGTAGAGTGAGAAAGAGACAGGATCTTTGGGTCTTGTAGTCACTGGCCAGCTCCACTCAGATCCTTTCAGAAGGTGTGGCTTAAATCCTGGGAGGGTGATTTTAAAAGTTGTACTGAAGGAGTCAGGAGCCTCTTTCTAAACTGAAATAGGGAGTTTAGCACTTTCTAGAGACTGAAAAGATAAACGGCCATTTTAATTCTGTTTACTGAGGTTCTGTTTGTGGATTTGTCCCTATGTCTCTCTCTCTCTCTCTCTCTCTGCCTTGCCATCTTTCTCCTTAAATGAAAGAAATGGATGAAGAGAGAGAAAGGGGAAGGGCAATGGAAACAGAGGGAGGAGAGGCAGCAAAACAGGAGGAGTGGGACTGGGTTGTGGGTGGGTGGTGGTGGTGAACAGAAATAGGATCTGGGGGTTTCCAGTATACAGTCACTGCCCAACTCCAGTCACATCCTTCTAAAAAGTGCAACTTTCAAAAGTAAATCCCAGTAAGTGATTTTTAACAAGCCTCCGGAAGGAATCAGCAGCTTCATCTCAGTTTAAAGAGGGGAGTTAGCACTTACTGGGGACTGAGGGAATGTATCCAGACTTGGAATATAGGGGCAGTGGGAAGGTTTTGCAGCAGGAACGATTATGGGGAAAGGCTGTGTCCCTTCTCCCACCTGGATGTTCGTATTGCTGCTTTTGGAATATTGCTGTGCACACTGGCCTGCTGCCTTTCCTGCACTGGAACAGTGATCACATTTTCAAATCAACATCACCGAGACAGACTTACCTGGATGTTAACACATTGCTGCTTGGGATCTTTCTGTGCAAAGAATTCCTGCGGCCTTCTCTACGTCATTAGCCTTTAGTTCCGAATGTGCATTTCTCTCTTGTCTCTAATTTGTTCTATCTGTCTGCCTCAGAGAAATGAGGGAGGAGTGAGGGAAAGATGGGGAGGGACAGAAGAGGGAGGCTATTACCTTGCTGGATCTTTCTGTGCACAAACTGCCTTCAGGGTTTTGTGTGTTGCGACAATGACTACATTTCAGAAGTTAATTAATTACCCAATTTCAGGGCTCTTGGGCCTGGTTTGCAAAGTTTTAATTTCCAAATAATGCCAGTGTTTTAGGGGATGAATTTGACTGTTAACATAAAATGCGCAGCAGCCACTTAATTCATTTAATTGAGGAACTGATTGTGGATCTGGGGGCCTCCAATGTGTAGTCACTGCCCAGCTCCAGTCATTTCCATCCAGAAATTGCAGTTTGCCAAAATGCCAGGGCAGCCAATTTTAAAAGGTCTCTTGAAGAAACTAGCAGCCTCATCACAAATTTATAGAGGGACTTGAGGCCATTCTAATAACTGAGGGGGTTCCTTTGCACTCTCAGGACACACAAGGCAACAGGCATGGAGATTGGGAAGGAAAAGGTTCCCGCATCCTATCTACATATGATTTCTTTGCTGCTTGAGGGATCTTGCTGTGCAAAACTGGCCTTTTCTGCACTGCAATGGTGACCACACTTAATATTTCATTGACCATAAAGCACTTGAGAAGGCATTGAAATTAAAGTTCTGATCCTGCGTAAAGGCTTGTTATAACTCCAGAGTAATGCTTTTGTTTCAGACAGGGTGATGAGAATTTGAAGGTTGAATGGAAGGTGCAGCAGCTACTTGAATTCTGTTTACTGAAGATCTGAGTGGGAGGTGGTGGAAAGAATTTCCTTCTGTCTCTCCAGCTTTCTCTCTTGCCCTTCTCAGCCCATTTCTTTCTACATTTCATCTTTTACTAAATCATTCATTATTCTAATTGGGGGCGGATGGGGGAAACAGTGGGTCCCATCTCCCATTTGCTTCTTTCAGCCCCATCTGTGAGGTTTGGTGTATGCTGTGGATGAAGGGGGGTGTTCTGCTTGAATATCCCTGTTGACACCCTATGTGTGTTAAAAGAAGAGGGGTGATGCTGTTGTGGGCCAGTGTTTGACATTGTCAAATTGCCATTAAAGCTTCTCTCTCTCTCTGACATTCTGGGCCAATCAATATTTATCCTTCAGGCAATGTCATTAAAGCAGATTGATCTGCTTGTAGGATCTTGCTGGGCATATACTGACCTGACCCCCATTCCCTGTACTGCAACAGTGACCACACTTGACTAATTCATTGATTGTAAAACACTCAGGATGGCTTGAAATTAATCTTCTGAGCCTGTGTAAAATTGTTACAATTCCCGAATAACATTTGTACTTTAGACAGATGGATGGAACTATGAGAGTTAAATGAGATCCGTGAAGGCCAATTGAATTCAGTTAATGAGGATCTGAAGAGGGCATGAATTTCTCTCTCTCTATATATATATATATATATATATATATATATCTCACCCTCCTACCCACTCTCACCATTGGTTAAAAACATGACAAATACAGCAATTTGATGTCATTAAAGGTTCAACAGAAATATTTCACAGCACAATACCATGAAGAATACACCCAGGATAGAGAGAAACAGAAACATGGACAAGGAGAGAGAGGGCGGACATAATGAGGGTCAGAGATGCAATGAGATAGCGAGAGTGTGAGTGAGAAAGAAAGAACAAGGGAGAGATAGGAACAGAGAGACAAGGCGCAGAGAGATAGAGAGAAAAAGAGAGAGATACACAAAGGTGGAGGTGACTCCATTAAGCTTTTAAACCTCTGGTTGCTAACTGATTTGTTTCCATTGGAATGTTGTGGAGAGCATGTTTCTGTAGCTGAGTTTATCCTAGGGTCTTGCTGTGCTATTTTGTTTAAGAATACATATTTGCACCTTGTCTTTTCAGCAATCCTCACGTAAAACACATTTATCTGGGCATGATCATGTGTGTGGGATCTTGCTGTGCCTGTGTGACCACACTTGGCTGGGGGTTTCCCTGTCTCTCCAACTTTCTCTCACACTCTCTTTTCCAGCCATCTCTTTCAATATTTCACATTTTAATACATTTAAAAATCAACGTGATTTGCCGTTATTTTAATTGGCGGAGGAATTGGGGGAAGGAGTGGGTCCCATTTCCCACCTGTAAATCCACAATCCTTGCAGAAAACACATTTGTCTGGCCATGACCATGTTGTGTGTGTCATCTTGCTGTGTGTGCATGGCCTGCCCTCGTTCTCTGCACTGCAACACTTTAAAAACAAAATATTGAGGGAAACAGGTGGAGAGAGAAAGAGAGGGAAACATGGAAAGAGGGAGACAGAGAGAAAGAAATAGAAACAGAGAGGGAGAGAGAGGGAGGGGAATTGGCAGGAGAGAGAGAAAGAGGGAAGGAGAGCAAAACAGATGAGGTTGTGGGGTGTGGGGTGGTGCATAAAGAGACACCAGATCTGGGGTGTCCTCCAGTGTGGGGATGCTTGTGGGATCATGCTGTGCAGAATTGCCTTAATTGCAACTTGAAAAACGAGTTCATTAACTGCTCCCAAAGGCCTAAATGTGAATCTTTGTAAATGTCGGTTACAATTTCTGAACATTATCCCTGTCTTAGGCAGAGCAATGAATAGAACAGTTAAATGAAATGTGTTGGGGATGAGGGCTGGTTGTTAGGGTGGAGGAGGGTGGGATTAGAGTTCAGTGTGCAACAAGTTTTCCAAAGTCTTTAAAAGCCTTCCGAAGGAATGAAGTTTCTTCGTGGGATTGGGGGGAATACTTGGAAAATATCACATTGCTCCTGTGGGATCTTGCTGTGCACAAATGGCCTGCAGCGTTTCCTACATTGTGACCCTGGCTACACTTCCCAAATTTAGTTTACTGGTGACCTGATTGTAGAGTGCTTCCATCCCCCAAGCCTATTTCTCCGTTTAAATCATTGATAAATATTCAACACGGCTAATGTGTCATTATTTAAAATGGAAAGACAGAAGTTTTCAGAATGCATTTCAATCAAGATTAATCCCGGGATAGATGGAGAGCGATAGAGAAAAAGAAGAGCTATTGAGAGAAGGAGAAAGAGGATGAGCAGGGATGGGTCCAGGTAGGCACAGAGAGTGGCGAGAAACAAGAGTACAAGAGAGAGGTGACTGTGCCAGGAGTGAAAGGCCCACTGTTAATATTTAAAGTACAAACAGCACCAATCCTGGACTAAGCAGGTATGGAGGACAGTGAATGGGAGAGTGATGAAAGTTGCTCATCAATGTTTGTGTTTCTTTGCAATGAGGCAGAAAAATAGTTGGAGATGGGAGGTTAAATACAGAGGGGGAGACACAGGTTCTGAGAGTGGTGGTGGGATGGGACTGGTGGTCTCGAGTACCTAGTCACTGCCCAGTCCCTGGAGTAACCCCCCGCCCCCCATCCCCCTGCACCCATCGCACCCCTTCCAGGATGTCTGACATATTCAAAAATAAATGCAGGGACAGTCATAGGACATGTGCACCTTCACTTCAGTTTAAATGGACTTTAATACGTTTCTGGGCACACAATGGATCTGAATTCTGAAAATGGCAGTAAATGGTTTCAACAATGGATTTGCAATGAAAAGGTTTGCAGCTCATCAGAAAGTAACTCCCTGGCAAGTCTCTGGTCAAAGCTAAGTGTGTGGCCTGGATCAACATGACAATTGGTAAGAATTCTGCTCCTAAACCTCTTTGCATTTAAAATTGGTTCCCATTGTCTGGGTTTAATATCGGGGATGTAATTGTAAAATGGTATCACTGAAGTTGTGTATATCAGTGAGTGAGGAGCCCTGGGTTCTTGCTGTGTCTTTTTGTTTCAAAATATTATTCAATTTCCATTTCTCCCTGTCTTGCAATGGGAATTTATTTGGAAGCTGCAGCTTTGATGATGCAAAGAGAGACTCATTTTGCTATGAAGAATCCTTGGACAAGAGCTAAAACCAGCAAAGGCTATCATTATAAACCTACATGTCCCTTTGTCATTCATTTTTATACACAGATAAAAGACTTGTGTTTAAGGCAGTCTGTGGAATTTTTACAAGGGGCAGGGTCTGGGGGATGGGACTCCAAGTCAAAAGCTTTGAGACCCCACTGCTTAGAGAGCTCAATGTAATCCCATAGATTTCAATCCCTCTATCTCTTCTTGCCACTCTATCTCTGCACCTCCCTCCGTGTTCTAGTTGTTTCTTCACATCTTTCTTTAAATCCCTATCCCTTGACGTGCTTGAAATCAAAATATCAACAACATTTTTATCACCTTCTGCGATTCTCTGCATCTCTTTCATCTCTCTCTTTCTGAAACTTTATCACTCCGTTTTTCGAATCTCGCTGAACTCTTATTTATCTCTCTCTACATCTCACTTTGTACCTCAACCTCTTTTTGTCTCACTGTGGATCATTATTTATATTTGTATCACAGCAGCACTATCTACATCTCCAGCTTGCTATTTCTGCATCTCTTTCCGTTTGCCCTTCTCTCAAGATTGCTCTGCTCTCAATTTCTCTCTTTGCAGTTTTTCTCTCCCAGTCTGTCTCTGTTATTCTCCCCCTCTCTCCCTCAGTTCTGGCTTTTGTCCATGGATCTCTCTGCTGTCTGTGCCTTGACTGAATGGAGGAAATTTGGACTCAGTGCCATGGTTTTGTATGGGTGATTATGAATCGGGATCCTCCTGCTTTCCACCTCTCCCGAGGTTTGCTCCCATTGATGTAAACGCAGGGGGAGGGATGTGAAAATGGACAGCTGATTCACAAGCACCTGGTCTGCACAACTGCAGCAAGTCAAAATCTAGCCCAGTGTTTTTTTCCCTCTCAATGTATCTGCTTTGTGACTGTTTGTACCTCTCTCTTATGGGGAAATGGAGGAAGGGACAGGTCAGATCATTGGTGGGACAGGCTCGAAGGGGCTGAATGTCCTTCTCCTGTTCCTGTGTCAACCAATGTTTGTGTCCAAGCGTTTGCTCTCTCTTTGGAGGGTGGGGATTGTGGGGAGGACCACCAAGATGAAGAGGGGAATAGGTGAAATATCTTTCTGCAGTGGGGTGGGGAATGCCCGGGGACTAGGATCATGCTGATCATTAATTGGTCAGGCAGAACGCCTGTGAGCCTCTCCATGACCCCTCACTATGTCCACCCCTTTGATTGGCTGGACATGAAGTGAAGGTGGCAGGGGCCGGTGTGGTTGAAGGGAGCAATTTTATGGAGTTCGAGCTGGACACGAATTAAATGAATGAAAGACAGGGAAGTAGAGATATAGGGGGCTGATTTTGCAGTGGGGAGATGGAGGTTTGGAGTTTCAAAGGGAGGAGATTACACAGGATTGGGAGGCCGATGCGATTATATGGGGACAGTTCCCAAGGGGGAAAAACCGCAGCTACAGGGTGGGCGGGGTTCGGCAGGGAAAGGCAAGAGCAAAATACTGCAGATGCTGGAAATCTGAAACAAAAACAAAAATTGATGGAAAAACTCAGCAGGTCTGACAGCATCTGTGGAGAAAAAGACAGTTAACGTTTCGAGTCCGTATGACTCTTCTTCGGCAGGGAAAGGTCTCATTTGTAATCGGACAGTGTGGTGCCCAGGCACACTGTGGGTGGGTGAGCTGACAGATTAATGAGTAAAACATGGTCAAGGAACAAAAACAGATTCTAGACGTGACCTCGATCCATCACTGACAGACACTTTCTATCGATCTGAGTGCAGACAGATTCGGTGCAGTTGTCAAAACTTAAGGTTTACCGGACCCCCAAATCTGTCCAGGTGTCCCGCTTTTCCGTTTCTCGGCTCCTGAAAATGCCTTCGGCTGGAGAGTTGGGATGTCCCTTTAAGCCGGAGCATGTAACTGCTGCCACAAGTCCGCTGTGTGGCGTCCCAGAGGCAGGGTATCCTCCCATTGGGATCGAGTTTCTCTCCCTGTCATTAAAACCGCAGCTTGATTTTACCCCAGGCCTTCTCTCCGGGAACTGAGCTCTAATTTTCGGCCTGAATTCGACATCGCAAACCTGGTTGTGGGTCTGGGAAATGGGGCTGTTCTGCAGCTGATCGAAGAGTTCCGATCAGCAACTGCTTGACCGAGATAGTCCTCAGCATGAGGAACATCTTCAAGTTGTGAAGCATAAGCAGTTGTAGAACTAATTGTCATATGAAAAAAAAAGTGTGCTAGGCGGATGTCACATCATCTTTCTTCGGCAGTCCCTCGAGAATGACTTGCTTCTACTCCAGTTAAATGGGTCCTGAGATGACTGCTAAGTCCAATGCACGATCTTCAGGCTCTGCCACACCTGGGGAAGGTAATGCCTGAGCAGTTGGGTAGATATGTTGTTTGTAGACTCCCTCATATGCCTCGACTTCACCCCTGCATGTTCCCGACGAAATTTCTCAATATGTTCGCTGCCTTCCCGGATGAGCCTTTCCCATTAACGTCGGTCACAAACCAGGAACTCCAATGAGTCAGCAGGGATGTTGGACCTCTTCAGGGATGCTTTGAGGACATCCTTAAAGTGCTTCCATAGCCCCCAGCTATATCCCATAGCTATAGATTCTCTAACCATGACTGAGTTCCAAGTAGAGCAGTTGCTCCGGAGATCTGACATCAGATACACAAACTCCATACCCCATTCAGTGAAACTAGGTTTGAGTGATTAATACCTTGATACTGGGCAAGTTGACTTGGGAGAGGACATAGTTACTGGGCCACCTTTCTTGCCACTAGATTTGGAGGGTCTTGCAAAGGCACCATGGGCGGTAATTCTCCACTGCTTTGAGGTGCCTGCTGCAGGTTGTACAAGTGTCTGAAGCATATAAGAGCACGGGGATCACTGATGCCAGGTAAGCCATGACCTTAGTCTCATGTTTCAGATCCCGGTTCTCAAATACTCTTTTCCTCAGTCAGCTAGAAGCTGAGTTGACAAATTGAAGGGATGGTGAATTTTGTCGTCTACACTGGCCTTCATCAAGAGGAGGCTCCCAAGATGGCTCACATTTTCCAGGGTCTCACCATTGATCTTAATGGGTGGAGGGAGGTGTTATGCTGTCAGAACTTGTTGTAGGGAGACCTTAGTCTACTGGGTGTTTATTAAAAGGACCATTTTCTAACATGTTTCAGAGATGGAGTCAACAATGATCTGGAACTCAGTTTCTGAGTTAGCACACACAGACAAACACCAGGACTGAGATTGGAGTAGTTTTGCATTTGGACTGAAGGTGGCGTAGGTTGAACAGTTTCCCGTCCTGCAGATTATCTGGACATCCGTGAGTAATTTGCTGGAGGTGAGGTGCAGCATTGCAACGAGGAAAATAGAAAAGAGGGTTGGTGCAATGATACAGCCTTGTTTGACCCCAGGCTTCATTGAGCTAGGTTCTGTGGTGGTTCCATTGGTGAGGATTACAGCTTGTATGTCATTATGGAGAAGACTGAGAATGGTAACAAATTCCTCAGGGTAGCAGATTTGAGGAGGGTACTCCATAAGCCTTTGCGGTTGACAAGGTTTAATGCATTTGTGAGGTCAGAAAATGCCATGTACGGCAGTTGGTGCTGTTTCTTGCACTTTTCTTGAATTTGCCACATAGTGAAGGTGATATCTATGGTAAAAACAAAAAAACTGCGGATGCTGGAAATCCAAAACAAAAACAGAATTACCTGGAAAAACTCAGCAGGTCTGGCAGCATCGGCGGAGAAGAAAAGAGTTGACGTTTCGAGTCCTCATGACCCTTCGACAGAACTTGAGTTCGAGTCCAGAAAAGAGCTGAAATATAAGCTAGTTTAAGGTGTGTGTGTGGGGGGCGGAGAGATAGAGAGACAGAGAGGTGGAGGGGGTTGGTGTGGTTGTAGGGACAAACAAGCAGTGATAGAAGCAGATCATCAAAAGATGTCAACGACAATAGTACAATAGAACACATAGGTGTCAAAGTTAAAGTTGGTAATATTATCTAAACAAATGTGCTAATTAAGAATGGATGGTAGGGCACTCAAGGTATAGCTCTAGTGAGTTTTTTTTAATAATGGAAATAGGTGGGAAAAGGAAAATCTTTATAATTTATTGGAAAAAAAAAGAAGGGGGAAACAGAAAGGGGGTGGGGATGGGGGAGGGAGCTCACGACCTAAAGTTGTTGAATTCAATATTCAGTCCGGAAGGCTGTAAAGTCCCTAGTCGGAAGATGAGGTGTTGTTCCTCCAGTTTGCGTTGGGCTTCACTGGAACAATGCAGCAAGCCAAGGACAGACATGTGGGCAAGAGAGCAGGGTGGAGTGTTAAAAAGGCAAGCGACAGGGAGGTTTGGGTCATTCTTGCGGACAGACCGCAGGTGTTCTGCAAAGCGGTCGCCCAGCTTACGTTTGGTCTCTCCAATGTAGAGGAGACCACATTGGGAGCAACGAATGCAGTAGACTAAGTTGGGGGAAATGCAAGTGAAATGCTGCTTCACTTGAAAGGAGTGTTTGGGTCCTTGGACGGTGAGGAGAGAGGAAGTGAAGGGGCAGGTGTTGCATCTTTTGCGTGGGCATGGGGTTGTGCCATAGGAGGGGGTTGAGGAGTAGTGGGTGATGGAGGAGTGGACCAGGGTGTCCCGGAGGGAGCGATCCCTACGGAATGCCGATAAGGGGGGTGAAGGGAAGATGTGTTTGGTGGTGGCATCATGCTGGAGTTGGCGGAAATGGAGGAGGATGATCCTTTGAATGCGGAGGCTGGTGGGGTGATAAGTGAGGACAAGGGGGACCCTATCATGTTTCTGGGAGGGAGGAGAAGGAGTGAGGGCGGATGCGCGGGAGATGGGCCGGACACGGTTGAGGGCCCTGTCAACGACCGTGGGTGGAAAACCTCGGTTAAGGAAGAAGGAGGATATGTCAGAGGAACTGTTTTTGAATGTAGCATCATCGGAACAGATGCGACGGAGGCGAAGGAACTGAGAGAATGGGATGGAGTCCTTACAGGAAGTGGGGTGTGAGGAGCTGTAGTCGAGATAGCTGTGGGAGTCGGTGGGTTTGTAATGGATATTGGTGGACAGTCTATCACCAGAGATTGAGACAGAGAGGTCAAGGAAGGGAAGGGAAGTGTCAGAGATGGACCACGTGAAAATGATGGAGGGGTGGAGATTGGAAGCAAAATTAATAAATTTTTCCAAGTCCTGACGAGAGCATGAAGCGGCACCGAAATAATCATCGATGTACCGGAGAAAGAGTTGTGGAAGGGGGCCGGAGTAGGACTGCAACAAGGAATGTTCCACATACCCCATAAAGAGACAGGCATAGCTGGGGCCCATGCGGGTACCCATAGCCACACCTTTTATTTGGAGGAAGTGAGAGGAGTTGAAGGAGAAATTGTTCAGCGTGAGAACAAGTTCAGCCAGACGGAGGAGAGTAGTGGTAGATGGGGATTGTTCGGGGCTCTGTTCGAGGAAGAAGCTAAGGGCCCTCAGACCATCCTGGTGGGGGATGGAGGTGTAGAGGGATTGGACGTCCATGGTGAAGAGGAAGCGGTTGGGGCCAGGGAACTGGAAATTGTTGATGTGACGTAAGGTGTCAGAGGAATCACGGATGTAGGTGGGAAGGGACTGGACAAGGGGAGAGAGAAGGGAGTCGATAACGAGAAATGAGTTCTGTGGGGCAGGAGCAAGCTGAGACGATCGGTCTACCGGGGCAGTTCTGTTTGTGGATTTTGGGTAGGAGATAGAAGCGGGCCGTCCGAGGTTGGGCGACTATCAGGTTGGAAGCTGTGGGAGGGAGATCCCCAGAGGAGATGAGGTCAGTGACAGTCCTGGAAACAGTGGCTTGATGTTCAGTGGTGGGGTCATGGTCCAGGGAGAGGTAGGAGGAAGTGTCTGCGAGTTGACGCTCAGCCTCCGCGAGGTAGAGGTCAGTGCGCCAGACAACAACAGCACCACCCTTGTCAGCGGGTTTGATGACAATGTCAGGGTTGGACCTGAGAGAATGGAGTGCAGTAAGTTCAGAGAGAGACAGGTTAGAATGGGTGAGAGGAGCAGAGAAATTGAGACGACTAATGTCGTGCCGACAGTTCTCAATGAAAAGATCGAGAGAAGATAAGAATCCAGAGGGAGGGGTCCAGGTGGAGGGAGAATATTGGAGATGGGTAAAAGGATCCGTTGAACTGGGAGAGGACTCCTGCCCAAAGAAGTGAGCCCGGAGACGAAGACGGTGGAAGAAGAGTTCAGTATCATGCCGAGCCCGAAATTCATTGAGGTGAGGGCGTAAGGGTATGAAACTAAGTCCTTTGCTGAGCACTGAACGTTCAGCATCGGAGAGGGGAAGGTCAGGGGGTATAGTGAATACACGGCTGGGGTTGGGACTGGAAGAAAGGGTGGGGACGGAGGGACAGGCAGGGGTGGAGGGTCCTAGATGGGTGTTGGTGTCGATGAGTTGTTGGAGCTTGCGTTCCTTAGCACTTGAGAGAAAGAGAAAAAGTTTCTTGTTGAGGCGTCGGATGAGCCGAAGGATAAAATGAAACTGGGGGCACGCGCAGCTTTGAAAAAGGGTACGGCGGTGCTGCTGGATGGAGAGGTCGAGTGTGTTCATATGGCGGCGCATGGCACTGAGAGTGGATTTCAGAATGTGACGGGAACAGCAGTCCGAGAAACGTTTTATGTCCCGGAGATACCTGTAATCCTGGGTGGGTTCGAAAAATGAGGGGTGGAATTTCAGTTGAAATCCACGTGGGGTAAGTCGGAGACGGAGACAGTCACTGAGAAAGGAGATATGGCTGTGAAAGCGGGTTTTAGTAAACACCTTGTCAAACACTAGGAGAGAAATGGAAAGCAATGAAGGTGAACAAGGCAACAGAGAGATCCGGAAATCTTGTCGCAGAGAGGAACAGAACTTCTTCAAGGAGGTAGGCATTTCTTGAAGAGCAGTGGCAGTCAATTAAACACAGAGATAAAAACAAAAAAACTGCGGATGCTGGAAATCCAAAACAAAAACAGAATTACCTGGAAAAACTCAGCAGGTCTGGCAGCATCGGCGGAGAAGAAAAGAGTTGACGTTTCGAGTCCTCATGACCCTTGGACAGAACTTGAGTTCGAGTCCAGGAAAGAGCTGAAATATAAGCTGGTTTAAGGTGTGTGTGTGGGGGGCGGAGAGATAGAGAGACAGAGAGGTGGAGGGGGTTGGTGTGGTTGTAGGGACAAACAAGCAGTGATAGAAGCAGATCATCAAAAGATGTCAACGACAATAGTACAATAGAACGCATAGGTGTTAAAGTTAAAGTTGGTGATATTATCTAAACAAATGTGCTAATTAAGAATGGATGGTAGGGCACTCAAGGTATAGCTCTAGTGAGTTTTTTTTTTAATAATGGAAATAGGTGGGAAAAGGAAAATCTTTATAATTTATTGGAAAAAAAAAGAAGGGGGAAACAGAAAGGGGGTGGGGATGGGGGAGGGAGCTCACGACCTAAAGTTGTTGAATTCAATATTCAGTCCGGAAGGCTGTAAAGTCCCTAGTCGGAAGATGAGGTGTTGTTCCTCCAGTTTGCGTTGGGCTTCACTGGAACAATGCAGCAAGCCAAGGACAGACATGTGGGCAAGAGAGCAGGGTGGAGTGTTAAAAAGGCAAGCGACAGGGAGGTTTGGGTCATTCTTGCGGACAGACCGCAGGTGTTCTGCAAAGCGGTCGCCCAGCTTACATTTGGTCTCTCCAATGTAGAGGAGACCACATTGGGAGCAACGATTGCAGTAGACTAAGTTGGGGTATATCTATGGTGCCTCACGATGGACATGTGTTGGTGCATTAACTAAAGTTGACCACCTGTATGTCCTCAAGGCCAGATTCTGGGACTTGACGTCCATCATCACGTACTGTCATTCCCTCTGGATGATTTTTCTTGAGGGCCTTCTTGTCACTACAGAATTATGGAAGATCTCTTCCTTTTAACCTCCTGGAATAAGGCACTTCATCTGAGAACCAGAGAATCCTGTCTGTTGCCTGTTGCTCCACCTGATGTCTTTTTCCTAATGATTATTTCCACAACACAGACACAGCTGACGTTTCTATATAATGACAGTCGCTATCCTTTAAGAGAGGCCGGCTACTTGTAGGGGAGACAGGTTGGCTGAAAGATATTATCACCACTCTTGCTGCTGGGCTCCTGTCGAACCTATATCCAACCCACAAGTGTGTTCATACTGGGCTGCACACATAGATTCATTGAAATGAGGAGGCAGCATGAAGAGCAACCTGCATGTCTCAGTGGGACCAACTGCAGACCAATTGCGAATTGGAACTGTCCTGTCCAAAATGGGAATGGTCAAACTGTTCTTCCTCCTTCTTGATTTCCTCACTAGAGGGATGGATTTTTCTGTATCTACCATATTGAAAACTTTTGGTGTTGACCACATTGATTAGATCACTCCTCAGCTGTCTAAATTCTACAGAATACAAATGATGTTTATAGAATCTATCCTCATAATTTACTCCTTTGATCCCAATATCATTCAGGTGATTCTGCTCTCGACCCATCCTCAAGACCAATATAGTCTTTCTCAGCTGCAGTGCCCAAAACTGAACACAGAGCTCCAGATCGGGTCTGACAATGGTCCTGTACATTTCAGGTTCCATTGTTCTCAGACCTCTTTGAAAGTCAAATCCTTCAAAATATGAAATATTTCATGTTTCTATTTTGTCTCTGCACTTGGGCCAATAAAATGCAATGTACCCTCTTCTGTTTACCCATGGAACTCCTGTATGATGCAAAAATGTTTCTTGTTATCTCTGACATCCCTTTAATATTCAAACTCTCAACTTATCTAAAAATGCAATTCTTAGATCCAACCTATTTACTTGTACTTCAAACCCAAATACAAATACACAAACCTAATGCCTCTATCCTTTCATGCCCAAAACCTTCCAGACAACCTGTCCCTGGTACCCTTTCCCCAGCTTAACTAAATCACACACAGATACACAGCCTTCTTCACAGACTAACACAATATTCCCCAAAAATATTTTAAAAAATAGCATCCATTCTCACATACCCAACTGGAATTGACTGCCACTAGGCCTCACTAAATAGTAATAAGTCTCTCAAGCGAAGACTTTACTGTTAAGATGTTTTTGCTCTATTTAATTACATCGTCTTCACCCACAAGCAGTGCAAAATTGCTGTCTGCCAAAGCGCATCATTCATTTCAAAGAATTTGCATTTATATGGCACTTTTCATCACCACTGAGGGTCTAAAGGCGCTTAACAGCCAATGAAGTGCTTCTGAAGTGTACTTACTGTTGTAACTGAAAAAAAACACAGCCCAAGAAGGAGTGGATAATTAACCATGCAGACTGCTCAGAACTGAAAAAGAGTGAAGGGGCAGTTGTTGTTCTCTTGGTGCAATCCTGTGATGCAATCTCCAGGTGCTGGTTCTTGTGGACTGGAAAGTAGAGGTGAGCAACATTATTCTGATCTGCACATGATGGTGAGGACAGAACTTCAGCCCATTTGAAATGAACAGGAACAAAGAACATATCCAGAATGGTGCAGGCCCAGATGTCATTGGTGCAAATTTCCAATGGCCTTCTATTGCACCACCATTAGCCCATTCCCCACAGAATCTTAGGTGGTCAATACAAACATACGAACAAGGAACAGGGGTAGGCCATTTGGCCCCTTGAGTGTGCTCCATCATTTAATAAGATCATGGCTGAGCTGATAGAAACTTCAAACCTGTTTCCCGTCTACACCCCTCCCCCCAATAACCTATCACCCCATTGTTTACCAAGAATTAAACCACCTCTGTCTTGAAAATATTCAAAGACTCTGCTTCCACTGCCTTTGCAGGGACAGAGGTCCAAAGACTCATGACACTTTGAGAGAAAAAAAATTGCCTCATCTCCATTTTAAATGAGCAACCCCTTATTTTTAAAAAGTGACTGATCAGAGGCTGTGTACACCGCAGTTACCTGCTGACCTCTTGAACCTTCAAAACCTCTGTCTCATCTGTAAGGCATAGGTCAGTGGTATAACCACTTATCACCTAGATTGGTGCATATGCAAATACAGCAACACTCAGAAGCTTGATTCCATCAAGGATATGACAGTCAATTGGCACTGGACTTAATATCACGTAATTCAATGGGTCAAGGATGATCTGCAACTGAGTTCGGTTTACCCACCTTTATTTCATAACACACAGGGAAGTGGGTTCAAGAAAAAGTGATGCGTAATAAATGCAGTTTGGCCAGCATGTGTCATCCAGATCCATAGCGATAATTTACGAAAAGCTAAATCCACGTGTTGGAGAGACAGCTAGACCAGACCAAGGCGGATGAGATGGGGTGAACAAGTTAAAATTACAAAACTGTTTTTGTTTTTGTTTTGGATTTCCAGCATCCGCAGTTTTTTTGTTTTTATCTTTAAGTTAAAATTACAGGTGGAACAAACTGTATGACTTGGAAATATATTGCAATTCCTTCACTGTTACTGGGTCAAAATCCTGGAACTCCCATCCGAACAGCATTGTGTACCTACACCATATGGACTGCAGCTGTTCAAGAAGGCAGCTCACCACCACCTTCTCAAGGGCAACTAGGGCTGGGCAGCAAATGCTGGCCCAGCAGTGATGCCCACATTCTGTGAATGAATAAACAAAATGAAGGCCAGATGCCTTTAGATGCTTAGATTGGAATCAGAATAGTTTGCTGGGAACTGGCATCAGCAGAGTCATCGTGCCCACAAGTGTGGGAGAGAGAACCATTTTTAGGAATGTGGAATGATTCAGTCTGCCCAGGTTATTTATCATAATCTTCATAGTCAATATCAAGCTGCTGTTAACTTTTTTTTACATTTAATCAAATCAGTCAAGAGCAGCTGCTGACTTTTATTTCTGTCCTATACATTTTCTAGGCTGTCTCGAATTGCAATTGTTACGAAGAAGTGTCACCCTTCATTCAGCTGGCAGTGCTATCACCAACGCAGTCAGAAGTTTGTACAGTTATTTTCCCGTTCAACACCAGTCCTTCAGTGTGCCACGTCATCTCCAAAGGAAGATTCTAATTAATGGACCTTTCTTAACAAAAGACATTGTCATTTGAGGCTCTACAATTTCACTCAAGGTCATTATCCATTGGCAATTTCTGGCAATTCTGGAGGGCCAATGGAGGGGGGTGGGGGGTGAGGGTAGTGAATTTGTTTTTTTTAAACTTTTCTTTATTCTTTCATGGGATGTGGGCATCTCTGGCAAAGCCTGCATTTGTTGCTCATCCCTAATTGCTCTCTTGAGCTGAACATTTCAGAGGGCAGTTATGAGTCAACCACAATTGCTGTGGGTCTGGAGTCACATGTAGGCCGGACCAGGTAAGGACAGCCGATTTTCTTTCCTAAGGGGCATCAGTGGATATTAGTTCATGGAGGAACATCTGGAAAATAGGAAATGAATGCTGAACACTGGAAAACAATAGAAAGAGAGGATGTAAGTAAATACTTCAAGCACAATGTCTGCGGCAGCTTAAATGGAGTGTTTCCATCCCTTCCCCCATCCCCATCACACTCCCCTTGAATATTTCTTGGGTACCCATTACTCTGTTGTGCACTCCCTGTGTTCTCTCTTTTAATTTTGTGGCTTTCTGGTTAGTATAGTGGTTAGTACCCCCACCTGTCACGTGAGAGACCGGGATTCAATTCCCTGTTGGGGTGAATACCCTTTGGTGTAATCAGAATTTTCCCTGACACAAGTTCTTATAACAGCTTGGCATTTTCTTTCCATTATACCAGTACATCAGAATCGTACATTAATTAAAAATCATGCCTTTGCTTCTCTGCATTTCTTGAATCCATATTTCCATGTTAACTTTCAACTTCTTCTGTTGGTCAACATTTGTCCTGTAACAAGAAAATTTGGAACAAATTGTCTGGTCTTTATTCCATGTGTTGTTTTTTGTGGGACTTTACTTTGAGCTAAATGGGAGATGCGTTTCCATACAAAACAACAGACATAGGAGTTCACACGAGTACATTGGCTGTGAAACATTTTGGGTAAGGTGAAAGACGTGTATTTTTTTGCAAAAAGACAAACTAAGTATTTATTTCCTGGAAATCCTTCTTTAAAACAGTAAACCCATCACAGCCGGATAGTAATTTATTTTCACAGGTGAAAATTTCTGAGTGAATTTGCATTTCAGTAAACTTGCACTGAATCACAGAATCACACAGTGCAGAAGAGGCCATCGAGTCTGCACCGACACATGAGAAACACCTGACCTACCTACCTAATCCCATTTACCAGCACTTAGCCCATGGCCTTGAATGTTATGACGTGCCAAGTGCTCATCCAGGTACTTTTTAAAGGATGTGAGGCAACCTGCCTCCACCACCCTCCCAGGCAGCGCATTCCAGACCGTCACTACCCTCTGGGTAAAAAGGTTTTTCCTCACAACCCCCTAAACCTCCTGCCCCTCACCTTGAATTTATGTCCCCTCATGACTTACCCTTCAACTAAGGGGAACAGCTGCTCCCTATTCACCCTGTCCATGCCCCTCATAATTTTGCACATCTTGATCAGGTTGTCTCTCAGTTTTCTCTGCTCCAATGAAAACAACCCATATCTATCCAACCTCTCTTCATAACTTAAATGTTTCATCCCTGGCAACTTCCTGGTGAATCTCCTCTGCACCCCCTCCAGTGCAATCACATCCTTCCTATAATGTGGCGACCAGAACTGCACACTGTACTCCAGCTGTGGCCTCACAAAGGTTCTATACAACTCCAACATGACCTCCCTACTTTTGTAATCTATGCCTCGATTGATAAAGGCAAGTGTCCCATATGCCTTTTTCACCAACCCACTAACATGCCCCTCTGCCTTCAGAGATCTATGGACACACACCCAAGGTCCCTTTGTTGCTCAGAAATTCCTAGTGTCATGCGGTTCATTGAATACTTTCTTGTCAAATTACTCCTTCAAAAGTGTATTACCTCACACTTTTCAGGGTTAAATTCCATCTGCCACTTATCTGCCCATTTGACCATCCCATCTATATCTTACTGCACAACACGTTTTAATAGATCTGTTGTCAATGATTATCATTATTCTGTTAAACCTAATAGGCAACTTTTTTCACTCCTGTCTCATCTTGAACTTTATTTTATATTTTCAGATCTAGGGAGATGCTCAAGGGGAAGATTTGTGATGTGAAAGCACTAATGTTCTAGTCGACATTCTCCCTCAGCCAACTGCGCATTCGTTCCAATATTATTGATCTCATTGTTCTGTGTGCAAAATTGGCTATCCGGTTTATCAATATAACAATTGTGACTCCCTTTAAAAAGATAGTTCTTTGGGAAACACTTTGGGATACACTAAAATTAAGCCTGAATATTTTTCTTTCAGTATATGTATATATACATGACGGAGAGGTTGAAGAGTGTCAGATCATGAATTTTACACTCTCTGCTTAGGATATAAATAGTATGTTCTCAAGTGGTTGCACATTTTGCATTGCTTCCACTATCTTGATTCTTTATTTGATTTTTCACTTCCATATTCGAACAGACATCGAACTTCCTTGTTTAACCGTAAGCGCTGTCTGGATGGATCTGTCTCGCAGAGCTGGCTCTTACACGGTTGAATGGTTCATTATCTTCAGTTATTGTGGGTGTTTTGTTGAGTGTAATTCTGATCATGAGTTCACTGGTATATTCTACATGCACCTGGAAGCAAATAAAAAGTGGTTTTCTGACCAAACAGGGTGTCACAATAAAAGTCATTGTTTGTATAATAGCGGCTGTAGTCTTTCATTTTGTGGAAGAACTAATGCAAGAACAGTCCCCATGTCCGTGTACAGTGGACCAGAATATTGTCTACACCTGCTTCTTCCTCATTATCCCTTCAGCGTTACTTTTTTTGCTCAGTCTTCTGATGCAGCCTGATTGATGAAAATGGTGTTAGTCTAAGTGTTATGGAACGTGTGAATCATGCAACTGCTGTCAATGTTGGCAAATATCGCCTGTCATCATGATGTTACTTAAAGCATTTTTTCCGTCAACAATGTGGGTCGTTATATTCTTCCTGGATGGCGACTACTATGCCTGCACAATGTTGAAGGGAACACATGAAATCTTGAACCAAACGCCGTTGCAATCAGCCTGCCAAAGACATTCCATACCGTCTACACAATCTTTGCAGTACGTCGCGGGTGAGTAAATGCTCCTTCAGATACGTAATTTAACGGCAAAACTTACAACGGCAACTTACATTTAGACCACACATAGAGTGAGGAGACCTATAGTTAACTTAGCATAGGGGAGAGATGTGGGAAATCCGGAAACACCACCACCTGGAAGTTCCCCTCCAAGTCACTCACCGCTCCTTCACTGTAGCTGGGTCAAAATCCTGGAAGTCCCTTCCTAACAGCACTGTGGGTGTATATACACCACAGGGGTTGCAGCGGTTCAAGAAGGCAGCTCACTACCACCTTCTCAAGGGCAATTAGGGATGGACAGTAAATGCTAGCCTAGCCACCCACGTCCTATCAATGAATGAAAAATAAATTTAGAGCAGGGGGAAAGATGGTTGAAAGCTTTGTCACTGGTAGTCGAGCAGAGGGAGAGAAATATGCCAGACTTCAAAGTTAGAGTCAAAGAGATAAGGATGGATGGGAATTGCACGTATTGGAAATCAGAGCAATGTTGTTCAAATGTGTGCTCTGACAGAATGGAGATGGACGAAGGTAAGGGGCAAAAGGGAGTAGGGATCAATCCTAAAGGGATACTGTTGACCGTTGTGGATGAGCTTGTATTTGTGTGACGTGGAACTTGAGGGGCCATTTGAAAACTGCGACTGGAGGTGACAGAATTATAACAGAGCATTCAAGTGACAGCGACAGCGAGAAAGGACAGAGGCAGGCGATGTTTCAGATGAGAAAGTAGGCAACATAAGGATGGGAAATTTAAGCTCAACTCAGAGCAAGACATAGAGTTTACCTAACAACGTATTGAGTTTGAGTGAGTACGCAGAGAGAAATCGAGATGCGGCAGCGCTTTCCTGTGAGCGATTTTATACTACATTACCTAAATAACAACAGGGACTGTACTTAAAAAGATGTAGATTGGATTGAAATATTTGGAATACATTAGGAGTTGTGACCAAGGGCTATATTAACACAGGTTTAATCGCAAGTCAGGGCTTATGCAGTGAACACCGAGCGTTCAACTTTTCTGACAAGCATTTTATCAAACTTGTCTAGGAAGAGTATGCATTATTAAGTTGTGCAGATCAGCCTTACTGAAATCATTGTTTGCACTCAGAGTCAGGGTTTGATAAAGGCAGCATTTTATTTGCCAAAAATGAAACTGCCCTGCCTGTTATTAACAACAAAACTAGAGTTTATGGGGATCACTCATTCTCTTGTAAAAGAGCTTCAGCTTGACAGACTAGAAGGCTCACATTCTCTTCCTCCCTTGTAAGTACCCAACTGATGACAATGGGGCAGCAGCAGCTGCAGAGCTGACCTCAGAGTCTCTAAGTTAGGAAGGTGGTAAATCAGTCAAATTTGCGCTCTGTTCACTTTCCTGTAACCGTGATTGCAAAGATATGTGTTGAGTGTTAGTCTGTGTGTGCTCACATGGGTCTGAAATGTGCCTGAATACATACATGTGGGTTTGTGTGTTGTCTAGGCCTGGTTCTGACTTTTTTTTAATATATTCACTGGTGGGATGTAGGCGTCGCTGGCAATCCTAATTGCCCTTGCTCAGACGGCATTTTTTTAAAGAGTCAACACTGTGGGTCTGGAGTCACATGTAGGCCAGACCAGATGAGGATGGCAGGTTTACTTCCTAAAAAGGCACTACATCAGTGAACCAAATGGGTTTGGTTATCATTAGACTTTTAATTCCAGATATTTATTGGATTCAAATTCCACCATCTGCTGTGGTGGGAGGCAAACCAGGGATCCCCAGAATGTTAACCTACGTCTCTGGAATACCAGTCCAGTGACAATGCCACTATGCCACCGACTGACTAAGGTACTGCAAGGCCAATGGCTGAAACATTTGTTACTAAATCAATGGGTCACAAAGCAGAGAAAATCCAGGGTTGCGTAGGTGAGCTGCCAACTGTTCTATCTCATAGTTGGACAGGCACCAGTGAATTTTACCAGTTTGAATCAGAGGGGGCATTAGTACACAAGTACAATTGATACTAGTATTCCAAAATTCTGAAACTTCACTCCACTTAGGGTCAAGCTCCACGAGTGAAACTGTACCCAAGTTAGAGTCAAGCTGAAAAGGAATGAAACTGTGCCTAAGTTAGAGTCAAGCTTCACGGGAGTAAAACTGTACTCCAGCTAAATTCAAGACTACTGGAATGAAATAGTACACCAGTGAGAGTCACAGCTACAGAAATAAAGCTGTACCCCAGTTAGAGTCAGGGCCTACAGGATTGAACAATCTTTGCAACTTCAACCCTGTGAGTGTTAGGGTCTGCAAGAATGAAACTGCCCCAGGAATAGGTAGGGGTCAAACTTGATAGACCCTGAAAACAGGCTCGGGAATCATGGTGTACAATAAACCCATGCTTCCGATGCAGGGTCCATAGAATGAAGAATCTGAAACTGTACCCCAGTTAAGTATCATGGTCTACAGGAGTGGAGTCTGTGAAACTGTACCCCAGTGAGAGTCAGGATCTAAAGGAATGGAGCTTGTGAAAGGATACCCAAGTTAAGAGCCATGTTATGTGGCAGTGGACTATGTGAAATCGTCCCCAATTAGATTCAGGGTCTATAGGTTTGGACCCTGTGAAAAAAATTGCAGGTGACTGAAAATTGGCTGTGTGGATGATGGTGAGATCTAAATATATACACTGCAGGAAGGTATAATTGGACTGATCAAATGGGTGCATAACCGGCAAATTAAGTTCAAAGCTGAGAAGTGTGAGATAACATGTTTCCAGATGGTAATGCAAGGCAAGGAAATACACAGTTAAGGATAGGATGTTGAGAGGTGTATTGCAATAGAGGTACCTTGGAGTGCATATAACGGCAATTATGGATGGGCAATAAATGATGGCCTAGCCAGCAATACCCACATCCCATTAATAAATAAAAAAAAGAGACATGTTGAAGCTTTTCATCTTGCACTTGTCAGGACACTTTCCAAGAATAGCAACATAAAGGGAAAACAACAATTTATACTGTATGTGAAGAGAGTGCTAATTGGTTGGCAAGGAGACTCTGATTAGTAGAAGCTTTGCCATGGAGAATGCACTAGTGATGGTGACTGACAGTTAACTGCCAAGCATTGTTTGCAATTTGAACCGGGCAGCTTGACCCTGATTAGTCAAGGCATTGTCCTGAGGAATGGGTCAGTGAATGGCTGTCACTTTATTTTAGCTGAAACAGGCAGACTGAGAATTATTTAGCAAATGTAGTCCAGTCACAAAATCACATCTAATGCTGGACGCTGTGTTTTGACTTTTGCAAGTATGGGCTGGTTGGGTACAGCCTGTAACTTGCCTGTTGAGGACAGCAGCTGGGACATGCGGTTTGATATAATCCCTCAGTCTTTGGAACAAACGAACATATGAAATAAGAGCAGAAGTAGGCTATTTGGTCTCTCAGGCCTACTCTGCCATTCAATAAGATCATGGCTGATCTGCTTCTGTTTTGAATTCCACATTCCTATATATGCCTGATATACATTGATTCCCTTGCCTAACAAAAATCTATCTACCTCTGCCTTAAAAATATTCAATGAACCCGCCTCCACTGCCTTCGCTACAGAGAGTTCCAAAGACACACAATCCTCCGGGAGAAAAAGTTTCCCATCATATCTATTCTAAATGGGCAACCCCTAATTTTGAAACAGTGCCCCTTAGTTCTGGGCTCACCCACAAGAGGAAATATCCTTTCCATGTGCACCTTATCAATACCGTTCAGGATCTTATATACTTCAATCAAGTCACCCCTCACACTCCTAAACTCCAGTGGAAACAAGCCCAGTCTGTCTAACCTTTCCAGGTATCAATCTAATAAACCTTGGAACTGCCTCCAATGCATTTACATCCTTAGTTAAATAAGGAGACTAAAACAGCACACAATATTTGAGATGTGGTCTCACCAATGCCCTATTTAACTGAAGCATAACATCTTTACTTTTATGTTCAATTCCTCTCATAATAAAAGGCAGCATTCCATTAGCCATCTTCTTTACTTGCTGTATCTGCAAACTAACTTTTTGTGATTCATGCACTGGAGCACCCAGATCCCTATGCACCTTGGAATTCTGCAGTCGTTCTTCATTTAAATCATCCTCTGCTTTTTTATTCTTCCTGCCAAAGCGAACAACTTCTCATTTTCCCACATTATATTCCATCTGCCAAATTTTTGATCACTCACTCAACCTATCTGTATCAGTCTGAAACCTGCTTGTGTTCTCTTTGCAACATACTTTCCTACATATCTTTGTGTCACCTAAAAACTTAGCTTCCATGCCTTCACTCCCCTCATCTAAATCATTGATATAAATTGTAAAAAGTTGAGGCCCCAGCACAGACCCCCGCAGGACTCCACTCACCAAACTCTGCCAATCAGAAAAAGACCCATTTATGCATACTCTGTGTTTTCTGCCAGCCAGCCAATCTTCTATCCTAGCAAATATGTTACACCTTACACCATGAGTTTTTATTTTCCACAATAATCTTTGATGTGACACCTTATCAAATGGCTTCTGGAAATCCTGCAACAGTAACAGCACTGTGGGTGTACCTACACCACATGGACTGCAGCGGGTTTATGAAGGCAGCTCACCACCACCTCCTCAAGGGCAACTATGGATGGGCAATCAATGCTGGCCCTGGCAGCAAAGCCCATGTACCGTGAATGAATAAAAAAGTATGTCTACAGGCTCCCTTTCATCCACGGTACACGTTACTCCATCGAAGAACTCCAATAAATTGGTTAAATGTGATGTCCCTTTCACAAAACCTTACTGACTCTCCCCAATTACCTTGACTTTCTCCAAGTGCCCAGCTACAACCTCCTTAATGATCGACCTTAACACCTTCCCCACAACAGAGGTCAAGCTAATTGGCCTACAGTTTCCTGTTTTCTGTCTCCCTCCCTGCATGAACAGAAGGGTTATATTTGCTACTTTCCAGTCTAATTGAACATTTCCATAGGTTACATTCATACTTAGAATCACACTGGCACTGAAACACAAATGCCACATTACCCATTTGTGTGATAGGCAGAACATCTTTTTGGCTTGAGGGCAGCAGTCTGTTAGTGGCGAATGCCATTCATGCTGCTATTACATAGTAGCAGCGTGAAACAGCTAGCTTCACCTGTGTGATGTGTCCTGGTGAATGCAAGATGAAAAACTTCAACATGTCTCTATTTTCAGCAATACTCAAGTTCTGTCCTGCCAAGACTATTTGTTTGCCTGAGACAGGGCGTATAACAAAGACCAAATCTGAGATATCAAGGCCATAGTTCAACTTACAGGTCAGTTAAGAACAGGTAAACTATCTAGTGAATTTCTCCAAGTGTGTATTAAACCAAAGGTTGTGCCAGTTTTTATTTCCAAATATATTGATAATGCTAAAGCGAGACATAGTCCTACGATCGAGTGAGCGTTAATGCAAGAGATTGAACAGATGGTTAATGGGGTTACTAATTTATGCTGTGCCCTACACTGTGCTTGGTTGGAGGTGCACAAATTTCTTTCATTCTTTGAATTCATCCATTCATGCCGCTATATTGCCTCAATTGATGACTGCACTACAACCAGTATCCGTTTGAAACATGTCTGCACCATAAACACAGCTAAACAGAAGCAGTTTGGTATAGAGGTATTGTCACTGGACTAAAATGCGGAGAACCAGGGTAACAACCTTGGGGACCTACGTTCAAATCCAACCATGGTAGATGGTGGAATTAGAATTCAATAAAAAATCTGGAATTAAAAGCTTAATGATGACTATGAAACCAGTGTCGATTGTTGTAAAAGCCCATCTGGTTCACTAATGCCTTTTAGGGAAGGAATTCTGCTGTCCTCATCTAGTCTGGCCTACATAAGACTCCAGACCTGCAGTAATGCGGCTGACTTTCAAGTGCCCTCGGAAATGGCCTAGCAAGACACTCGCTTGTATCAAATTGCTAAAAATTCAATAAAAAGGAATGAAATTGATGGACCACCTGACATTGACCTAGGCACTGGAAACAACAAAAGCAAACCCAGTCCTGTCGATCCTGAAAAGCCCTAACATCTGGGGGCTTGTACCAAAATTGGGAGAGCTGTCTCACAGAATAGTTGGGAGGGAGTTGCCCTAGGACTCCTGAACATTGACATCGGCCCCCATGAAGTCTCATGGCATCAGGTCAATCACGGGTAAGATAACCTCCTGTGATTACCATGTACCAGCCTACCCGCATCCTCCTCAGCTGATGAATCAGTGCTCCTCCATGTTGAACGCCACTTGGAGGAAGCACTGAGGATGGCAAGGGTGCAGGATATACTCTGGGTGGATGCTTTCAATGCCCCTCACCAAGAGTGGCTTGGTAGAATCACCACAGACTGAGCTGGTTGACTCATAAAAGACTGCTAGTCTGGGTCTGCGGTAGGTGGGAGGGAATCAACAAGAGGGAAAGACATACTTGACCTCATTCTCACCAACCTGCCTGCCACAGATGCATCTGTCCATGACACTATTGGTAGAAGTGACCACTGCACAGTCCTTGTGTAGAGAAAGGCCTGTCTTCATATTGAGGATACACTTCATCGTGTTGTGTGGCACTACCACCATACTAAATGGCATAGATTTCGAACAGATCTAACAACTCAAGCCTGAGCAACCATGAGGCATTGTGGGCCATCCGCAGCAGCAGAGTTATACTCATGGCTCGGCATATGCCCCACTCCAACATTGTCACCAAGCCAGGGGATCAACCCTGGTTCAATGCAGGAGCAGCATCAGTAATACCTAAAAATGATGCATCAACCAGTGAAAATACAACACAGGGCTAGTTGCGTGCCAGATAGCATAAGCAGCAAGTGATAGACAGAGCTAAGCGATTCCACATCCAGAGGATCAGATTAAAGATCTGCAGATCACCACATCCAGTCCTAAATTGTGGTGGACAATTAAATAACTCACTGGAGGAGGAAGCTCCACAAATATCCCCATCCTCAATGGAGGAGCTCAGCACAGCAGCACGAAAGATAAGGCTGAAGCATTCACAACAATCCTCAGGCAGAAGTTCCGAGTGGATGATCCATCTTGGCCTCACTCAGAGATCCCGGAATCACAGGTGTCAATTCAATTCAGTCCACGTGATATCAAGAAACAATTGAAGGCACTGGAAACTGCAAAGGGTATGGGCTCTGACAATATTCCGGCATTAGTACTGAAGACTTGTTGCTCCAGAACTTGCCGCACTCCTAGCCAAGCTGTGTTCCAGTACAGGTACAACACTGGCATCTTCCTGACTATGTGGAAAATTGCCCAGGTATGTCCTGTACACAAAAAGCAGGAAAAATCCAACCTGGCTAATTACTGCCCCATCAGTAAAGTGATGGAAGGGTAAATCAACAGTGCTATCAAGTGGCACTTGCTTAGCAATAATCTGTTCACTGATGCTCAGTTTGGGTTCCTCCAGGATCAATCAGCTCCTGACCTCATTGCAGCCTTGCCTGAAACATGGACAAAAGAGCTGAACTCCAGAAATGAGGTGAGAGTGACTGCCCTTGACATCAAGGCAGCATTTGACAGAGTCTGTATCAAGGACCCCTAGCAATACAGGAGTCAATGGGAATCAGGGGGAAACTCTCCACTGGTTGCAGTCATACCTAGCACAAAAGAAGATGGTTGTGGTTGTTGGGGGTCAATCGTCTCAGTTCCAGGACATCACTGCAACAGTTCCTCAGGATAGTGTCCTAGGCCCAACCATCTCCAGTTGCTTCATAAATTACTTCCCTCCATTATAATGTCAGAAGTGGGGATGTTCGCTGATGATTGCACAATATTTAGCAGCATTCACGGCTCCTAGATACTGAAGCAGTCCATGTCCAAATGCAACAAGACCTGGACAATATCCAGGCTTGGACTGACAAGTGGCAAGTAACATTTGCATAACACAAGTGCCAGGCAATGACCATCTCCAACAAGAGAGAAGCTATAACCCCTTGAAATTTAATGGTTTACCATCACTGAATCCCCCACTATCAACGTCCTGGGGGGGGTTATGACTGACCAGAAATTGAACTGGACCAGCCATATACATACCGGGGTTATAAGAACAGGTTAGAGTTTGGGAATTCTGTGGTGAAAAACTCAACTGATGTCTCCCCAAAGCCTGCCCACCAACTACAAGGCACAAGTCAGGAGTATGGTGGAATACACTGCCTGGATGAGTGCAGCTCCAACAACTCAAGATGCTGGAAAGAATCCAGAACAAAGCAGCCCACTTGACTGGCATCTGATCCACCAGCTTCAAATTCACTCCCTCCACTACCATTGCAGTGGCAGCAGTGTGTACCATCTACAAAATGTGCTGTAGCAACTCACCAAGGCTCTTTCGACAGTACCTTTCAAACCCGAGAACCCCTGCACCTAGTAGGACAAGGACAGCAGAAGCAAATGAACACCACGACTTGCAAGTTCCCCTCCAAGCCACACATCATCCTGACTTGAAATTATACCGCCGTTCCTTCACTGTCACTGGGTCAAAATCCTGAAATTGCCCTCCTTATGGCATTATGGGTGTTCCTACACCACATGGACTGCAGCAGTTCAAGAAGGCAACACACCACCATCTCTTCAAGGGCATTTAGGGATGGGCCATAAATGCTGGCCTAGCCAGCGGCATCCACATGCCATGAATGAATAATATTTTTTAAAAGTACCAGGGTGCCCAGATCTCTCTGTACTTCAGAATTATTTAATCTTTCTCCATTTAAATAATATGCTGATTTTCTATTCTTCCTGGACAAGTTCACATTTTTGTACATTATACTCCATTTGCCAAATTTTTGCACAATCACTTAACCTCTATTCTTTTACAGGCTGCTTATGTCCTCTTCACAACTTACTTTCCTACTTATCTTTGTGTCATCAGCAAGTTTAGCAACCATACATTTGGTCCCTTCATCCAAGTCATTGATATAAATTGCAAATAGTTAAGGACCCAGCACTGATCCCTGTGACGCCCCACTCGTCATATATTTCCGAACCAAAAATGACCCTTTTAAATCTGATCTGTTTTCCTGTTAGCTAACCAATGCTCTCCCCCAGCTTATATGTTATGCCCTAGACCATGAGCTCCTATTTTGCATAGTAACCTTTGATGTGGCACCTTGTTAAATGCTTTCTGGAAACTTAAATGCAGCACATCCACAGGTTCCCCTTTATCCATGTTGATTGTTACTTCCTTAAAGAACTCTAATAAAGTAGTCAAACATCATTGCCCTTTCACAAAACCATGTTGAATCTGCTTGATTGGATTGATATTTTCTAAGTGTCCCGCTATAACCTACTTAAGAATAGATTCCAACATCTGCCCTATGACAGATGTTAACCTAACTGGCCTGTAGCTTCTGACTTTCTTTCTCCCTCCTTTCTAGAATAGAGGAGTCACATTCACTATTTTCCAATCTGATAGGACCCATCCAGAATCTAGGGAATCTTGGAAAACTAATACCAGTGCATTTACTTTTTCAGCAACCAGATTTTTAAGACCCGAGGATGAAGTCCATCAGGAGCTGAGCACTTGTCAGCTTTTAGTTCTAATAAGTTTCTCAGTACCCTCTCCCTGATAATTGTTTTCGGTTCGGCTCTCCCTCTCATTTCCTGACTCACAATTATTTCTGAAATGTTACTTGCATCCTCTACAGGGAAGGTGGATGCAAACTAACTGTTCAGTTCACCCGCTATTTCCTTATTTCCATTATTAATTCCCCAGGTTGGCCAGGGGAGGTGGTGGCATAATGGTGTTGTCACTGGAGTGGTACCCCGGTTCAAATCTCACCATGCCAGATGGTGAAATTTGAATCCAATAAAAATCTAGAATTAGAACTCTGTTGATGACCTTGAAATCATTGTTGTAAAAACCCATCTGGTTCACTAATGTCCTTTAGGGAAGGAAACCCACATGTGACTCCAGACCCACAACAATGTGCCAGATTCACATCAATGTGGTTGACTCTTAAATGCCCTCTGAACAAGGACAATTAGGGATGGAAGATAAATGCTGGCCTAGCCAGTGATGTCCACATCTCTCTAGAGGAACAATGCTCATTTTACTTACTTTTTTCCTTTTAAATACCTGTAGAAACACTGGCTTGCTATCTAGCTAGCTTTCTCTCATTATCTGATTTCTCCATCTTTATTAATCTTTTAAAATTCTTTGCTGTTCTTTATATTGTGCCCAATCTTCTGACCTGCCACCTATAGAAGTATGCACTTCTTCTTTCAATCTGATACCATATTTAACTTCCTCAGTTAACCACAGGTGCATCCTTCCCTTAGAGTCTTTGTTTCTCACTGGAATGTATCTATTCTGAACATTTTGAAGTGTCTCCTTTAATGTCTGCCACTGCATTTCTACTGACCATATTTTCCAGTTTACTTTAGCCAGCGCTGCCTTCATGCTCTCATAACTGCCCTCATTTAAGATTAAAATACTAGTCTTAGATCCACTCTTCTCTCCCTCAAACTGAATGTGAAATTCAGTGTTGTTATGATCACTGCAATGAGGACACATTTACTATGAGGTCATTAATTAATCCTGTCTCATTGCACATTACCCAAATTACTATAGTCTCTGGCTGGGTCTAGAAAGTTCTGCCATAAGAAACTATTCCAAAAGCATTCTACAAATTCCTCATCCAAGTTACTTTTGCCAATCTGATTCATCTAATCTATACGTAGATTGAAATCACCCATGATTATCACCATAACTTTCTCACAAGTTCTCATTTTTTCTTCCTGGATACTCTGTGCCATTGAAACTTTTTCATGTTTCTCTCTATTCATGTAGATCATGACTACATCGTTGTGTTGGTACCTCCCAGCTCTAGTCCACATTACTTCACACAAACAAGGATATTGATTGACAATCTGCACATCTCTTGAATGGCATTTCCTGCTTTCCCTGCTTTCCTGTTCTGAAGTGTGTACTATCAACAGAAGGCAGCAACTCACCAAGGGAATGTGCATGGGAACACTACCACTTGCATGTTCCCCTGAAAGCCAATCACAATCCTGACATTTTTAAAAATTAATTTATGAGATGTGGCCTTCGCTGGCTGGGCCAGCATTTATTGCCCATCCCTAGTTGCCCTTGAGAAGACAGTGGTGAGCTATATGTTGTTCCTTCACTGTGGTGAGTTAAAATCCTGGAACTTCCTTCCTAACAGTACTGTGGGTGCATCTACACCACATAGACAGCAGTGGTTCAAGAAGCCAGCTCAGCACTACTTTTTCAAGGGCAATTAGAGATGGGCAATAAGTATTTGCCTATCCTGTGATGCCCACATCCCATGAACAAATATAAAAAAAACGATCTCATGTAAGTGGGTTTAGCAGAGTTATCCTCACCTTGGGATTTATTCTCACTTCCGTTACTCATTTACACATTGGTTTGATCCAAAGTCTTCTATCCGTGAAATTAGTTCCAAATTTGTGCCTGATATCTACGTCTTACCTTGGTTGTGCATCTGCTAAATGGGAACAAGTCGGTCCTTCTGCTGCACGTTGGGGAGTTTTGATCTCCTCTCATGATTGAATTGTTGTTCACTGTCAAATTTCATGTTAAATAAAAAAATAAGAATACCTTATTATTCGTTGCATAACATTTTTTAGAAGAAAATATACTTTTGCTATGTTCCAGAAGGACTGTTCAGTGATAATAACACAACAGAGAGGCCTTAGAAAGAACAGAATTGGGATCCGCCACTGTAAACATTTTACACTCCAGCAGTAGTAATAGTGGAGGAAGTTGATGTTTAAGCTGTTGGATAAGATGCTGATTTATTCATTTAATTGGGTCATCTGGTACAAAGCCTCTAAGTAATACTATTTCTGCATTTTGACAATTGCTTTAGCTACTTCCTTGGTTATGTGTGTGCATGAACATCAGCTTGCTTGTGGTTAACATGTACCCAAGCTCTTATCTCAGTTAAGCTGTTCTTTCATCCACATTGAGAAATAGAAAGACTTGCAAACATTTCCTGTACATTGTTACTGAAAACATGAAAATATTGTTTTGAATATAAGTGCTACAAGTTATAAAACATAGAAGAACAAAATAAGGTTTTTATCATGTTATTTTGATCTTTGAAATGACCAGTGCTTTCATTTGAAGTTAGGTGAACTGGACTGATTACTGGAGCCTGGCCACAAAACAAGCAATAGGATGGTATAAAGTCATAGAATGGTCCATGACAGAAACAATTCATTCTGTCCATCTAAGCTGTAGCATTGCTGTACTTCACAACCGCAGGTAACGAGTTTGGTCAGAAAGGACCCAGGGTAAGAACCGTACAGCTGACGACAAATATATCCCGACCATCTTACCCAGAGATGGCCAGTGGCGACGAGCTTGAGGGGGGACCAGAGGGATCCCTGACACAGCATTTAGCTGACAAAATAAGAAATTGATAGGCAAAATGATAAAGAACAATTGGAACCCATTTGATTCACCCACCGATCAGAGAAAATGGCGGGATACTCTTAAAAAAAGACAAAGATGATAAAGCCTGGATCCTAATGTTAAGGCAACACGTAGAGTTAAGTAAGAAACTAAATAGAATGCTGGCCAACAAATCCCAAAATGAAGAGCTGGTACAAGCAAAAAATCTCATGTCAGTTTCACCAGCTTTAACACAGCCACCAGCAACTCCACAATATGCAGATAATGTAGATTGGAATGGGCTGGTGGAACAGACAGCAGGATATGAGGAACAACAGGAAGTTGGTTGGGAATCACCACCCCCATATCCTGTGGCCCCAAATAAGAAAGAGTATGTGCTCCCAATGCCTGGACAACCAGGCAGACCAGGCACAGCAGCAAGCTAATTTCTGAGCCTTTAGAGCAGAAATAGCACAAGTCTTAGGGCAAGCCCCAGTTAATTGGAATATAGTGACTGGAGTAAAACAAGAAAAGGGTGAGGGTGCCCATGAATATGCCAATCGGACATTTGAGGCATATTGTAACTACAGGGCTGTAGGTGCTGCGTCAAACCGAGGTGATGTACAGTTTATGCCATTGTACAAGGCTGGCCTTAGCATGACCCACCAGGCAATCTTAGACACTGGGCTAGTAGACAAGAACACATATGATGAGCTAGAAAGATGGGTCACCGGGGTAGATAACCACGTAAGGAAAACTAAGATAAAGGTGTCAGCAGTGGAGGTTACATACCCCACTGAAATGGTGGGCCATCGCGACAGACATCCCTCAACCTGAGGTGTGCTTTAATTGTAAAAACCCGAACATAAAATACTTACAGTTTTAGATGTAGTCAATAGATTTTGGTCGATACCACTGGACCAGGAATTCCAAGATAAATTCGCTTTCACAGTGGGAGGAAGACAGTATACATGGGCTAGGCTCCCACAGGGAATCCACAACAGCCCAAACATCTTCCATCGGTTCACGAGTGAGAAGCTGAGTCACTGCGACGTAGAGTCTTACAACAGTACAATCTTATAATATGTAGATGATATCCTAATAGCATCAGAATCAGAAAGGGGCCACATCGGAGCTCTCCTGATCGTCTTAAAGACACTGAGAAATGCTGGATTTAAGATAAACCCCTTTATGAGTTGATGACCGGGAGGGCTATGTGCTTGCCAGTGGGCATAGCCACCGGAAGCGAGGATAAGAGACCCATCAGAGATAAAATTAAAAACTATATTAAGCAATTGAATGGACAGCTAAAGGAAGTGAAGGACCAACAGGCTATCAGGGATTTAGAAGAGAGGACAAAAGGGGGACCCTGTCACCACTGGTTGAGGTCGGAGACATGGTGTTTGTTCAAATCCCCCTAGCCAACCAGGCTTTGCCCTGAAATGGACTGGACCGTACGAAATTATTTTGACCAGCAGTTCATGTGCCAGCGTCGATATAAAGGGAAAAGGTAGGTGGAAACACTGGTTGCAATTGATAAGGTATGATGTAAGTAAGAAAGACTGAATTACAGGGCAGTGGGGGGAAAACAGGCAATGAACAGTCCATACTCTGTTAGCCAAGTGGTTTAGGATTCATTCCCGATCTGGAGGACTGGCCATCTGAAAGACAAAGGGGGAATCCTCTACTATGGGGAGGTTCACCGTGGGCTGTGCACAAGGAGGGGTGAAAAGGAGAAAGCTGCCTCTTATATAGAACCTAACCCCTGGTGATCATCAGCAGTACGCTTCATTACAGTAATAACAATAACCAGGTAACTTCTACACCAAGATGGAAAGTAAACCGTGAAGCAACGGCCGGTATGGGCTTATACTACAAGAAGGTCAGCGACGGATATTGCGTGAAAGGAGGTGTGAATGTCACAACGGAAAGGTCAATGCTCTTCAAGTGTGGCACTGGGCTTATGCAACTATCCGTTGGAATGAGTGATGGAGAGAGCCTTGGGCAGAGCTCGGAAATGGGAATGGAACTCTGATGGAAAAATGAGGGCCCAATATGCATCCAGATCAGCGATGGTTCGGACGGACCCTGGACATGTTTGAAGGGGGCACAGGTCCAGATACAACGTGTGAGAGATTTTTTGCAATTTACCTTCACACCCTGGGACAACAACAACTGGGTTCACTGTCCTGGGGAGGAGGGCTTGGGAATGACAGGTACCTGGCATTGGATCTTGAGGCCCAAATACTCAGAGTTGACTACAACGGTGGACCCCAGACTGACACCACCCTCCTATCACAGGACACAATGACACCACAGAGACTACCTTGCCCAGACACGACCCCTGGGCCACAGAATGGACTGGTACTGTATACGGACGGTGAACTCTTGTATGATAATGTTAAACATGAAATTGTACCGGTAATTGTGAACCTGGCAGGTATACAACTGCCTGAGTATTGCAGTAACCAAACGCCCCTACGAAAACTGTACAAATTACTGAGTAAGGCTGTGATTAATCAGGTGGCCAATGCCATGGGCGCCACTAGATTCAGGAGACATGCTGCTTTCCACCGCCAGAACAGAAGGTTAGTTAACCATGTACTGACAGGGATGAACACAGGGACTTCCCTGGTAAACTCTCTCGACATTCAAGGAATCAACTCTGAGGTCACGAATCATGAGGCAGCTGCTCATAAGAGCAGCGAGGGGCGGTGAAATGGCAGCAGCCCTAGGGAGCAAGAGTGTGGCATCTGTATTGGAAAGCGTACACGTTATAGAGACCCATGCCAAAGCCACCAGCCAATTAATAGAAAGGGAACAACAACAAGAGGACAGCACCCAAAAAAACCAGCTGTGCCATGCTTACAGCCAGTGGATGATCGGGCAATTAAGACACAATCTGGCCTAGATCCAAAGGGGGGAGGTACCGAGCTGGATCAACTGTGCTTGGTTGTGGGGGATGGCCAAGAACCTAGGCGTCATCGGCGCCTGTACATTGAAAGGAATGACCAGGGTGAATGCAGTGATTCAGAAGTGCACCACAAACCAAATGAACGTGATAAGCATGGTATTGGCAATCCCCTCAGACACAGCAGACACAGACCCGTACCCTCAGTACAAAGTGGAGAACATTGGGTTAATCCGGGACAATGACTCCCTCCGGTACTAGCCCATAGACATGTATGCCATACACAAGAATAAGGGCATACACAGGGTATCACTGAGCGGGTGCAGGAGGAAAGGTAGCCTCACGATTTGCCTCCACCCAGTCGGAACTGGGGTGGGTGAGGGGGTGCTGGACAACTGTGGCTACAACTGAATGGAGGGTTGTATGTTAGAAATTACCCACAGAGAAAACCATCACACCCGCTCAGGATACAAGAGAAAGGGGGAAATACCGTGTGACAACTACTGAGCAGTCATACATGTATGGGAGCCTACATTGCAACATCACCACCCCCAAGTTCTGCTTTAAACCCCGGCTCCCAGGTACTATCGGACACAGGCGAATGGTGTACATCCAACAAAGGGGTTAGATCTCAGTCAACACCTCCGACACACTCCACCATACCCTGGAACAGTATGAGGAACCTGAGCAGGCCTCAATTTCCCACCTTCCCGAAAGTCTGACAAAGATTAAAGGGGACATACAAAAGGTGAGGAATCAGCATTAAGTGTTACAGGCGGTGTTTAAAAGGCTAATCAATGATACAGAAAAGCAATTGAGAAATCCGACATGGTGGGAGCAAGTGTGGGACTGGGGGCTGAATATAGATATACACCCCTGGATAAGAATAATTTCTCATATACTTGTCGCAGTGCAGCTAGTGCTAGCATTGGCGTGGGGAATTACAGCATGTCGCACCTATAAGAAGGAAGCCCTTAAGACACAGGACAAAAATAATGTTAAAGGATCAACAGAGGCTGCTGGGACAGGACACAATATTAATGTACTGGTGTCCCAGCCTCCCATCCGGGTGACTGCGTACTACCAGAAAGGCAGGAGTCTCGGACATTAGGAAGCTTAAAAACTTGGGGAGAGATCCGGGTGATGCCATGGCCCATAGGACTTGCTCAGATCGGTACCACTGGAGCCATGACAGAACCATCGGGCGCAGATTAATTGGCTAGTTTAAGCTAACAGTTACGCACCCAAAAGGGGGGACTGAAGATGCAGAAAATTTGGATTTATTTTAATGTGCCAGCCAGGACCAGCATCTAAGGTGCCAAAGCATACACAGACAATCACAGCCTTACATGAAAGCTAAAAACTTGCACAAAGGGCTCAGCTGTAAATTTGCAATTAGGAAATGGGAGACACACAAGGGCAGGGACATGGGATAACTCAGTCAGGAAATGGGGAAGGCCATTTCGCACTGTCTGATAGCCATCTTCAAAAGGACAAAGCTTTGTCTCTACACTGCAATTACTGTACAAAAACACAATTATCAGCCCAGCGGGGGGTGGGGGGGGGGGGGGTCATTGTACTGTGGCCTTTGTCTAACTAACACCATTAAGTTGTAACTGGTAATAAAAGATATATAAACTGTGCTCATTTGAACCTCGGTGTAGAAGTGCCTGGATTGCCCAGCGTTTGCTCCCCGCATGCATAATAAAGGAACCACTTGAATATTGCATCTGGACTCCGAGTGTTGAAATTTTGTACCAGAGTATTCCTTGGACATTTCAGTTTCAAAATCTTTCCTTGTGTCCATGCACAATTACCTGTCCCTACCTCTCCAATGTACTCCAGTTCGGTTCCTCTCCGGTGTGCTATGTCCTTACCTTCTGCCTACCTTCTATGACCAGAGACAGCGTAAAACCATCTCTCCCTAAGGCTGCTCACCTGCAATATTGTAGGAAGACACGTGGCGTTTCACTGTAACAGTCTTTGCACTTGAATTTACCACACATCTGATTAGCCAGAGTTTCGTTCTTTGCCATTATCTCTGAACAGACGAGGTGGTCACCATCCAAAAAGAATATGACCATCCATATTGATGGTGGAGTCAGTTTATTAACCAGCAGGACTATGCAACAACAACAGCAATGCCATTGACGTGAATACACCCATAGACTGATGTAAAAACAGTATAAGGGAAGGGCCACTTAAGAATAGCCAGGTGTAGCAACTGTTCCACTCTTCAATACACGGACATGGGGTTTCTTTTTGAAGAGTACTTCTAATACATATATTAAAAAATCTCTGCAAGACTCTTCATGACTCCCGATGCGCCTGGGTTATGGAAACCACCATAACTCAGTTGGGTTTAGAATAGTTATGGAAATGGATAAGGTTGGGCCAGGAATAAATGCTCTAAACTGGGGAAAGGGTAATTTTACTAAGAAGAGATACCATTTGGTCCAAGTGGACTGGGAGCAGCTATTTGCAGGTAATACTGTGTCAGAGCAGTGGGAGGCATTCAAGGAGGTAATTGCATGAGTACAGGGCAAATATATTCCCATAAAGAAAATTGTGGGGATGGGGGGGTTCGGGCACCAAGTCTGGAGGACCCTGGATGTCAAGGGACATGAAGGTTAGGGCTAAGAAAAAAAGAGAAGTTTATGGCAGATACCAAGGGCTCAATACGGCAGGGTGCCTAGAGGAATATAAAAAGTGCAGGGGGGAACTTAAAGAGGAAATTAGGAAAGCTCAGACAGTGCATGAGAAAGCATTTGTGGGTAGAATAAAGGAAAGCCCAAATGGGTTTTTAAAATATATACAATGCAAGGGAATAACTAGAGAAAGAGTAGGGCCAATTAGACAACACAGAGGTAATGTGTGTGTGGACTCGGAAGACGTGGGTACAGTCCTCAATGAATACTTTATGTTGGTCTTCACAATGGAAAAGGATGACGCAGGTATAGACATCAGGGTGGAGGACTGTGAAATATTAGACAAAATTAACATAGAGAGAGAGGGGGTACTAGTGGGTTTAGTAGGCTTAAAAGTGGATAAATCCGCAGGCCCGGATGAGATGTATCCCAGGCTGCTGAGGGAGGAAAGGGAAGAGATGTCAGGGGCCCTGGCAGTAATTTTCAAATTCTCTCTGGTGAGGTGCCAGAGGACTGGAGGACTGCTAAAGTTTTCCCATTATTAACAAAGGGAGGAAGGGATAGACCAGGAAATTACAGGCTAGTCAGTCTAAACTTGGTGGTGGGGAAGTTACTAGAAAGAATTCTGATGGACATAATATATCTGCACATGGAGAGACACAGATTAATCAGGGATAGTCAGTATGGATTTGTTAAGGGGAGGCCGTATTTGGCAAATTTGATCGAATTTTTTGATGAGGTAACCAGGAGTGTTGATGAGGGTAATATATTTGATTTGGTCAAATGGACTTTAGCAAGGCTTTTGACAAGGTCCCTCAGGGCAGACCGGTCAAGAAAGAAAGAGCCCATGGGATCCAAGGCTAGGTGGCACGTTGGATGCAAAATTGGCTGAGGAGCAGGAAGCAGAGGGTGATGGCCGAGGGATGTTTCTGTGACTGCAAGTCTGTTTCAAGTGGGGTTCCACAGGGCTTGGTGCTGGGGCCCTTGCTGTTTGTGGTGTACATAAATGATTTGGATTTAAATGTAGGAGGCACAATCAAGAAGTTTGCGAATGACACGAAAATTGGTAGGGTGGTAAATAGTGAGGAGGATAGCTGCAAACTGCAGGAGGGTATCAATGGACTGGTCCGGTGGGCAGAGCAATGGCAAATTGAATTCAACCCAGAAAAGTGTGAGGTAATTCACTTGGGGAGGGCTAACAAGGCAAGGGATTACACTATGAATGGTAGGACACTGGAAAATACTGAAGATCAGAGGGACGTTGGTGTGCATATCCACAGATCCCTGAAGGTAGCAGGGCAGGTAGATAAGGTAGTTAAGAAGGCATATGGGATACTTGTGTTTATTAGCCAAGGCATAGAATACAAGAGCAGAGATGTTATAGCTGGAACTGTATAAAATGCTGGTTAGGCCACAACTGGAGTACAGCGTGCATTTCTGGTCATCACATTATAGGAAGGATGTGACTGCACTTGAGAGGGTGCGGAAGAGATTTACCAGGATGCTGCCTGGGCTGGAGGGCCTGAGCTACGAGGAAAGATTGGATAGACCAATGTTGTATTCTTTGGAGTAGCGAAGGTTGAGAGGGAACCAGACAGAGGTGTATAAGATTATAAGGGGCATAGATAGGGTGGCTAGGAAGGCACTTTCTCCATTAGTAGAGGGGGTCAATAACCAGGGGGCATAGATTTATGGTAAGACGGGAGTTGAGGAGAAACTTTTTCATCCAGGGCGTGGTGGGAGTGTGGAACTCACTGCCTGAAAGGGTGGTTGAGTTAGAAACTTTCATAGCATTTAAGAAGTATTTAAATATTCACTTGCATTTCCATAGCCTCCAGGGCTATGGGCCAAGTGCTAGAAATGGGATTAGTGCAGTCAGATCTTTGTTGACTGGCATGGATACGATGGGGCAAAACGGCCTTATTCTGTGCTGTAAATGTCTATGAGTTATATAAAAATCAACTAAAAGGTAATTCAGCTAAATAACTACCCATTTCACTGCAGTAATATGGTCATGGTATAGGGGGAAACATACTGGCATGGATAGAAGATTGGCTGGCTAACAGGAGGCAGAGAGCAAGCATAAATGGAACTTTTTCTGGTTGGCAAGATGGAACAAGTGGTGTGCAAAAGAGATCAGTGCTGGGACCTCAACTGTTTACAGTTTATATAAATAACTTGGATGAAGGGATTGAAGGGATGGCTGCCAAGCTTGCTGATGACACACAGATAGGTAGGAAAGTAAATGTGAAGAGGGCATAAGGAGGCTACAAAAAGATATAGATAGGTTAACTGAATGGGCAAAGATCTAGCAAATGGAGTATAATGTAGGGAGGTGTGAAATTGTCAATTTTGGCAAGAAGAATAAAAGAGAAGCATATTATCTAAATGCTGAGAGATTGTAGAGCTCTGAGGTGTAGAGGGATATGTGTGTCCTGGTGCTTGAATCACAAAAAGCTAGTATGCATGTACAGCAAGTAATTAGGAAAGCTAATAGAATGTTATCATTTACTGCGAGTGGAATTGAATACAAAAGTAGGGAGGTCATGCTTCCGTTGTACAGGACACTAGTGAGACGACATATGGAGTACTGTTTATAGTACTGGTCATCTTATTAAAAGAAGGATGTAAATGTGTTGGAAGCAGTTCAGAGGCCACTTACCAGACATTTACCAGGAATGGGCGGGTTATCTTATGAGGAAAGGTTGGACAGGCTAGGCTTGTATCTGCTGGAATTTAGAAGAGTAAGAGGCATATAAGATCCTGAGGGGTCTTGACAGGGTGGGTGTGGAGAAGATGTTTCCTCTTGTGGGGGAGTCTAGAACTAGGGGCCAATATTTAAAAATAAGTGGTCGCTCATTTAAAACAGAGATGAGGCGAATTCTTCTTCACTCAGAGGGTCATGAGCCTTTGGAACTCCCTTCCTGAAAAGGTGGTGGAAGCAGAGTCTTTGAATATTTTTAAGGAAGGGTTGGTTACATTCTTGGCAAGCAATGGTTATCGGTTAGGTTATTGGGGGTAGGCAGGATGTAGATTTCAGGTTACTATCAGATTTGCCATGATCTTATTAGATGGCAGAGGAGGCTCGAGGGGCTGAAAGGCCTATTCCTGCTCCTTGTTTGTATGATTGTAGAAGGCAATAATCCTTCAGGGCGAGATTTACGACTGGTGGGAATCTGCTTTTCCAAGGACAAGCTTGCTTGGGTGGCTTTTAAAACTACAGCTGAAACCAAAGTCTCAGCTTTGCAGTTTGAATTCGATTGAGTGCAAGGACTGCTCATTTGAGTGAACAGAGGAACCCTTCTCATGAGGAGAACTCTACTCTAATTCAGAGGTTCTTTTGAAGGATTATTTTAGGGATAAATAGGAGCTCAGGAGAGATTTGACAAAGATGCTATGGACAAAAGACAAAGGGAGTGGTAATGATATTGTTAATGAGTAAGGCAGGTGCTAAAAGTTGCAGAAAAAGCAGAAAGCAGAATGTGTAAATAGCAGAACAAGGGTCATTGCTCTCTGAAAACAAAAGATAAGAACAAGTTACAGACTGGCCTTGTTGGGGGGAGTGGTTTGGGAAAATATCAACATGGAGCTCAGAGTTCATGGTCTGAATTTGTTGAACTCATTGTTAAGTGTAGGAGGCTGTAAAAGGCCTAATCAGAAGATGAGGTGCTGTTTCTCTAGTTTGCTTTGGGGACTGGAGGAACAACACCTCATCTTCTGATTGGGCCTTTTACAGCCTTCTGGACTTAACATTGAGCTAAATAACTTCAGACCACGAACTCTATTCTCCATTTTGATATTCTTTTACCAACACTCTCCCCACACAGGGCCAGTCTGTAACGTGTTCTTATGATTTGGTTGCAGAGAGACATGACCCTTGTTCTGCTATTAACACATTCTGCTATCTTACCTTCATCTCACTATTACCACCTTAATCTTCAACACTACAATTACCACTCTATTTGTCTTGTGTCCATGACATCTTTGTCAAATCTCTCCTGAGCCCCAAACAACCCCTGATCTTCTACTTTGCTCCACATGCTTCACTTCCTCTCTTCAACAATACACAGCAATACACAGGGAGACACAGCAAAAATTCATCCCTAGGATGACAAGGAAGGATGAGGCAACCATGGCTGACAAGTGAAGTTAGAGACAGCATAAAAGCTAAAGATAAAGCATACAATGCAGCGAAGAGCAGTGGGAAACCAGGGAATTGGGAAGCCTACAAAGACCAACAGAGGACAACTAAAAAAGAAATTAGGAGGGAGAAGATTAAATATGAGAGTAAACTAGCCAGTAATATAAAAGAAGATTGTAAGAGTGTTTTTAGATATATAAAGGGTAAGAGAGAGGCAAAAGTGGACATTGGGCCGCTGGAAAATGATGCTGGAGAGGTGGTAGTGGGGAACAAAGAAATGGCAGAGGAACTGAATAGGTACTTTGCATCAGTCTTCACAGTGGAAGACACGAGTAACATCCCCAAAGTTCAAGAGATTCGGGGGGTAGAGGTTAGTATGGTGGCCATTACCAAGGAGTAGATGCTAGGAAAACTGAAAGGTCTGAAGGTGGATAAATCACCTGGACCAGATGGATTATGCCCCAGAGTTCTGAAGGAGATAGCTGAAGAGATAGTGGAGGCGTTAGTGATGATCTTTCAGGAATCACTGGAGTCAGGGAGGGTCCCAGAGGACTGGAAAATTGCTAACGTAACCCCCTTGTTTAAGAAGGGAGTGAGGCAAATGACGGGAAATTACAGGCCGATTAGCCTGACCTCGGTTGTTGGTAAGATTTTAGAGTCCGTTATTAAGGATGAGATTTCAGAATACTTGGAAGTGCATGGTAAAATCGGGCAAAGTCAGCATGGTTTCATCAAGGAGAGGTCATGCTTGACAAATCTGTTAGAATCCTTTGAGACGGTAATGAGTAGGTTAGACAAAGGAGAGCCAATGGACTTTATCTACTTGGACTTCCAGAAGGCCTTTGACAAGGTGCCGCACAGGAGGCTGCTCAGTAAGACAAGAGCCCATGGTGTTAGAGGCAAGGTAATAGCATGGATAGAAGATTGGCTGTCTGGCAGGAGGCAGAGAGTGGGGATAAGGGGGTCCTTCTCAAGATGGCGGCTGCTGACTAGTGGAATTCCGCAGGGGTCAGTGTTGGGACCACAACTTTTCACTTTATACATTAATGATCTAGATGAAGGAACTGAGGGCATCCTGGCTAAGTTTGCAGATGATACAAAGATAGGTGGAGGGACAGGTAGTATTGAGGAGGTGGGGAAGCTGCAGAAGGATTTGGACAGGTTAGGAGAATGGGCAAAGAAGTGGCAGATGGAATACAATGTGGGGAAGTGTGAGGTCATGCACTTTGGTAGGAAGAATAGAGGCATAGACTATTTTCTAAATGGGGAGAGAATTCAGAAATCTGGAGTGCAAAGGGACTTGGGAGTCCTAGTCCAGGATTCTCCTAAGGTTAACTTGCAGGTTGAGTCAGTAGTTAGGAAGGCAAATGCAATGTTGGTATTTATTTCGAAAGGACTAGAATATAAAAGCAGGGATGTGCTGTTAAGGCTTTACAAGGCTCTGGTCAGACCGCATTTAGAATATTGTGAGCAATTTTGGGCCCTGTATCTCAGGAAGGATGTGCTGGTCCTGGAGAGGGTCCAGAGGAGGTTCACGAGAATGATCCCAGGAATGAAAGGCTTAACATATGAGGAACATTTGAGGACTCTGGGTCTATACTTGATGGAGTTTAGAAGGATGAGGGAGGATCTGATTGTAACTTACAGAATACTGAAGGCCTGGATAGAGTGGACGTGGGGAAGATGTTTCCATTAGGAGAGACTAGGACCTGAGGGCACAGCCTCAGAGTAAAGGGAAGACCAATTAGAACAGAGATGAGGAGAAACTTCTTTAGCCAGAGATTGGTGAATCTCTGCAATTCATTGCCACAGAAGGCTGTGGAGGCCAGGTCATTGAGTGTATTTAAGACCGAGATAGATAAGTTCTTGATTGGTAAGGGGATCAAAGGTTACGGGGAGAAAGCAGGAGAATGGGGTTGAGAAACTTATCAGCCATGATTGAATAGTGGAGCAGACTCGATGGGCTGAATGGCCTCATTTCTGCTCCTATGTTTTATGGTCTTATGGTAATATAACATTCATTACCTTTCTACCTCTCTTCAACTGTGAAGAAGGGTCACAGTCTCAGAATAGGGGGTCAGCCATTTAGCATTGTGAGGAGGAGAAATTTCTTCATTCAAAGTGTTGTGGAATTCTCTACCCCAAAGAGCTATGGATGCTCAGGCATTAAGTATATTCAAGACAGATGTCAATAGATTTTGGGATATTGAGGGATATTAGGGATATGTTGGAAGGTAGAGTTTGAGATGTATATGATCTTATTGAATAAGGCAGCAGATTCCAGGGGTCAAATCACCTATCATAACTCCCACTTCTTATGTTCTAAGTGGCCGCAGGGTCCTGTGCCGTCCGCTTTGAGAATTGTGGTTGCCGAACACAACACGGGGAAGTATTCCAGGAAGTTCCCATATGAGTATAGTTTGCTGCTCATAGCCCTCGCCCCTCCCCCGTGTACATTTTAGTTTCTTTGCTGCCTGTGTTCCATCTTCCTTTAATTCTGCAAAAAAAAAGGCTATTATCTTCAGGGCCGGGAGTCAGTGGTGTACTCAGACGCCAACCGGCGCCTTCCCCACAGCTAAACACCAGTTCGGCAATAGCACAAATTTTTATCAACTCCTCTCAATACCCAGTGCTTCCGAAGTTCAACATGAGCCAATAGAGACTAAGAAGCAAATTAGTTGCATGTTGCACAACCACCTCTTTAAATAGGCAGTTGGGCCTTTCGCTGGCTACTCAATGTAACTCTTATAGAAGCTAAACGGGTGATTCGGAAGTCGCCGCAGAAGAAGACTTTAATCTGTCGAAATTGATTTTGAAATTAACCTGTTCGCCAACATTCCCACACAATGATTACAGATATAAAAACCAGCCACTTGAGCAGTAAAGCTCTTTGAGCCTGACGTGATGGCTACTCAATGTAACTCTTTCGAGTACAAACCCGTTTCCATCTGTTTCAGATGAAGTTACATTGTTTCATAGTTTGCCATTGTGAAATTTGAACTCTTGATAATCTTTTAAATGAAAACCAAATCAACAAAATTGAGATAAATCAGGCACAGCCCCTAATTCAGGTCAGCTGTAAAACCAAGAACAAAGTTTAAAGGAAACTTACAAACTTTAAATCAAAATGTGATTAAAGGGGTCAACAAAACACCCCAGTCCCCGCGGTGCCCACTGAGCACGGAAGGCCTCGAGAGTGTCAGCAGACACCACGTGCTCCCTCTCCAGGGACATCCCGGCAGCGAATGTAGCCGCGGAACAGGGACAAACAATCGGGCGGGACTCCCCCGTCGATTGCCCGCTGCCTGGACCTGTTAATGGCCAACTTGGCCAGGCCCAGGAGCAGGTTCACGAGGAGGTCCTCCTCCTTCCTGACCCCCTTCCGCACCGGGTGCCCATAGATCAGGAGCGTGGGGCTGAAGTGCAAACAAAACATCGATAAAAGGTTTTTCAAGTAACTAAAAAGGGAGTGCAGCCTACAACACCCTATGTATACATGGTCCACGGACTCCACAAGACCGCAAAAAGGGCACGTGTCCTGAGAGTCCGTGAACCTATGCATCCTCTTATTATAGGGGACCGCTGCATGCAACACCCTCCAACCCAGGTCCCCGATAGAAAGGGGGAGGACACCTCCGTAGAGGGCCTCCCATCGGGGGCCTCCGCCGCCGGACGGCAACAAGGCACGCCAGAGCGTGTCCGGGCGACGGACAAGGGCGAGAAAATGGAAGGTGTGCAGCAGCAGTCCGTACAAAAAGCCCCTCTTTGCCATGCCAAAAGGCACGGAGGGCATGTCCCCGAGGCGGCTCATATTGCGGGGCACCAGCACCCGAGGGAGGGTTCGGGGCTTGGGGCCAATGTGGAATTCTGTCCGAACAGGGGAACGTTCAGACGGAAGACCACCGCGCACCTGGGCCACCTCAAGACCCAAAATAACGTCGGGTCCGAGCACGACCGTTCTCAGGTCTTGGATGGCATCGGCTGCGACCTGGACACTCACAGACGCGCGTCGCGCCAACTCCTGCGGGAGCATCCAGCCCAGTCCTCCGCCACCCAGCACGTCCCCGATCCTGGTCACCCCTGCGGCCACAGCCCTCCTCTCCGCCAACCACTGAAAAGGACGGAGGGGCGGATTCCTGAGCAGCGGCTCTCTGACGATAGCCGCTACTCCTGACGGGGGAGAGCTGCGTCGCGAGGCGACCACCTTCCAGACTTTGATCAGGTCCTGGTAAAAGACGGGCAATGCCTGCAAGGAGCCACCGAGGCCCAGCTGTTCTATAAACAGGAGCTGCACGTCATAATTCAGGCCGTGCACCTGACGGAAGAAATATGTCGTCAGGGCACACCATCTAGGAGGAGGCGCGACGTAGAGGTATCGCTGCAGGGTATGAAGGCGGAAAGTCGCCACCTGTGTGCGTAGGCACACTAGCGCCTGACCACCCTCCCTAAGCAGGAGACTCAGAACCTCGGCAGCGACCCAGTGCAATCTTTTGTCCCAGAAGAAGTCGACTAACAATCTCTGGATTCTTGTGACAAAGTCCGGGGGAGGGGTCAAAGTGACCAGCCGATACTACAACATGGCGGCGATCAGCTGGTTTATGACCAGAACTCGACCTCGGTAAGATAGCACTCGGAGCAGTCCTGTCCAGCGCCGCAGGCGAGCGGTGACTTTCGTCTCCAGTTCCTGCCAGTTCGCCGGCCAGGATTCCTCAGCGGGGCAGAGATGGACCCCCAGGTAGAGGAGGCTGGTCCTGCTCCAGGTGAAAGGCCTGAGCTCCTCAGGTAGGGGATCCATCTGCCACTGACCGACCAGGAGTCCAGAACATTTACCCCAGTTGATCCTGGCAGAAGAAGCGGCAGAGTAGACCTCCTGGCACTCGCGCATCCTCCGCAGGTCAGCCGGGTCACTAAACATAAGGAGCACGTCATCGGCGTAAGCCGAAAGGACCACCCCGATGCCCGGCCCACGCAGAACCAATCCCGACAACCTCCTCCACAAGAGGCGCAGGAAAGGCTCCACGCAAATAGAATACAACTGGCCAGACAGGGGGCAGCCCTGACGTACCCCTCTCCCAAAGCGAAGGGGCGCCATCAGGGACCCGTTAACCTTCACTAGACACTCCGCGGCGGTGTACAGAAGTCGGATCCGGGCGACAAAATGCGTCTTGAACCCGAAAGCTCGCAGAGTTCCGAGTAAGTATTCGTGATCCACCCTGTCGAGCGCCTTCTCCTGATCGAGAGACAGGAAGGCGCTCGACAGACCAGCCCTCTGGGAATGGTGGATGATGTCCCGGACCAGATGGATGTTATCATAAATGGTTCGGTCCGGGACGGTGTAGGACTGGTCAGGGTGGATCATGTGGTCCAGCACGGTGCCGAGCCGAGAAGACATGGCTCGGGCGAAGATTTTGTAGTCCGTGCTGAGGAGGGAGACCGGGCGCCAGTTTTTAAGAAGGCGGAGATCCCCCTTCTTCGGCAGCAGGGCAATCACGGCCCTGCGCCACGAAAGGGGCATCTCCCCGGTAGCAATGCTCTCCCCCAGGCCCCCCGCGAAGTCGCTCCCCAAGACGTCCCAGAACGCCCTGAAGAACTCCACGGTCAGCCCGTCTAGTCCCGGGGTTTTGCCCCTAGAAAGACCGTCGAGTGCGCCGGTCAGCTCCCCCAGACTTATAGGGGAGTCGAGCTTTCCGGCGCACTCTGGGCCGACCTGCGGCAGGTCCTCCCAAAAAACTCTGCAAGCTTCCTCACTGGATGGATCCGGAGAGAACAGGGCAGTGTAGTAATCTCGGGCAATGGCCCTGATGCCCTCCGGATCCGAGACAAGGGATCCGTCGTCGGCCAGCAGCGTAAAGAGCTGCTTACGGACCCCGTGCCTTTTTTCCAGCGAGTTAAAAATATGTTTCCATCTTTTTTTTTCAGATGAAGTTACATTGTTTCATAGTTTACCAGTGTGAGATTTGAACTCTTAATCTTGGGGTTACAAACCCAGTACCATGACCACTTGGCTATTTAGGTCAATGTATAAGTGTGAGTTAAGAGAGGCTGTTAATTAAAGCAAAGAATTCAATCATGGCCAGAGAGACAGTGAATCAGCGATTAATGTTGACTGACCACATTATCCCGTCCACTCTGCCTGTTGTGGGCGCAATCAGGTCATGTCCTTAGCAAGGCGGCATTTGGCGCACACCACGGCGGCAGTGGAACCATAAAATACCAGTTCTGGCAGCATCTGTGGAGAGGAACACAGTTAACATTTCGAGTCCATATGTCTCTTCAACAGAACTAAGGAAAAATAGAAAAAGGGTGAAATATAAGCTGGTTTGGGGGGTGGGGGCAGACAAAAAGAGCTGGATAGAGGGCCAGTGATAGGTGGAGATAACCAAAAGATGTCACAGACAAAAGGACAAAGAGGTGTTGAAAGTGGTGATATTATCTAAAGGAATATGCTAATTAAGGGTAGAAATCAGGACTAGTGGGGATGGGGTGGGGTGAAGGAATCGAAAAAGGCTAAAAGGCAGAGATAAAACAATGGATGGAAATACATTTAAAATTAATGGAAAAAGGTGGGAAAAGAAAAATCTATATAAATTATTTGGAAAAACAAAAAGGAGGGGGAAAATCGGAAAGGGGGTGGGGATGGAGGACAGAGTTCATTATCTAAAGTTGTTGAACTCAATATTCAGTCTGGAAGGCTGTAAAGTGCCTTGTCGGAAGATGAGGTGCAGTTCCTCCAGTTTGCGTTGAGCTTCACCGGAGCAATGCAGCAGGCCAAGGACGGACATGTGGGCATGACAGCAGGGTGGAGTGTGAAATGGCAAGCGACGGGGAGGTTTTTCCAGGTATTTTTGCATCCGCAGTTTTTTGCTTTTATAAAACACCAGTGTTTTTGCCTCGGTTTTCGCATCTACTTTCTCAGCGCCTTTGTTTTTAAATTCTTGTTTACCCTTCTGCTTTATTGACACGTTTAAATAAACAAGTGAAAGTATTGATTTTAGAACAGATGAAATCTCAAACCTATATCTCTAGTTTCAGCTTTAAAGGGAATTGGAACATTGCGCTGGCAGAAGTGTCGTTATGTTAAATGACTAACACGCACAAGTGAAGCTTGAAAATTACTACAGGGGCTGAGGTAACAAACTGCTGACGATAGATTAACAGCGGTAAGCAACTATATGTGGACTGTATAGTTAAGCATGTTGCTATCATTGTGCTCTTGGTACGTGAACTTAACTTAGCATTACACCGTTGCACTACCACCCATCCTTTCAAATTCCTGTTTCATATTACCTAGTCTCCTGTTTACATGTCAGCCATTGCTCTGCGAGCAGCACATTCACCTGAATTAGAAGGCCATTGAATCAGTCTCATTCCAGAGACTGAAACGCATCTAGGCTGATATTCTGTATTACCACAGCCTTTTAGCCTCTCAATGGATAAAGAAGTTCCCAAGCATAAGTTGGAACAAAGAGCAAAGGAGTTTTCCCAGTGACTTGGCCAACATTCATCTCTCGACCACTGTCACCAAAGTTGATTTCCTGCTCACTACCCAACTGTGCAAGTTGGTCATCACTTTCCCTATGTTACAACGGCGACTTACACCTCTTTACAGCACCTTCCAAACCCGTGACCTCTACCATCTAGAAGGACAAGGGCAGCAGATAGATGGGAACACCACCACCTGCAAGTTCCCCTCCAAGCCATCCACCATCCTGATTTGGAAATATATTGCCGTTCCTTCACTGTCGCTGGGTCAAAATCTTAGAACTCCCTCCCTAACAGCACTGTGGGTGTACCTACAACAGGTGGACTGCAGCAGTTCAAGAAGGTGGCTCACCACCACCTTCTCAAGGGCAATTAGGGATGGACAATAGATGCTGGGCTTGTCAGCGATGTCCACATCCCATGAAAGAATGAATAAAAAAAATTCTAATCAGCTGTAAAGTGATTTGGGGCATTCTCACATGTGAACTTTGCTACCTGAATGCAAGTTAATTGTTATTTTATCCCCTCGTCTCTTAAAGGTACAATGGAATCTGGCCTGCCCGGTGCCTCAATCACTTGTCCGTATGCAATGAGTACATCAAGATCTTCGTCACAGCTGAACTCAAACTTGCCTATACCAAATTTCCATTCTCTTGCTTTGCAATGGAGTAACTGAGCACAGGGAAACTCCGTAGTAACCCTAACGATAACATCCCGAGGCCAAATGTTGTGTCATGGCCTGCCTGAGATTAGCGAGCTCAGCACAGCCCAGCATTTGTATGTTGTGGGTTGGGGTGGGGGTTTGTGCTTTGGATGCTTCAATACCAGACTGGGCGGGGCATTTCCCCAATTGATTTTCAGAAGGGAGTTGTCTTTTTGCACTAACTGTGCATAGTCCCCTTGTCTAGTGTCATGTGGCCGTCTTGGTGCTACGTAGACTGTGAAAGAGGAACAGAACTGGCAGTGTTTTCAGCCATCTGTTTGACAGCTTTTAAAATGGAGATAGCTCCTGCTGAAGGCCTTACACTGAGAATGACTATTTCTGGGATCTCTTTTCAGAGATCAGTCCAAACTGTCAAGTTTTTATTTTCAGCTTCGTAACAGTTTGCTCCATCTGTTTTCATCCTTTCTTCCTCAATGAGATTAGTTAAACATGCCTGACAGCATCTGTGGAGAGAGAGAGACAGAGAAAACGTTTTGAGTCCATATGACTCTTCATTAAATCGGATGGTCATATGGACTCAAAATATTATCTCTGTCTCTCTCTCTCTCTCTCTCCACAGACGCTGTCAGGCCTGCTGAGATTTTCCAGCATTTTTTGTTTTCATTTCAGATTTCCAGCATCCATGGTATTTTGCCTTTATATTAGATTAGATGGATTTATACGAAAATTGACAGCAGATTCGTACTGAATTCACATCCTGCCACCTGCAATGGTGGGATTCGAACCAAGGTCCCTGGAGCGTTACCCGGGCTCCCTGGATTATCAGTCCAGTGACAATACCACTACGCACTGCCTCCCTAGTTCAAATACTGAAGCAGTCCATGTCCATATGCAGCATGAACTGGATAATACTCCTGCTTGGGCTGATTGTGGCAAGTAATACAATTGCCAGGCAATGACCATCTCCAACAGGAAAGAATCTAGCCATCTTTCCTTGAAATTCAATGCCATTACCATTGTTCAATCCCCCACCATCAACATCCTGGGGGTTACCGTTGACCAGAAACTGAGCTGGACAAGTCCCATAAAGGCTGTGGCTGCAAAAGCACATCAGAGGCTTGGAATTCTGTGGCGAGTAACTCCCTTCTGACTCCTCAAAGCCTGTCCTCCATCTGCAAGTCACAAGTCAGTAGTATTATGGAAGACTTTCCTCTTCCTGGATGTGTGCAGCTCCAACAACACTCAGGAAGCTCAACATGATCCACAAAGCAACCCGTTTGATTAGCACCCCAAACACCACCTTCACATTCACTCCCACCCCCAACACACAGTGGCAGCAATGTTTACCATCTACAAGATTCACTGTAGCAACTCACCAAGGCTCCTTCGAAGCACCTTCTGAACCCATGGCCTCTACCATCTAGAAGGACAACATGAAGAAGGTGCCCCTTCAAATCCAGCAACTACCACATAGGCCAGTTGAAGAGGAGAAGTCACAATCCCTGATCACACAGCGACCACAGAGACTCAGGCTTCCTTTAACTGGTTTTATTCAAGCATATGCAAAGGAGCCACAATCATTCTTAAGAATAAAGACCCAGCTCCCAGACTGATTACATTTCATTACTTTTGTACTTTTTCTTATCATAATACATTTGAGTACATTTGAATACATCCAATTGGTAACTGACACACAGGTCCCATATTAACACTATCCTATTGAGTAAGTAAACATGTTATTTTGCTAAGCAATTACTCTAAAGGGTGCATACATAATTATATTATCCAATCAAAATTAAAACACGTACGCAAAGACCTTGGTTCTCACAACTCAAGACTGTTTGTGTTTCATCAAAGCCCCCTCTTTGTCCATTGGATGTCTTCCCATATCTAAGCTAAAACCACCTGCCCCTTCCCTATGTGAGATGTGAGTACACTTAATCTGATTTAAGTCCTGCTTGTGTCTTCCAGTTTGACTCTCAAGACTGTGCAATGTTCATCTGGTAATCTTCACCTCGTAATATGTTTATGGAGATTTTTCAGTAAATTCTTGCTGTATTCACTTTTAGCATTTTTAATTTTCCCTTTACAAAGGGCAGTAGAAGCATGGGATCACCAACACCTGCCTGTTCCCTTGAAGTCACACAACATCCTAACTTTGAAATATATCGCCGTTCCTTCATTGTCGCTGAGTCAAAATCCTGAAACTCCCTTCCTAACAGCACTGTGGGTGTACCTACACTGCATGGACTGCAGCAGTTCAAGAAGGCAGCTCACCACCACCTTATCAAGGGCAATTAAGGATGGGCAATAAATGTTGGCCTATCCAATGGTGCCCACATCCAATGAACGTATAAAATAAAGTATTCGGCACTTTAAATTTATAGAAATATCTTAGTTTACATCCAATTTGGTACATTGCCAATCAGCCAACTTGGCATTTTCCGACCACACTCACTTCACTTGACTTTGGTACAGACTTGTGTTGCACATTTTTTCTCTTGTTCCAATAAACTTTCCAGCTGTATTCTATATCAATCCAATCTCCATTCATTAGTTCCAACCAATTAACTCGTTCCATAGCTTCTGCCATTTTAGCAATGTTTAACCTTCTGTCATCCGGGATCAGTTGCACACACTCAGTATATTTAGTTCTACCAGCCACATGAAACTCTACAATGTGGTTGGTGTTGCCAATAGTTGGCAGACTCTACAGTGGAAACTCAACGCCTGATAAGGTATGCCACAGGACACAAGATATCTTCATTGGCATGTTAAGAGAAGAAAAAGTCTTAATATTTTGAACATTTTTTTTCAGTTGCATTTTCTACCCTAACCGGTGATAAGCCATCATGCCATTGAATTCCACAACCATTAAAAAAGGATTGTGCACATATTTCTAGCTGTTTCTATGGTAACAACAAATGCCTCACACATTGAAATAGCAGCACAGCTCCTCTCTGAGATACTGCAACCTTTCCCAATTTTTTTTTGCCTTTTAGGTGAATGTTTGACGCAGTGCTTTCATCTAGCCATGTCTCAAAACAGAGGAAAGTAGCTATTATTATTCCTCACAGCATACAACAGCAGTGACAGCAATTTGCTGTAACACTCCATGTATTTACGCAGATAAATCCCTTTATCTGCCTTTTTGAGGCAATCATTCTTAGAGTGCTCCCTATTTGTTTAAACGCATATTTAAAAAGAGTTGTGCAAACACAGTTAGTGAAAATATTCCTTCTTCAAACTGACTAAAATTCCAACTAATATCTCCAGTCATCTGTCTGAAGGGATTTGGAGCATTTCATTGATATGAGACTAGAGCTGTCAAATGGCTGGGAGCTGCAGACTTGAAGATTGATTGTTTATTCCCCTCTAGACTGATGTTATTTGGTACATAGAAACATAGAAAATAGAAGCAGGAGTAGGCCATTCGGCCTTTTGAGCCTGCTCTGCCATTCATTATGATCATGGCTGATCATCCAACTCAATAGCCTGCTCCTGCTTTCTCTCCATATCCTTTGATCCCTTTCACCCCAAGAGCTACATCTAACTCCTTCTTGAAAACATAGAATGTTTTGGCCTCAACTGCTTTCTGTGGTAGCAAATTCCACAGGCTCACCACTCTCTGGGTGAAGAAATTTCTCCTCATCTCAGTCCTAAATGGTCTATCCCATATCCTCAGACTGTGACCCCAGGTTCTGGACTCCCCCACCATCGGGAACATCCTTCCTGCATCTACCGACCAAACACCACAGATGAAAAGCAACATGTTTACAGTCAGTGCTAGATCGTGTGCTTTTTAAATGTTTATTTGCTACAGAATTACACACTTGCACTCCCTCCACCCATGCACCTTTTCTGTGGGCAGAAAGTGCTAGTTCTTAGAACATTTAGTTTCCTGTTTATCTGTCAGCCTGGCTCAGTCAGTAGCATTCTCAGCTGAATCAGAAAGCCCTGAACTCCCAGTGACCTGAGAACAACATTGAGGTTGATACAAAAAACTAAAATTACTGGAAAAACTCAGCAGGTGTGACAGCATTTGTGGAGAGAGAGACAGGGTTAATGTTTCGAGGCCGTATGATGCTTCATCAGAACTAAAGAGAAATAGAAATGTGGTGAAATATAAACTGTTTAAGGGGGTGGGGGGGGGGGGGGGGGGGGGGCGGGGGCGGGATTTGGGTGGGGATGGTGGGGGGAGGTGGACAGGTGAAGCTGGATGAAGGGCCAGTGATAGGTGGAGGCAAAGGAGAGATTGCCAAAGATGTCATAACAAAAGGTCAAAGGGGTGTTGACGGTGGTGATATTAGCAAAGGGATGTGCTAATGGTAACACTAAGGGTAAAAAGCAAGATGAGCAAGTGCCAGATAGCCCTAGTGGGGGTGGGGTGGGGAAGGGGATTGAAATAGGCTAAAAGGTAGAGACAAAACAATGGATAGAAATACATTTTTAAAATAAGAGAAATAGGTGAGAAAAAAAAACATATATAAAATAATAATCATTTGAAAAAAGAGGAACAAAAGGGGTGAGAGCAGGGTGGTGTGTTGAAATGGCAAGCAACAGGAAGGTCCGGGTCATGCTTGCGGACAGATTGAAGATGTTCCACAAAGCGGGCACCAAGTCTGCGTTTGGTCTCTCCAATGTAGAGGAAAACGCATGGGGAGCAGCGAATGTAGTAGACTAAATTGAGGGAGTGTTTGGGCCCTTGGACGGTGAGGAGAGGGGAAGTAAAGGGGCAGGTGTTGCACCTTCTGTGGTCACATGAGAAAGTGGGGTGGGAGGGGGTTCAGGTGTGGGGGCTGAGGGAGGAGTGGACCAGGGTGTTCTGGAGGGAACAGTCCCTACGGAATGCTGACAGGTGGGGTGAAGGGAAGATATTTTCACTGGTGCCATCATGCTGAAGTTGGCGGAAATGGCGGAGGATGATCCTTTGAATGTAGCGGCTGGTGGGGTGATAAGTGAGGACAAGGGGAACCCTAACATGGTTCTGGGAGGGAGAGGAAGGTGTGAGGGCGGATGCGCGGGAGTTGGGCCGGACACGGTTGTGGGCTCTGACTTTCGAGTACGGCCAGGCTTTGGACTAACTGTGTCGCGTCCTGGTCTGTGTGTAATTGGGTGTTATGAATTCCCTGTACTCGCCCTAAAATCTCCTTAAGCTTAAAGCTCAGGGTACCGACCTTCTGGTCAACAGTTGCCAGGTTCTGAATTATCCACTGATGTCCCTATATTAAATATCGTAGTGGCATCATTTACCAGGCTGCGCTTAACGCGGTTCCCTCCCAAGCCTGATCGCATCTCGATGTTGAACTGAGATGCTTCAGTCATCAGCTGGCCCATTAGAGCCATATAGAGTGCTTGGGTATGGGTTGTGCACCACTGGGGTGGGGCAATTCCGGATATGTTCAAGACTACGGTTACCAGCTCGTGGCGTACATTAGCATACAAAACTCCTGATTAACCAGTACCAAACCACTTGTCGGTACTGGATGCATAGTCGGACAAGGTGGGTCAGTCGGTGTGGTTTGAGGGGCTTCACTTATCTCTACTCAGACTGTGGGAGTCGATGTGGAGGGTGGCTGGATGGTGGCGGACTTCCCACGCTTGATCTGAAGCAAAGCCTTACTACAATTCAAAAGTACTTGTTCTCCTACTGTTATATTTATCATTCCCTGTTGCGTGTCGCATTTGGCACTGTCCGTGCTGTACCAAAGTTCCTCCTGTGGTGCGGGATGAGCAGTGATGATCCCCAACCTTGTTGCCAGTACTGATACGCCCATGACCAGGATCGGAGATCTGTGGAGACATTCACATCAGCTCCCGTTCTCTGGGTTACCGCTTGGTCAATTGTCATGTATCTTTAACTGTGTGTAATGCCCCCGTATACTTCCCGTTCTCATATCTACAAGTGCGCATGGATCACCTGTCATAATTACCTCATATGGTCCATGCCTGTTCGCTCTGGGATCACCTTGACCATCACCGGTTGGTCTCTGACTTCCTTTCTTAACTCATGCAATTGCTTACTTATTTCCCTCACATGTTCTCGCATTCTTCCTTTTAGTGGCCCTACATCTCCCACTCTGACTATGATTTCCTTGGGTAACTGCATTGCTCTCCTTATCATTATTTCAAATAGGGTGAACCCAGCGGTCCTGCTTGTTGTAGCCCCTAAGGTGCATTAGAATATAGAATATATTTTTTTTAAGTTCAGTTCATCCTTTCCACCATCCCCGAGCTCCGTGGCTGGTAGGGAATGTGGAATTTCTGTTTATATTTAAATTTATACATTTCTTTAATGACTCTTCTTGTGAAATGAGTTCCCTGATCTGAATCCATCTAGATAGGCCCCCTCCACTCCTTCCAGTCTACTGTCTCCTGCTGCTGTCCCACATTGGTCCTCAATTCCTTTAAACTGCTGACACAACTCTACAATGCACCTCCTTATCCTATCTTTCAATGGCTCAGTATCTTCATTTCCAGTAATGGTTCTCTCTGGGAACTGCTTAACTCTGTCTGTCATCATAGTGTTAATCCTATGGCCTTACATTTTGTCGTTCGGAGGCACATTAATACAATCAGTAATACATCAATTTAGCCTTTTTCCAGCTTTCCCTTCAACTGTATCCATCTTGTGGTAAATTGTTAAGTATTATTTCTCCTTACATTTCAATTCCTGAACTACAGATTCCACATAGTTTTACCTCTAAGTTTTTTTCCCCCTGACCATGATCATCCTAAGGTTCTCTTGATGTCAGTTTCTCTATTGTCTTGATCGTTTATAATGTTTCCTTGCTCTTTAGGCCGTATTAACTATTCCATGTCAATGAGGATCTCCCTCTCTAGATCCTTGCTATCTCGCCCTGTTTGTTTCCAATGTCTCAGCTGATGGCCAGATTATCAAATTCACTTCCCTTAAAACAGTTTGTACATTATGTCCTCTTTCCCTAACTCTTTCTCCTACTTGCCTCATACCATTTTATACATGCAACAGCTACCATCTTATCTTGTTCAGGTTGCCTGGAGAGACATGAAAATAAATAAAATATTCTCATAGTTTTAAAAACAGATTTCAGGCATTGACATGTTCCTTATCTTCTTCTCAAACAACATTTTTTTGTCTCAAAAGTAACTCACTAAAATGTGTCTGACCCTTTTCTTTTAGAATTATCCCAGATTCATTAACTCAGCCAAAAATTGGATTTCTGCCAAACTTTGTCAAGGTCTTGAGCTTAGCTTCATATTTTGGGAACAGATTTACACATATAAACGCTTGCAGCATTTGAATTAGTGCCAATTGTTGTCAAGCCTTTTAAAATGAAAATTCCCTTTTGAGAAATTATCAGGAACCAAACCTCAAATTTTAAACTTTGTCAGAAATGTAATTTACGCTATCAAAATGAAAACTACCTCTTTCTTATGTGTATTGATTTGTATCCAAGTTATAATTCCTGTATGTTTATTGACACATTCATTATCTTAGAAAGCATCCTAGTGATTCTAAAGTAACCTGCTAAATTACACTGCACTTTACATCTCAAAATTGTCCCAAATTCAAATTACGGTGTTGTTGGGATGCAGATTTCCTTTCATATTTAATTCATATCATCAAAAGAAACACCTTTTTATCCCATTCGAACCACCTAGACCGTGTGTTTATCCCTTTTGGTTTTCCTAGAATCCCTTTGAATTTCAGGTAATCTTTTTTTTCCCCTCAGAATTTGAGAATACTAACTCGTATGAGTTAATGTAACACATATGTATCAATCCCAATCAGTTTGGAAGCTGGTGGTACTAGTCTGCAAGGGGGTGGTACAAAGATTGGTTCATCTAACCCTGCCTAACGACTTAAAACTCTCATAATCTAAATGAAACTTCAAATAGCAGTGGGGGAAATAAAGGGATCTTGAAGGCTCCACCTATAGGGACAATCAAACTGATGAAAGCTCACATTTCCCCAGCTCCTGCCTGTCAGTGTTTATTATCTCCCCTAGGGGGTACCCCCCTTTTCTCTCTTTTTCTCTCTCTCCAGCACATGCAGCTCTTGTAACTTAGCTCAATTCATTTTTTTAAGTTACAGAAAATTCAGTAGCAGACCTTTCGAGTCCCAACCATCCTTCCACATTTTCAGCAAAATCTTGTCATCCTGAACGGGACATTATACACCCCCAATCCATTTCTCCCTCTCCCAAGGCTTCCTTAACGGCCTCCTCAAAGTCCCTGTGCAGGGCTGTCACCTTCTCCTGATCTGGGACGTCCCCAGGTTTCACCCAGTCTCCACTTCTAGACTGCAGGGGTAATCTTTCCCTGATATCCCCTGGGCATTTAGCCTTCACCAGTATGTGGGTATCAAGGGGATGCATTGCATGGAAATCTTGCATTTCCCGCAGTTTGGTCCAAAAATCTGGGTTGCTATGCCGAGTTTTAAGCTTCAGCAGTTCTTTAAGCAAAACCTGCTTCTCCCCTGGGCTGAATGTTACTTGCTCAACTTTCTCCGTAACCCTCTCAATCTCCTCATCCTCTCCCAAATCCTCAGCCCCCTTTCTCCCTTTGGTTTTTAATTTGTCTGTCCTTACTTTACTTTTCCTAACAATTACTGCCATAGGGGCCATGGGATTTAACGGGCAGAGTGGGGCGGTTGGTTCGTATGAGGGCGGTTTTTTCCCAACTCCATCATAGGTTTCTCCTTCAGAGCTCTCCTCCTCTTGATCAGTATCACTACAAGCTGCCGCCACTGCTCTGATCTGTCCTGGACATGACTTTGTCTCTCTCTCCCTACTCGACTCGAACTTAGTATTAATCCGTCTAAACAACTGCAGGTACAAGATAATAATAACCATCACCCCTTTCTTTTCCTTATCCTTTTTCTGCTCTACCCATCACTTTTTTTCCTCCGGGGGTTCCCTCTGAATTCCACCCCCCTTTTTGCATTTTTGTGATTAATTTTGACTTGTTGCACTATGAACCTCGTAATGGAGGCCGTGGTTCGCCAGTCGAGTTCTATAGCATTATTCTGTTTCCCTGATAGCACTCAGTTCTTATTCCCGTCTATCTCTGCACGGTATGTTCGCACGGCCCTAACAACTTAGTTTCTTGCAGTATGTGCGGTGTCACTTCTTTCACTGGAGTATGGGCTTCTTGTGCAGCTTCAGTTATGGTTATATTTCAAACTGTAATCTGCCAGCACAGCTCTGCCTCCTCTTTTCGGGTAGTGGTCTGGCCTTCCGGCGTGGCTTTGGCACTGCTAGCTCACCTGCACGGCTCCGCCTCCTACTGTGGAGCCTCCTATCTCCTGTCCTGAGTCCTCCTCCTGATTCTTTGATACTTGACTGGACCGTTCTCGGGTAGGCTTCCTCCTCTAACTACGGGCGGTAAATAACTATACTCACCCACTTTGCAGAGCTGTCCTGAGCATCCGATCCAAGTACCCTGCCGTCTACTCCAAACTGTTGTGGTCACTTTGACAAACGGACCACAGGAGTCTCAGGTACAGGTCACGATCGTTTATTCGAGCAATTGCAAGGGGAGAACCATCTCAATGCAGCTTGAGATAGCACTCTGCTAAATTACAAGTGTTCAACATATTTATACATTATTGGTCACGTACAAGAGCAGTTTCCAGATTCCAATCTCGTCAACATTTAAGTTTACATTAAACAGACATCTCTGGTAACAAGTACATGCATCGTATGTCCCTATTTTTCACCCAGGCAGAGACCTTCCCTCGTACCTAAACTAGGACCATCTGTTCTTCCCCTATCTGTTGAAGAGCACACTTAATCTTAGTTGTTATTGCCAATGGTCTGACTGCAGTCCGGCTCCCAAGGATCCATTTCTGTTGTTTGCAGGCCACAAGGCTGTGCAAGGTTCATCTGGTAACCTTTAACTGCCAATGTGCTTGGTAGCCCTGGTTGCCTGGAGATTTTAAGAAATTCATTCCTTTTCAATAAATTCTCCCTTACCATAAGTTCTTACTTACTTTCTTCCCCCTAACAAAGCCATTGTTTCCAGGACTGATACTCATCTCCTCTGGAGATCTTCCCCCCACAGCTTGCAACCTCATAGTCTCCCAACCTTGGACAGCCCGGTCTACCTCCTACCCAAAATCCACAAACAGGACTTTTCTGGCAGATTGATCGTGTCAGCCTGTTCCTGCCCCATGGAACTCATTTCTTGCTATCTTGACTCCCTTCTCTCTCCCCTTGCCCATTGTCTTCCCACCAACATCCACTATTCTTCTGATGCCCTACATCATGTCAACAAATTCCAGTTCCCTGGCTCCAACCGACTCCTCTTCACCATGGATGTCCAATCCCTCTACAGCTCCATCCCCCACCAGGATGGTCTGAGGGCTGTCCCTTTTTCCTTGAACAGAGGCCTGATCAAACCCCATCCATCACCACTTTCCTCCGTCTGGCTGAACTTGTTCTCCCACTGAACAATTTCTACTTAAACTCGTCTCACTTCCTGCAAATAAAAGGTGTGGCCATGGGTACCCGCATGGGCCCCAGCTATGCCTGTCTCTTTATGGGGTATGTGGAACATTCCTTGTTCCAGTCTTACTACTGCCCCCTCCCACAACTCTTTCTCCGGTACATCGATGACTGTTTCAGTGCTGCTTCATGCTTTTGTCTGGACCTGGAAAAATTTATTAATTTTGCTCCCAATTTCCACCCCTCCATCATTTTCACATGGTCCATCTCTGACACTTCCCTTCCCTTCCTTGACCTCTCTGTCTCAATTTCTGGTGACAGACTGTCCACCAATATTCATTACAAGCTCACCAACTCCCACAGCTACCTTGACTACAGCTCCTTATACCCCGCTTCCTGTAAGGACTCCATCCCATTGCCTCAGTCCCTTCACTTCCACTGCATGTGTTCTGATGATGCCACTTTCTAAAACAGTTCTTCTGACATGTCTTCCTTCTTCCCCAGCTGAGGTTTCCCACCCATGGTGGTTGACAGGGCCCTCAACTGAGTCTGACCCATCTCCCGCACACCAGCCCTCATATCTTCCTCTCCCTCCCAGAACCATAAAAGGGTCCCCCTTGTCCTCACTTAGCACCCCACTAGCCTCCACATTCAAAGGATCATCCTCCGCCATTTCCGCCAACGCCAGCATGATGCCAACACCAAACACATCTACCCTTCACCCTCCCCTGTCGGCATTCCATTGGGACCATTCTCTCCGGGACACCCTGGTCGACTCCTCCATCACCCCCTACACCTCAACCCCCTCCCACTACACCTTCTCATGCAACCACAGAAGGTACAATACCTGTCCCTTTACTTCCCTCTCCTCACCAACCAAGGGCCCAAACACTCCTTTCACGTGAAGCAGCGCATCACTTGCACTTCCCTTAATTTAGTCTACTACATTCGGTTTCCTCTACATTGGAGAGACCAAACGCAGACTGGGTGACCGCTTTGCGGAACACCTTCGATCTGTCCGCAAGCATGACTCAGACCTCCCTGTCGCTTGCCATTTCAACACTCCACCCTGCTCTCATGCCCACATGTCCAACCTTGGCCTGCTGCAATGTTCCAATGAAGCTCAATGCAAACAGGAGGAACAGCACCTCATCTTCCGATTAGGCACTTTACAGCCTTCCGGACTTAACACTGAGTTCAACAACTTCAGATCATGAACACTCTCTCCATCCTCACCCCTTTTTGATCCCCTTTTCTCAGTAATAATAATTTTATATTTATATATATGTATTTTTCCACCTATTTCTATTATTTTAAAAGTTCATTTCCATTCATTGTTTTATCTCTACCTTTTAGCCTATTTCGATCCCCTCCCTCCACCCCACCCCACTAGGGCTATCTGTCGCTTGCTCATCCTGCTTTCTACCCTTAATGCCACCATTAGCACATCCTCCATTTAATATCACCACCGTCAACACCCCTTTGACCTTTTGTCTATGACATCTTTGGCAATCTCTCCTTTGCCTCCACCTATCACTGGCCCTCTATCCAGCTTCACCTGTCCCACCCCCCCCACCCCACCCCCCCTTAAACAGCATATATTTCACCACATTTTTATTTCTCTTTAGTTCTGATGAAGAGTCATACAGACTTGAAACGTTAACTCTGTCTTTCTCTCCACAGATGCTGTCAGACCTGCTGAGTTTTTGCAGCAATTTTTGTTTTTGTTTCAGATTTCCAGCATCCGGAGTATTTTGTTTTTGTTTCGGTTGATACGTTGCACTGTCAGAGGTGCTATCAGTTGGCCCATCTGTTCTCTGAGGTGGACACAGTGGATCACTAAGGATGGGGAAGTTCTCCCAGTCCCCAAGCCACAATTCACCCCTCAGTCAACATCAGCAATTATCTGCTCATCATATCATTTGTTTTGTGGGATCTTGCTAAACACAAATTGTCTGCCACGGTACCTACATTATGTCGCCAAATACACTGCAACCATTTTTTCTCTGCTGTAAAGTGCTTGGGGACATCCTGAGTTTTTGAAAATGCAAAGTCTGTTATTTTCAGCCCTCTTTTCATGAAACTGTATTGAGGTCAGATATTTCTGTGCCATGTGCCGCCATATGAACACACTCGACCTCTCCCTCCAGCAGCACCGCCATACCCTTTTACAAAGCTACCCGTGGCCCCAGTTTCATTTTATTCTTCGTCTCATCTGACGCCTCAACAAGAAACTTTTTCTCTTTCTCTCAAGTACTAAGGAACGCAAGCTCCAACAACTCATCGACACCAACACCCATCTAGGTCCCTCCACCCCTGCCTGTCCCTCCGTCCCCACCCCATCTTCCAATCCCAGCCCCAGCCGTGTATTCACTATACCCCCTGACCTTCCCCTCTCCGATGCTGAACGTTCAGTGCTCAGCAAAGGACTTAGTTTCATACCCTTACGCCCTCACCTCAATGAATTTCGGGCTCGGCATGATGCTGAACTCTTCTTCCGCTGTCTTCGTCTCCGGGCTCACTTCTTTGGGCAGGAGTCCTCTCCCCGTTCAACGGATCCTTTCACCCACCTCCAATATTCTCCCTCCACCTGGACCCCTCCCTCTGGATTCTTACCTTCTCTTGATCTTTTCATTGAAAACTGTCGGCGCGACATTAGTCATCTCAATTTCTCTGCTCCTCTCACCAATTCTAATCTCTCTCTCTCTCTGAACTTACTGCACTCCATTCTCTCAGGTCCAACCCTGACATTGTCATCAAACCCGCTGACAAGGGTGGTGCTGTTGTTGTCTGGCGCACTGACCTCTACCTCGCGGATGCTGAGCGTCAACTCGCAGACAATTCCTCCTACCTCTCCCTGGACGATGACCCCACCACTGAACATCAAGCCATTGTGTCCAGGATTGTCACTGACCTCATCTCCTCTGGTGATCTTCCTCCCACAGCTTCCAACCTGATAGTCGCCCAACCTCGGACGGCCCGCTTCTACCTCGTCCCCAAAATCCACAAACAGAACTGCCCCGGTAGACCGATCGTGTCAGCTTGCTCCTGCCCCACATAACTCATTTCTCATTATCTTGACTCCCTTCTCTCTCCCCTTGTCCAATCCCTTCCCACCTACATCCGTAATTCCTCTGACACCTTACGTCACATCAACAATTTCCAGCTCCCTGGCCCCAACCGCTTCCTCTTCACCATGGACGTCCAGTCCCTCTACACCTCCATGCCCCACCAGGATGGTCTGAGGGCCCTTAGCTTCTTCCTCGAACAGAGGCCCGAACAATCCCCATCCACCACTACTCTCCTCCGTCTGGCTGAACTTGTTCTCACGCTGAACAATTTCTCCTTCAACTCCTCTCACTTCCTCCAAATAAAAGGTGTGGCTATGGGTACCCGCATGGGCCCCAGCTATGCCTGTCTCTTTATGGGGTATGTGGAACATTCCTTGTTCCAGTCCTACTCCGGCCCCCTTCCACAACTCTTTCTCCAGTACATCGATGATTACTTCGGTGCTGCTTCATGCTCTCGTCGGGACCTGGAAAAATTTATTAATTTTGCTTCCAATCTCCACCCCTCCATCATTTTCACGTGGTCCATCTCTGACACTTCCCTTCCCTTCCTTGACCTCTCTGTCTCAATCTCTGGTGATAGACTGTCCACCAATATCCATTACAAACCTACCGACTCCCACAGCTACCTCGACTACAGCTCCTCACACCCCGCTTCCTGTAAGGACTCCATCCCATTCTCTCAGTTCCTTCACCTCCATCGCATCTGTTCCGATGATGCTACCTTCAAAAACAGTTCCTCTGACGTGACCTCCTTCTTCCTTAACCGAGGTTTTCCACCCACGGTCGTTGACAGGGCCCTCAACCTTGTCCGGCCCATCTCCTGTGCATCCGTCCTCACGCCTTTTCCTCCCTCCCAGAAACATGATAGGGTCCCCCTTGTCCTCACTTATCACCCCACCAGCCTGCGCATTCAAAGGATCATCCTCCGCCATTTCCACCAACTCCAGCATGATGCCACCACCAAACACATCTTCCCTTCACCCCCCCTGTCGGCATTCCGTAGGGATCATTCCCTCCGGGACACCCTGGTCCACTCCTCCAAAACCCCCTACTCCTCAACCCCTCCTATGGCATCACCCCATGCCCATGCAAAAGATGTAACACCTACCCCTTCACTTCCTCTCTCCTCACTGTCCAAGGGCCCAAACACTCCTTTCAAGTGAAGCAGCATTTCACTTGCATTTCCCCCAACTTAGTCTACTGCATTTGTTGCTCCCAATGTGGTCTCCTCTACATTGGAGAGACCAAACGTAAACTGGGCGACCGCTTTGCAGAACACCTGCGGTCTGTCCGCAAGAATGACCCAAACCTCCCTGTCGCTTGCCATTTTAATACTCCACTTTGCTCTCTTGCCCACATGTCTGTCCTTGGCTTGCTGCATTGTTCCAGTGAAGCCCAATGCAAACTGGAGGAACAACACCTCATCTTCCGACTAGGCACTTTACAGCCTTCTGGACTGAATATTGATTTCAACAGCTTTAGGTCATGAGCTCCCTCCTCCATCCCCACCCCCTTTCTGTTTCTTCCCCCTTCCTTTTGTTTTTTTCCTATAAGTTATATAGATTTTTCTTTTCCCACCTATTTTCATTATTTTTAAATATTTTAAAATCTTTTATGCTCCCCCCACCCCCATTAGAGCTATACCTTGAGTGCCCTGCCATCCATTCTTAATTAGCACATTCGTTTAGATAATATCACCAACTTTAACACCTATGTGTTCTTTTGTTCTGTTGTCTGTGACATCTTTTGATGATCTGCTTCTATCACTGCTTGTTTGTCCCTACAACCACAGCACCCCCCTCCACTACTCTCCCCCACCCAAACCACCCCACCCCACCCCCCCACACCCCCCCCCCCCCCCCCCCCCCGCCAACACACACAACTTAAACCAGCTTATATTTCACCCCTTCCTTGGATTCACCCAGTTCTGTTGAAGGGTCATGAGGACTCGAAACGTCAACTCTTTTCTTCACCGCCGATGCTGCCAGACCTGCTGAGTTCTTCCAGGTAATTCTGTTTTTGTTTCTGTAACTGGTGCTGGCTGATGCCTCGCACAAGTGGGACCACACCCTGAGAATGACGTTTGTTCTCACCTTATAACCACTCTCTACTGTTAGAATATGTGTGTGCTTGTGGGCGCGGTTGGTGATGTTCACAGTCGGCGGCGCGACTTCATACCGATGTGGGGCAAGTACCGGAAATTCCTGCCAACCTGGCCATAAGGTTCTGAGCACAAATGCTGTTTCTCGTTTGCCGTCCCTGAGATTAGCTGGCTGAGCACAGGTCAACGCGGCAAAGGCTGGAAGTTCAGGTTATATTCTGGATGCCTAAAAAGCATTAACCCAAGTGAGCCGCTGCAGGCAGTCAGGTCCATTTGATTCCAGGTAAACCGGATGTACAGAGTCCACCTGATCAGCGTCCTTGACGTCCCTAGTGAAGGGTACAAAAGGGGCTGGGGGCAGGGGGTGGTCTGGCACACTGCTGGAGTCTAATCAGTTCCTTTGCAGGGAATGAACTCACTGTGGTCACAACATTAAGCATTCAGCGGGCAACTGAATGTCATCATATGCAGAGAAGATGCTGACTGCACGGCTAACAATCCTTTCTTGTCTGCAGGAGTTTCATTTAATTCTTCTGATCTCTTTCTAATAATGTGAAGTAAACACATTAAACTGAGACTTCAAACAGCCCCATTATCCAGTGCAAGGTGATGTATGCACCCTATCCCACCTTGTACTGTCGTAAGTTCCAGGTACGATGTACGAACATGCACTACAATGAGACGAAATCAGTTTGTTCCAGTTTACACTTAAGTAAATTGCTTACTTTTAGTATAACGTGATTACAGAAAAAAATCTGAACAATCGGCCTGCGTTTCAGTGACAATTTTAGCTAAGGAGTGAGAGTGAGCGTCTATTTGATGGGTATTGCTCCTCGAGAAGGCCGTACACGGCATTACTGGTCCCGCAGCGGTGTGAGTTTGATGGTGATAGTGCAAGACGATATTTGGGCTAAGTCGGCTGATCAAGCAATAGAGGTGTTGAAGCCTTTTCATAGTATTCAATCCTCAGCGTCACAAAACTCCTCAGGATACAGTCATCCGAAACTCTCAGGGAAAGATGCAGGCTGCAGTTACCCTGAACTTTCAATGGATATCGAACACTTCATGAGCACAATACTCTGATAGGCACTGGCTAGTCAGGAACACGATTCCGTTTGGCATCTCTCATTCTCCCCGAATGCTCTGTCCTGGCCTTTCTGATCCCAAAAATGCAAGCACACCTTGTAACCCTCAAGGTCACTAATCGTTAATAATTGAGGACACATCAGCTACATTGCAACCTCGCTCTTAGCCCATTTCAAGGCGGCACATTTTATTCCCCTCCTGATACGTGAACATGAAAAACAGCCACAAATGTGCTCTGAAGAGTCATACGGACTCAAAATATCGCCTGTGTCTCGCTTTACAGATGCTGCCAGACCTGCTGAGTTTTTCCAGCACTTTCTGTTTTCATTACAAAGATGAACTGTCTGTTAGACATAACAATTTGGATAAAAGCAAAAAAACTGCGGATGCTGGAAATCCAAAACATAAATACCTGGAAAAACACAGCAGGTCTGACAGCATCTGCGGAGAGGAATACAGATAACGTTTCGAGTCCGTATGACTCTTCAACAGAACTAAGGAAAAATAGAAGGGAGGTGAAATATAAGCTGGTTTAAGGGTGGGGATTGGGGGGGTGGGGGGGGGGGGAGTAGAGCTGGGTAGAGGGCCAGTGATAGGTGGAGATAGCCAAAAGATATCATAGACAAAAGGACAAAGAGGTGTTATCAGTGGTAATATTGTCTAAGGAATGTGTTAATAGGTAACATTAAGGGTAGAAAGCAGGATGAGCAAGGTACAGATAGCCCTAGTGGGGGTGGAGTGGCGAGAAGGGATTGAAACAGGCTAAAAGGTAGAGATAAAACAATTGATAGAAATACATTTAAAAATAATGGAAATAGGTGGGAGAAGAAAAATCTAAATAAATTATTGGAAAAAAAGGGAATCTGAAAGGGGTGGGGATGGAGGAGAGAGTTCATGAGCTAAAGTTGTTTTACTCAATAACTCAATATTCAGTCCGGAAGGCTGTAAAGTGCCTAGTTGGAAGATGAGGTGCTGTTCCTTCAGTTTGCGTTGAGCTTCACTGGAACAATGCAGCAGGCCATGTGGGCATGAGAGCAAGGTGGATGTTGAAATGGCAAAAAACAGGGAGGTCTGGGTCATGCTTGTGGACAGACCAAAGGTGTTCCGCAAAGCAGTCACCAAGTCTGTGTTTGGTCTCTCCAATGTAGAGGAAACTGCATTGGGAGCAGCGAATGCAGTAGACTAAATTGAGGGAAGTGCAAGTGAAGCGCTGCTTCACATGAAAGGAGTGGTTGGGCCTGTGGACGGTGAGGAGAGGGGAAGTAAAGGGGCAGGTGTTGCACCTTCTGTGGTTGCATGGGAAGGTGCCGTGGGAGGGGGTTGAGGTGTAGGGGGTGATGGAGGAGTGGACCAGGGTGTCCCGGAGCGAACAATCCCTGTGGAATACAACCAGGTTGGGTGAAGGTAAGATGTTTTTGGTGGTGGCATCATGCTGGAGTTGGCAGAAATGGCAGAGGATGATGCTTTGAATGCGGAGGCTGCTGGAGTGATAAGTGAGGACAAGGGGGACCCTATCATGGTTCTGGGAGGGAGAGGAAGGTGTGAGAGCGGATGCATGGGAGATGGGCCGGACCTGGTTGCAGGCCCTGTCAACCACCGTGGGTGGAAAACCTCGGTTAAGGAAGAAGGAAGACATGTCAGAGGAACTGTTTTTGAAAGTGGCATCATCAGAACAGATGCAACGGAGGCAAAGGGACTGAGAGAATGGGATGGATTCCTTACAGGAAGTGGGGTGTGAGGAGCTGTAGTCAAGGTAGCTGTGGGAGTTGGAAAACTTGTAATGAATATTGGTGGACAGTCTATCACCAGAAATTGAGACAGAGAGGTCAAGGAAGGGAAGGGAAGTGTCAGAGATGGACCATGTGAAAATGATGGAGGGGTGGAAATCAGAAGCAAAATTAATAAATTTTTCCAGGTCCGGATGAGAGCATGAAGCAGCACCGAAACAGTCATCAATGTACCTGAGAAAGAGTTGTGGGAGGGGGCTGGAGTAGGACTGGAACAAGGAATGTTCCACATACCCCATAAAGAGACAGGCATAGCTGGGGCCCATGCGGGTACCCATAGCCACACCTTTTATTTGGAGGAAGTGAGAGGAGTTTAAGGAGAAATTGTTCAGTGAGAGAACAAGTTCAGCCAGACAGAGAAGAGTATTGGTGGATGGGGATTTTTGGGCTTCTGTTCAAGAAAGAAGTGGAGAGCCCTCAGTCTATCCCGGTGGGGGATGATGGTGTAGAGAGATTGGACATCCATGGTGAAGAGGAGGTGGTTGGGGCCAGGGAGCTGGAAATTGTTGATACGATGTAGGGTGTCAGAGGAATCTCGGATGCAGGTGGGAAGGGACTGGACAAGGGGAGAGAGAATGGAGTCAAGATAGCAAGAAATGAGTTCTGTCGGGCAGGAACAGGCTGACACGATCTGTGGTCACTTCTTTGGGCAGGAGTCCTCTCCCCAGTCAACGGATCCTTTTACCCGCCTCCAATATTCTCCCTTCACCTGGACCCCTCCCTCTGGATTCTTACCTTCTCTTGATCTTTTCATTGAGAACTGTCGGTGTGACATCAGTCATCTCAATTTCTCTGCTCCTCACACTCACTCTAACCTGTCTCTCTCTGAACTTGCTGCGCTCCGTTCTCTCAGGTCCAACCCTAACTTTGTCATCAAACCTGCTGACAAGGGTGGCGCTGTTGTCTGGCACACTGACCTCTACCTCGCAGAGGCTGAGCATCAACTGACAGACACTCTCTCCTACCTCCCCCTGGATCATGACCCCACCACTGAACGTCAAACAAAACATGTGACTGATGTTGCTAGCCGTTCCTATAATAGTCACCAGCCTGTTATTTTGGTCATTATTAATGATCCAAGAGAAAATAATTTAATAGACACTAGATCAGCTGTTAGAATCGCTTCAACCCTGTATTCTAAATGTTGCTGGTCAACAATCAGAAATCCTATTTCTTCAATTTTCTTTTAGAGATCCATGGACCAGGCACATGAAAATAGGAGGCACACTTTTATTTTGGTCAGATAAAGGTTAATTTTCCAAACATTTAGTGATGAGAATGAAACATTGGAAAACTATCGTCAGTTTATTTTTGTGGTGAGGCAACTTTGACAACAATGATTCAGGACAAACTTCAGTCATATGGTTAATTAAGGAAAGTCAACATGAATCTCATAAGGGAAATCATGTTAAACTAACTTGCTGGAGCTTTTTGAAGAGGTAGCAGGGAGAATTGATGAGCACAATGCTATTGATTGGTGTACATGGACTTCCAAAAGGCGTTTGATACTATGCTGACAACAGACTTGTGAGTAAAGTTATAGCTCATGGAATAAAAGGGAAAGTAGCAATATTGTTAGCGAAATAAAAACGAAAAGTGCTGGAAAAACTTATCTGTGGAGAGAGAAACAGAGTTAATGTTTTGAGTCCATATGACTCTTCAGAGCTCTAGAAGAGGCCTGAAGAAACCTCAAATGAAATCTGGAGGTACTCTCCTCGAAGTCCCATCACAACGCACACACACACTCCACCAGCGTAGAGACACACGTTTTGGTGGGACCTAGCTTTAGAATAGCCTCGGGATCAAAATCTAGTGAGCACATCGCACTGTCTGATCCTCAGCAGGCAATGGCAGGACTTCCCAAGTCCCCAGCACTCGGAAGGCTGCTGGAGGCCAGAAATTTGCTGAGTCTGAGTCAGATGACGAGCCAATAGACTTGATCGCGGCACAGTTGCAAAGGCAAGCTCAGGAACATCGGGAAGGGATGTCCGCCGCACTCCTCAGATCTCAAGGCATGATGGAGGAGTTCTTCCGCCTTCACTCTGAGGTGATAGTGTAGGCATGCCAATGCACTGAGGTCAACACTGGTAGGATGGTCACCGCTATGGAAACCTTGGTTCAGGATGTTGCTCCTGAACTGCTGCCTCGGCTCAACTCCATCACTGATACCATATTTGGCCTCCAACAGTGTGTATGCGAGAGGGTTGTGGCAGCTCAATCTCACTCCAGGTACCAATTCTGCTCAAGGAGTGAGCCTGGGGCCCCCGGGTGCCCATAGGGAGGGGTATCAGCAGGTGCACACTCCAAGCCCATTCATCCAGGTGACTCTGGGAGTGTCCGGCCCATCCAAATCCCCTCTTCCTGTGACCACAGCAGCTCCAGCTCCACAGGCCAAGGAGGGTGACACTGCCACCCAAAGGACCCCAAAAGCAGGCCGGGACCCTTCAGGTCTCAGCCTTCCAGAGGGTGCCCGCCAAGGTCATCACAAACAGGGCGTAGCAGTCAGCAGGCTGCCTCCACCTCCGCTGTGGATGTCCGTGGAGCACTAAGACATAATGGCAGGGTTAGGAAAGTTAAGGAGAATGAAGTCCTTTTGGGAGTCCAGCAATTAAACTAAATTAATAAAAATGAGGGACAAAATTGGTTGCACAGCCTGGACACAGGTGTTAATAACTTGTACATATTATTCACTCTTGTCAATGAACACCCAAGAATGTATCCCTGCCTATGGCTCCTTGTCCTGATGAGCAGTGTTCTTGTCACTCAGATGTGAAACCTTTCTGTGCAAGATAAAGGTAGGTCTCTCAGTCCAGGGCCTCTTCCCTTTGCTCTGTGCAGCCTACAGACGAAAGTGATGGTCCGACCTCACATTGCCTGGGCACATTACTGATGCCTGCACCTTGACCTCTGCCGACAGAATGTAGTGGGCAGGCATCATAGCGTACCATCATTCACTCTGTGTGCTCTCAGCGCCTTTAAGTTGGGGCTGGTCCCCATCTCTTCAGTCTCTGTGACCAGTGACGCTGTGCTCCTGAAGGGATCAGGTGCTGAAGGTGTACAAAGGATCATATACTTCTAAGTTTTATGGCTGTGTCTCTAAAATAAAAGTGGGAAGTGGTGGAATAACTCAACAAGCCTGGCAGCATCTGTGGAGAGTAAAAGAGAGTTAACGTTTTGAGTCAAATACTTTGAGTCAAATGTTTTGACTCTTCTTCAGAGCCCTGAGTTCCCACATTCGAGTTCAGATGCTGTCAGGCCTGCTGAGTACTTCCAGCACTTTCTGTTTTGATTGCACTTGGTAGTAGTTCGTTTTTGAACTTCCTGCCATAAACTACTGCCGAGCTTTTACCAGCAGCAGCAACTCTGAGATGGAATGCTGCATCTAGATCGGGTGAGATAGGACAGGTAGCTTGCATTGCGATAGTCCTTAACTGTTTGATTGCATTAATGAGTACTTCTGTTCAGTTATCTTTAAATTCTTTATCCTTTTGCTTCATGCAGTGATCTAGTGAGCTCAGCAACTTTTAGAATAAATGTTCGCTGTTTGCACATCAACCCCAGGAAAGTTTACAAAGCTGTTATGGAGGCAGGGAGCAACAGTCCCTGGGTCACATCAACTTCACGTTGATCAGGCTGGACCCTTCATTTATGATGTTATTGCCAGGGAAAGTAACTTCAGGTTGCAGGTTTGTCTTTTGAGGGTTAGTTTAAAGACCAGGGTTTCGGCGGCAAGAAGTCAATCATTCGCAGGCTGTAATAAACAATCTGGACATGAAAATTTACATACCAAAGCAGCTCGTCTCTTCTGAAAAATAGTGGGAGAAATGTGAAACCCCTGTGGCAGGCAAAAGTAAAAATAAATTGATCTAGCAAGGGGATTTTGCAGAACTTGTTAGCAACGGAGTATTGAAAACCATTTGATTTACCTTGGTCCTTTGGAAAACAAAACGTGCAATCTCTCTCACCATGAAGGACAGGCTGGAGTCTTGATAATCAACTCTAAGGCTTTGGTTTCCATTTGGTTTCTTTTATGCCTTGGGTAAATGAGTTTGTTGATCAACCGAACTCCAACTGCACGCCTTCCTACCTTCAAGGTGATGGGCAGGAGGTTTAGGGGGGATGTGAGGAAAAACCTTTTTACCCAGAGGGTGGTGATGGTCTGGAATGCGCTGCCTGGGAGGGTGGTGGAGGCGAGTTGCCTCACATCCTTTAAAAAGTACCTGGATGAGCACTTGACACTTCATAACATTCTAGGCTATGGGCCAAGTGCTGGTAAATGGGATTAGGTAGGTAGGTCAGATGTTTCTCACGTGTCGGTGCAGACTTGATGGGCAAAAGGGCCTGTTCTGCACTGTGTGATTCTGTGATTCTCCTCAATTGACGTAAGAATAAACAGTGATGGTTTATTGAGACATAGGACAGAGCACTAGGTTGTACATGCTCACGCAGAAACCTCTAGAACTAGACTTACAATTCCCAGTTGCCCATGCGGTACAATGATTTGTCAGTACTGTCACATGATCAGTACACTTGCATTCTCTGAAAGAGACAGGGTACCTCACTTTACCACAGTTTCTTAACAAACCAAATGGGAGAATTGATTGTGAAAGTATCCTGTGGTTTAACATCCAGCTATAACAGTGCCTCAACCATATTCTGCAATGCAGGAGTACCCTCAGGTGGAATGGGTTTTTGATTAAATTTAAGATGCATCAGCATGTGAATTTCTTCCTCTCTATTTAGGTGCTTATAACCATGTTTGTGCATGGTAAACACTGCTCTGGACTGGGTTAATAGTACCTGTTATCTGGGTCTGTGTGTAAATAAAGGGATATATGTCAGGATTCTTAATCACAACCACTGTGGGCAGAATTTTGAGGTGGGCGAGTGGGCGCAGTCGGCGGGACCGGACGGGGCTGGGAAACAGCCCGTTGCTTGCGGAGTGGCACATGTCTGGCAAATCACTGACTACACATACTACCCTGGGGTAAGGATGACAGATCAGCCGCGATTAGTCAATAAATTGCCCAACTGTCTAATGTTCCCTGTTTGTAGATCCCCCCAGCTTTCTGAGAATTCCTTTCACATGTTGACAGAAAAGTACTGTAATGGAGCAATAGGCAATCTGTGAGGAAGAGATTTTTAAAGTAATAGCCGGGCACATTCCAATCATGGCGGAAGGTAGGGGAATTAAAACTAGTGGCTGGAATTTTCTGTCTCCATTGGCGTCAGGCATCATGGTGGGCCTGAGCAGACAATATGGTGGGAAGGCCATCGTGAAATCAATTTGTGATTGTCTGCTCCATCCGTTAATGTCGGGCCACATTTCCCACCGCCGCATGTGGAGAACGTGATTTTAATATATCTGCATATCATCAGAAGACCGGCTCACCAGGATCTCTTCCCCCCACCCCCCGGCCAAGGATCACCTCCCCCCCCCCCCACCCCCCACCAAGCTGGATCATCATGGCACATCTGCGCGATTGCATACTGATGTGTTAAACAACTGTATGTAGGTGATGTGTGCCTGGTGAGCTGTACGTCACTCGGAGCTTCGAGCTTTGTTTGTCTACCTGGCTTCGGGCAGCACTCGTGGTCATCAGCGCCAGGCTTGGCAGGCAGCTCTGCATCACTTTTAGGATTGCTCATGGGCAGGTGTCTACCTGCCAGGCCAGCCATAAGGTGGGGGTGGACTTTCAATGGCTGCAGGGCTAGGGCTTGCTTGGGGAAGCAGGGAGGTGCAGGGGGGAGGTGTCAAGTCAAGAGCCTGCAGGTCAAAGGCTGTACTGGTGAAGTGGGTGAAGTGGGAAGTACATGGTGTTTGTGTGTGTGTGCACATGTTGATCTGTGCAAGTGGCCTCAAGATGATGAGGCCTGAGGAGGCAGTCTCCAGAGCAGATGAGGCCAGATGGAGATGTGAGGGTTTGTGTGAGAAAATGAGTGGCGATGTCTCTTGAGCTGGCAGTGAGTGAAATGTCAGTGAATGTGTGATCGCTTTCTGAGTGTGTGTGTTTACAGTGATAAGATGGTTGCCTTATCCTGGTGGCACACATGAGATCATTCATCCATTTTCTGGATAATCGAGGCATATATTACAAAAGTCGGGAGGTCACGTTGGGGTTGTATAGAACCTTGGTGAGGCCACAGCTGGAGTACTGTGTGCAGTTCTGGTCACCACATTATAGGAAGGATGTGATTGCACTGGAGAGGGTGCAGAGGAGATTCACCAGGATGTTGCCTGGGATGAAATATTTAAGTTATGAAGAGAGGATGCATAGACTTGGGTTGTTTTCGTTGGAGCAGAGAAGGCTGAGGGGTGACCTGATCGAGGTGTACAAGATTATGAGGGGCATGGACAGGGTGGATAGGGAGCAGCTGTTCCCCTTAGTTGAAGGGTCAGTCACAAGGGGGCATAAGTTCAAGGTGAGGGGCAGGAGGTTTAGGGGGGATGTGAGGAAAACCTTTTTTACCCAGAAGGTGGTGACAGTCTGGAATGCGCTGCCTCACATCCTTTAAAAAGTACCTGGATAAGCACTTGGCAGATCATAACATTCAAGGCTATGGGCCTATGCTGGTAAATGGGATTAGGTAGGTAGGTCAGGTGTTTCTCACTTGTCGGTGCAGATTTGATTGGCCGAAGGGCCTCTTCTGCACTGTGATTATGTGATTATGTGATTCTGTGATAGCCAATATTGGCACTGACCACCTCTGCAACTGCTTTCCAAACTGGAGTGGTGAAACTGATGGGCGTCCTGCGGCCAGAGGGAGTAAAGGATATTGCGGTGACCCTTCACAGTGACCAGGTGCCTCAGAGATGCCTCACTGAATCAGGGGGCTGCACTCTTCTTGGCTTTTGGGGCCATGTCTTCACCAGTGCCTTCCTGGGCCACAAGAATTGAGAAGCGTGCGCGCAGCTGCAGTTTAAATATGGCACACTGCGTGAGGAATCAGTGAGGTAATGGCATGGAGGGCAAATTGGAGGCTGCCTGCCAGTGAGATGTGTTTCCTGTGACTGCATAATTAATGAGGTGGGAATGGGATGATATGGTGTGAAAAGTCACCATTGCGGCCGGTAGCTAAAATCTCCTTTTTCCCACCTGCTATTGCAGATAGCGCAAATTTGGGACGATCTGGCCAGTACTTTTTTAGATGACAAGAGAGGCAGAGAATATGATGAATCAAAAAAAAGAGGGTGTATAATGCTTGTTAGATGAACTCTTCTAGCAAAAACATGCCAAAAACAATGTGCGGAATTGTCCACTCACCTTTGCCGTAGGCGTCAGGGGGCGGAATTTGCCGGGTGGGGCAGAAATCAGTTTCCATGAAATCACAGTGGGATCATCCGATGGCGTCCGCAAATCCTGCTGGAGGCCAACGTGAACCCAACGGGATGTGAAGTAAGGCCCTGCCGGAATCATCCACCCTCCCCCCACCCATGCCAAATTTACCATTACACCGGCAGGACATCACGTCGGCCCAGAACTTGTCCGGACAAGTGTGACGTGCAGAAGTCGGGACTTATCATTAGGACTTTGCTCAGATCGTGGACAGCCGAGGAGCAGAAGATGCTGGAGCCCGCAGCTTCCAGATCTTGGAGGAGAACGTGCATCACATGCTGGGTACTGCCTCATGCATGTGACTCCACCATGAACCAGCTCTCGGAAGGTGGGAGGCCTTCATGCAGCAGCGTTGGCTCCATTGAGGCTTTGGAACTTCACGGACTTCGCCATGGGCTGGTACAGATGATTGGCAAAGGGTGGAGGGAGGGAAAGGAAGGCCTAGGTGTGAGTGGAAGATGAAGGTGTGCTGGGGGAGGGTGGGTGAAGGTGTCAGATGGGATGTGGTTGGGAGGGAAGGGGACAAGGTGTTGGTGGGATGAGTTTGGGGGTTGCGAAAGTGTCACGGGAGGGTGAGGTTCGGAAGGGGAAGGAGTGTGTCCAGCAGGGGAGGAGGGAAGGTGCAAAGTATTGCTGTTCTGTATGTCTCTCAAGCCCACATATCAAATCTACTGTTACCACATGAGCTCTGCTATGAGAATTAATGTTGATGCATTTTAATCTATGCCAACTCCCTGGCTGCCTGAGCCTACAAACATGGCACCAGCATAACCACTCTGCAAATACAATCACCGCATCAGTGTTGGCATGCCAATTCAGACCAAACTGGCCAATCCAGCTCACATCCAGATGATCATTTCACCCATCTGATCTCCCTTCAGCCTTGATGACTGATGGCAATGTTCTTGTAAGAGCCATGAGATACCAAATAGTTCACTTACATGGGGTGATAATGAAGGAACAGCGATATGTGTCCACGTTTGGTTTGTGTGTGGCTTAACAACAACAACTTGTATTTATGTAACACCTTTAACGTAATAAAACATGCAAAAGCAGCTCACGGTAGTGCTAGCAATAAAAATTTGTTACTGAGCCACATAAGGAAATATTAGGGCTGATGACCAGAAGCTTGGGGAAAGAGATAGCTTTTAAGAAGTATCTGAAAGGAGAAAAGAGAGATAGGGAAGTGGAGTGGTTTGGATTGAGAATTACAGCGCTTGACTTCAGTAACTGAAGGTAGGACCACCAATGGTGGAGCAGTTAAAATTACTAATGTAAGTATTGTGGTGCTGGAGGAGGTTACAGAGATAAATATAGAGAGCAACTTGAAGGTGATGGTGTTCCCAAGATCTGCTGCTCTCGTCCTTCTTAGCATTAGAGGCCATGGGTTTGGATGGTGCTTTCAAAAAAACTAAAATGTACACACTGCAGCCATGGTGGAAAGAATGGATTTTAAAAGAGAAGGCTGGGCTGCTGAGTGTGCCACCTGCTTTGTCCTGGACAGTGTTAAGCTGGGACACTGTCTCTTTTCACTGGCCATGTTTCAGCCATTGCATGATAGCTGCTTGCTGACTGGAAAATTCTAGTTGATGTGGGAGAGGGGTTTAATAGGCATCTTAATGGCCTCAATTGACTCCCCACTGCTTGTGGACCATTAGCCATATCATATCAAACCCAAACTTCTTAAAAATGGCCCTAACGCAGGAACTGGCACACCAGCTGAGAAATTCTGGGTTCTTCCGTCTCTGCTCCTGCCACCCACGGGCTTTCACAAATCTGCCCAACGTGTCTATTAGGGCAATTCTTTTTGTAGATCTGGATAGGATGTAAAGGCAGGCTATCCAGGGTTGGGGGCCTGAGAGGCTGGAGGAGGTCTTGGTAGTGGGGAAGCATCTCCGAAGATGAGATTAGCGATGTTCTGAAAAATGATGACTTGATGTTTGATGGCGGGATTATAGGTGGGAAAGTAGGAGGATGTGTCGGAGAGTTGAGTGAGAGTTCTCAGTCTTATAACTCTAACCGTGTGAGTCCTCAGCCACTCAATATCAAGTTGTCCCTTTGAGAATATAATCATGTAGACAAGAAGAAATATTCTGATGTCATAATGTAATGGTTCTACTATATTTATCCTACTGGTAAGGTAAATATATTCAGTCGAGCTTATTTTTATCCTTAATCCTCAACTAGGAGAGATTTCAAATCATTATAATACCTTAGTCAGCTATACTAGCTTTAATCCTGTTCTTAAAATAAAATGGCCTGCCTCCCAGGAGTATTTAGGCTAAACAAAGGTATCTCAGAATAAAACATAATTAATGTTAACAAAGGTAACATAATAAATAGCAGAAATAACTCCCCTGAGTTAATTACTCTCAGTAAATAGAATTCCTCATTTAAGAATTCCAGAGAAGTTAGTGTCCTGAAGTATAAAGAGTGAGTCTGCAAATTTATAATGGTTACTTAATAATATTTTATTATAAGGCTAAATCCTGAATTACATTATAATGATGGTTGCAATATTATAAAGCGTAAAGTAAATAAAATAAACTAATCCACCTAAAATATAAATGCAGAATAAACAAATCCACCAAGAAATAAATGAAGGATAACAAATCCACCAAAGAATAAATGCAGAAGATTAAAATCCACCTCAAAGCTAAATCCAGGATCCAGAAGGAAAAAAACAGTAAAAATTGGGAAATAAGAACATTGATCTGAACTGGTCTTGTATACCTTAAAAAGGAACACCTGTAAAAACTGGGAAATAAGAGTGCCAGTCCAAACTGTTTTTTTTTCTTCTGGAAAATATATGTGTAGACAATAACATGCTATGTTAATACTCACAATCAAAGTATAAGGCATAGTTTTTATCTTATCT